>NW_001809799.1:707830-1018229 GCF_000149425.1 Meyerozyma guilliermondii ATCC 6260 | reverse complement strand
GTCGATACTTGAGGTTGTTGATCTGCGACCAATAGACAGGAACCGAGCCTCTAGTTTGCAAGAAGGAGTAAATCTGGCCGTTGCTGGCAGTAAATATCTGCTCTGTCTCGTTAAAGTTGGCAACATTACCGTCCTCATCGATACCTCTACGCAAATATCTTGTACCAGCACGCTGGGTAGCACGACGAGTTAACAAAGCAAATTCCAATGGCTGGCCGCCGTTGAAGGACGCCGAGTGGGACTTGAAGTATCCGTAGATCACAGGAGTAACGAATGCCTCGGCCCCATTTTCGATAAGATCCTGACTGATATAGTGGTTCCACCAGAAACGAAGGTCATAAGAAGGACGCCTGGTATACTGGTTTTGAAGCGAGTTGGTGACATCGTACTTGTTTCCAGGCGAAAAGTACAACGTGGCATTGTTCAAATGGAGGTGGAGAAGGTCCAAGTAGCTGGACTCCTCACTGCTTTTTCTTGTATGTTGGCCCAAAGGTAAGATCTTGTACTCGTCCACTTTGGCGATTTCTTTGCCCATGACACTTCCGGTGATAGTGTGCTTGGTCACGATGATCACATACTTGTTCAATTTGAGTTGAATCGTTCCTAAAATACACGAAATGGCAGTGCCTTTTTCCTGAAAAGCAGCAGGAACTGAGTCCTGAACTTCGACGCCATTGTTACCGTTGAGAAGGAGATACTTTCCCTCAGCACTGCGGAAAACATGGGTGCCGTCTCGGGCAATACTGTGATAGAATGACATATGGTGCTCACGAATCTTGTTGGGATTGTCAAGAGATTCCCCGGGTGTCTGTGCAGGACCCATGTGCTTTGAAGATGAATGGGGAATATTTTCTAGCTGCCGAAAGACTAGAGAAGAAATTTTTTTCTTGTGTTGAAATACTCGGGGCTCAAATGACTCAGGAGTGATGTTTGGGGTACATAACGTCTATATAACTGCAAATATTTAGGACTCTAGTTGCATGGAAAATAGTCCGATTAGATAAGCTCTTCATCTTGGGGTTGATGCATCTCGGCTAAATGAAGAATAATCCCACGTATATAGATCTTTCGGTTCTAAGGAAGAGTCACCAACTATGGTAAAAATGCTTATCACTAGTGGTTAGTTGAATTCTACATAACTGTGGTAGACCTTATGTTTCATACAGGACTTACACATCCATACACCACTGATACCAAGTAGGTCGCACCACGCTTGCCACTTCACCATGTTCAAGCTCAGTTCTACATTAACTGGCCACGAGCTGGATGTTCGTTGTGTGGCAATTGCAGGCACGAAAACGATCATTTCCGGACTGAGAGATGCTACGCTTCGAAGCTGGACTCCCACAGCTTCTAATCTGAGTCTGGACGATTCTCTCGTAGTTTTCCATTCTCCGGAAAACTCATTTATCAATGCTGTTGCTTACATAGACGAGGTCAATTGTACAGGAGAACCATTGGTTGCAAGCGGAGGAAAGGACTGTATTGTATTTCTTTCACCAATTGCAATCGATCCATCTGCTCAAGACATGGCTAAGTACAACCTTATCGGCCACGAGAATAATGTTTGTGCTCTTTCTTACGCCGACAACAACTTGATATCGGGGTCGTGGGATGCCACTGCCCGTGTATGGGATCTCGAATCGATGCAGACAAAGTATGTTTTACGAGGACACACGGCTTCTGTATGGGATGTGAAGATACTAGATGCCAAGAATGACATATACTTGACAGCATCTGCTGATGGCACCATACGCAAATGGAAGGGCGACAAGGAAGTAAAACAGTACAAGGGACACCAGGATGTTGTGAGGAAGTTGTTGCTTTTTCCCGATGGAAAGTCGTTTGCTTCATGTTCCAATGATGCTACCATCGTGATTTGGGACCTTGAGTCTGGAAACATCAAACAAAGGCTCGCAGGACACACATCCTTCATCTATGATTTGGGATTATTGCCCAATGGCGACCTAGTCTCCTGCGGTGAAGACAGAAGTGTCAGAGTGTGGAGAGATAATGCCATAATCCAGGCAATTACCTTGCCCTGTGTGTCTGTGTGGTGTTTGGGCCACATTCGACAACGGCGATTTTGTAGTGGGAGGCTCTGACAAACTCTTGCGCATATTCACAAGAGAACAATCAAGAACAGCACCACAGGCAGAGCTCGATCAATTTTTAGAAACAGTTCAACAATCTGCCATTGCTGAACAATCGGTCAACGATTTGAAAAAGACAGATATCCCAGGTTATGAAGCATTAGAGAAACCTGGAAAGCAGGAGGGCTCAACGATCATGGTGAAAAATCATGCTGGAACCATAGAGGCTCATCAATGGTCTGGAGGTGAATGGGTTAAAATTGGCGATGTTGTTGGTTCAACTGGAAGCACAGAGAAAAAGGCCTTTGACGGGGAAGAATACGATTATGTGTTTGATGTTGATGTCGAAGATGGTGCTCCTCCTCTCAAGTTGCCCTTCAATCACAACGATAATCCTTACGAAGCTGCCGATAAATTTTTGGCTGCAAATGAGCTTCCTGCTTCGTATAGAGAAGAAGTGGTACGATTCATACTCCAAAATACAGGTGGCGCCCAGTTAGACCTGGCACCTGCTCCTGTTACTAATCCTTATAGCGACAACCAACAGACTTCAACGGCGGCCGCAGTCAAGGTCATTCCCGAGAAAACTTACTACCATTTCAAAGAGTACAAGGAAGAACAACTCAGCAGAGGATTTGTAAAGTTCAACAAGGAACAATCTCACAGCTTCTCCGAGAGCGAAACCAATGAGATTCTTTTGAAGTTGAAGAACTTGACTTCCGCGGAGTCATTATCCTTGTTGACTGTAACAATACCTCAGATACTTCTGAAGTGGGATCCGAAGGCACATTTGATTGGCTTTGATTTAATGAGAGTTTGCGTTCCACGTATAACAGCGGTCGATTTCCTCCGCTCGCTTGATGCTGCTCAAATCGTATTTGACTCAATTTCCTCGGGATTAGACACCGTTGAAGATAATGTCGCCCTCTTCATGATGATATTAAAGGTGTTGAACAACTTGATTGGTACAGCTCTATTTGCTCAATTGTTCATGACTGCCGATGAAGATGGCTCTACTCAGTTCAGTGAGCACTTGGTAGCAATATTGGACAAAGTGAGGAGAAAGTATGAAGGTCTCGGCTCCCAACCTTCAATTACGCAACTGAAGCACTACCAAACAACATCGACAAGCTTGAGTACACTCATCTACAATTTTTCAGTATATCAAATTCTGACCCAATCCTTCAGTTCAAACCCCAAAACCGCTCAACCCATTACTTCTTTTGCTAACGGTGTCGGAGATGCACTCGTGGCCTCTGGAGCTGAATCTGCTTACCGCTTGTGCATCGCCTATGGTAATTATCGATTCGTACATGCGTACCAGGCGGAACCAAAGTGGTTAGAAGCAGCTAGTAAGTTATATGGTTCTGAATCGCGTTTCCGCATCCTACTTGAAGATATCAAAAATTTATAGTCTTCGTTCATCGCATTATATATATAACTCAGGCACCTTCTTCATATATTGTACTAGTTTTGAAGCCATTTGCAAGTTGACATTGTCCGATAATTCAACCACCGAATACGTTTGAACCAGCTGGCCATCTCCGACTTTGCCGATAATTTCGTAGTTTTTTCCAACACTCAAGGTCTCGTCAGACACCAACTTCAAGTTGACAGTTCCATTTGCTTCAAGTAACGCGTGTCTTGCTGGCGCGTCAAAAGACTGACAATTGCCCATAATGCGAACTATCTTGCCTTCGTTCTCTTGCAACAACGAAGCATCTATCCTTATACTGGCGGTGTCCATTTTATATTACGACTATTGTTGTGAGGAAAATTGTATAATGAATCACTATTTGACAAGAAGGTACTTTGGATTTCGCATTTCGCAGCGTCTTAACTTTCAGGCTGATGCACCCATTGCACCCGCGATTATGCCTCGATCAATTGCTGCAAAAAGTCTCCAGCTTTACCGGCTTCTTCTGCTCTCATCAAGCTTTCACCAATCAAAAAGCCATCTACGGCTTCCTTTTTATATTTTGTAACGTCATTGGTGCTGCTGATGCCGGATAATGCCAACACCAAAACTGGTCCTTTTCTCTCGCTGCCACTTTTGGCGTACTCTACCAAAGAAGTTGTGGTTCCCAAATCCACTTCAAAGGTAGTGAGGTTACGGTTGTTGACTCCAATAACCAAAGGTTCTGTGCTTTCTTTATGCGACAAGCTTAAAGCGATTTCTAGCTCTTTTTTATCGTTGACTTCAACCAAGGGCACCATACCTAAGCTCCAGGAAAACTTGTAAAGTTCAGAAAGCAACTCTACATTGTTAAGCATCTTGACAATGAGAAGAACAGTGTCTGCCCCTGCTAAACGTGCCTCAAGTATCTGGTACTTGCTGAAGATGAATTCTTTACGAAGCACGGCAGGACGTTTATAACCGTCAACTGAGGGTATAGTATCAATGACTCGTCTGATCAAGCTCATATCTTCAATACTTCCCTTGAACCATGTTGGTTCTGTCAACACAGATATGGCCGAGCATCCATGCCGAGCATATGTGAGAGCCTGTTTACCGGGATGAGCCCTTATGTTGATGTTTCCCTTGGATGGGGAAGCTCTCTTGAATTCCGAAAGTATCACGTTTTGATGGGCATTCTTAGTTGATACCATTCGTTCATAAAAGTCTATCAATGTTGGTGCCACGGAAAGAGAGTATGTCATCTCCAAATCTGCAAACGATCGTCCAGGAATGACCTCAATTGCCTCGTAATCCGCTTGGCGCTGCTTGTAGATTTTGGTGAGAATATTCTCTTTTTTTACCGCACCACTTCCCATCTGGTCACATTCGGCCCAGGTAGCACCAGACAATGAAAGCAAATTATCGATCATAATACGACCCGATTCGGTAAGAATAGACTCAGGATGGAACTGCACACCTTCAATGGCATACGTCTTGTGACGAACACCCATAATAACCAGTGGTTCCGTTTCAGTTGTGGCGGTGACTTCTAAACAGTCAGGCAAGGACTTTAAGCTTCCAGCCAAAGAATGATACCTCGTGACAGCAACAGATTGCGGAACGTTCAGAAACATTCCCTTTCCATCATGTTTAATTGTAGTAGTTTTGCCATGAACGATTTCTCCAGCGTATGCAACTTCACCTCCAAAGACTTCAAAGATACACTGTTGGCCCATACAGACTCCAAATATAGGAAGTTTGCCTTTGAAGTGGTCTATAAGTTCTCTAGATATACCCGAGTCGGTAGAAGGATGACCGGGACCAGGAGAAATGAATATTATATCCGGCTTGATTTCATTCTCAACGGTTTCAATGGAAATTTGGTCATTTCTATAAACATCCACCTTTCTGCAAAAACGACTCTGGCATAAGTACTGGTAGAGGTTCCATGTGAAACGAGTCATAGTTGTCTATCATCAACACATGCTTCTTAACCAACTCGTCTACCATCTTTACTTGGTGAGATATTCTACACCAAAAGAAAAATATCGTAGAGTCATACATAACATCTATACACCCATATTATATGTTTTAAGTCTATGTTTTAAGATGTCTCCGCTTAACACGGCTACTGATAGGAGACCCGTTTGCAGCCTGTTGCTTCACATCTCTTTGCACGCCTTTAACAGCTTTCTTTTCAATTTTTGTACCACTCTTGTTTTCATTTTTGCTTTCAACTTTTGGTGCTGTTTCTTCAGTTTCCAATTCTATCTCCACGTAATAAAATGGAGCTCACACCCTCTAAAATCAACATGAATAAAGATGATAAAACCGCCAAACAGTAGTTTGAAATACTGACCCCTATATCGAGCCATGATCCTTCGGTTCTCACAAGGAAGAAAAAGTTGAGTGAAACAACATCGCTTGTGGAAATAATTAAAGTTGAAATGGTGAATTTTCTTATCTCCAAACGATGGTTCATTATTCCCAAGCAGATGGAGAGAAGAACATATGGTATGATGAGTTTTCAACATCAACAAAGCTCCCATAGGAAAAAGGATCAAAGATTGGAATCAAGCGATATACCAGAATCCAATGAGAAATGATGAAAATGGATGCGATATTTCCAGTGCCCAAAAAATGCAAATTGTAAAAAGAAGAATCCCACAATAGAGATCCTGAGCACTTGGATCCAAGTATCCTTCTGGTAAAGCACCATTTTGTGTTTTGTTGTTCTTCCGAGACACCTTCTGCTCTATCATTAACCATTGCAAGAGGACCAAGGAATATCCAACGTAGAACAAGGTTTCGAACGAGATGGTTAAAATGATAAAGGTTGGAGCGAATGCCAAAAAGATTGTCAAAAGTCTAATTTGATAGTCCTTAGAAGGAGACAATGCGTACAAGGGAGGAATCACCACCAACGAAACGACAAAAGTCACCCAACCGATCACTTGTGAGCTCAAAGGTAAACCATCTCTGGCTTGAAGCGACACAACGGACACATTGGTTGCGTATGTTATCACGACTATAGCAAGAAGTTGACAAACAATCAATGCTTTAATCAAGGGAGCTGGTCTGTTCTTCAAAACCTTTAAAGTTCCACTAACTCCTGTTAAGAAGGCAGCAGCTGCTCCACAATTTATCTGTGCCAAACTTTCTGTTTTGACAGGGTCTAAGTTAGTGAATACACACATAGCCGAGCAACTCATGAGCCACAAAACCTTTTCATGTATCTTAACTTGCTTTTCGCTGAAACCAAATGGATATAATCCGACAAACATGAACAAGATAGAGAACATGATCCTCTTGAAAAACCCGTACACAATTCCTTCATACATGCCCACAAAAGCAACAGAAAGTAATACTCTCGTGGTCGCACTGATTCCATTCAACAAGATATTGAGTCCATTCACCAAGTTGTCTTTCTCATGCAAAATCGTGTACCAGAAGTACAACGGAAACGCAGCATACATGTAGTAATTGAATGGAGAGTCTTGGAAAAAGAGAAGGTAATTGATACCAGCAGCCAAAGACCCAAAGACAAAGTTGAGAATTGGCGACGCCGTGGTGGAAGTAATGGTTGCCTCGTCAAGAATAAAGAGCTTCAAGAAGATGATGAAAGAATAGACGATCCATCCAAGGAAGCCTAGGGTCACAATCGAGCGCAACATGAGCCAATTGTAAGTTTGAAGGTAAATTAATCCCTCCAAGGCCATTTTCATTAATTCTTCGGAGAGTTCTATCGCCTCTTTAAGGTTGGCTTCAACTTCAGAGGTAGTTCCCCCTTCGATTGAATTGATGAGGAGCTCGATTTGAAGGCGATATTCGTCCACTGACTTTTGCTCGAATGGAGCATATGGTTTGAATCCAAGCTGATGTTCATAGACCTCAGATTCTTTGACATGATACTGCTCGATGATACCCAATGCGTTGGCATAGAGCGCCTTTGCTTTTTCCACTGGCTTCGAGTCAAGGTATGCAAGAGGTAACTCGCCTACTGAGTTGGCAGGGTAATTAGCTCCAATGAGGTATGCCATCAATGGGGCAATATCGGCCTGTTTAACATCATTTCTTACAAGATGGTCAAGTTCCCACGTATCAAAGTAAGTGTCTTCGTAACCACTGTTAGAAGGGTGCTGTTTTTCAAGTTGAGCAGCTGGGTCTGAAAGATCGTCGACTCGTTTTGGCTTATTGATTCCAGCTCCCCAAGCAATAAGAGGCGTACGAGTATTGTCAGGATGCCCATCACCATGAGAGCCGAAATCCGACATTCCATGGTCGGCTGTAAAAACGAAAGCGCTTTCCTCGTCTCCAAAAAATTCATGAATTTTAGGAACTAATTTTTGCAACATACCGTCGATATACTCGATGTTGTCGTAGTATTCGGCGGAATATGGTCTATAGGCATGACCAGCAGTATCAGGACCTAACAAATGAAGGAAAAAGACGTTACCTTCTTGGTGCAATTCGTCGTGCAATGTGCTATTGGTGGTCAGATTTGCCATGAGTTCGTCAAAATGTCTGAATACGAACGAGTCCAACTCAATTGAACTTTGGGTAAAATCTTCGAATTCATGCCCGTACATATGACAATCAATTCTTCCTGGAACCACGTTGTCGCCGTATGCAAACATGGGAAGGATATCGGGAGAACCAAACGAATAGGTATGGGTCGACTGGTTGAAAAACAGGTCAAAGTCAACGGGATTTTCTTTCCAGCCCTTGGTAACAGCAGAGACATCTTCGTAGAACCCGGCAATCATAGCAACGTGGCCCGGACGCGATTCTGTAGGCATTCTGGTATTGGAGATGCCCCAAGTTCCTTGCTCAAGAGCAAGGCTTCTGAGGTAAGGAGCCAAGTATTTGTATTCTCCAGTCCGTGGGTGCGTAAGCTTTTGAAAAGTCTTGTCTGCTCGAAGTCCATCTCCCACAATCAAGAATAAACGCTTCGCTGGAGGTGAATCTGTGGATTTGTGATTTTTCATACCATGAACCAATGGCAGCACGAAGTAGATATCGAATATGGACCATAGGTAGAAGAAGTGAAAAAGAACCCCTACGATGATAAGGAGCTGTCTATCACGCATGGTCGAGAAGGGGAAGAATGGAAGTTGAATAAAGTGCTCGTGGAAGTTATATCGCGTCGCGTTCACGTGGAGACTTGGTGGTTATGATGAGATTGAGATGTATGCAGAGATTTATTAATATTTGTGTAGAACTGCAGAGATCACTAATATTGTAGAGATCACAAATATTGCAGAGATCACCTATTAAGGCTGTTTGATGATATGTTGTGCTTTATGACTTTGTTTTATGACTTGGATGTTATGGTTCATTTTGAGCATTACTCTTCCTGAACCTGTCGCAGTTGCATCCATTTGCAATTCTGTTTGTAAACTTCCATAGTTGTGGTGTATATGCGTAGCAGGTCCAAGTACTTTTGGAGGACTTCAACGTCTTGATTCAAGCATTGCTGATAAGTTTCAAAGCTTTGGGTCTGGCTGTTAATGACTTCGTAATACTGTGCATCCTTCTTGGACCTCTCAAATTGATATTGCACAATGTGCTGCTTATAGTCGAGGAACTGGCGCTCGTATTTCTGTATGTCTGATACGTATATCTCCCAAGTCTCTTTGGTCATTTGAGGTTCAACGATGACATTTGGAGGCACTGGTGGTTCGTATTGGTGGATTTTGTCTGAGGCATGAAGATCAAGCATTGTCAAGGGCTCCTGTGACAGACCAGTCTTGGGCTCTTGTGACGCAGCCAGAAAACTGCTATATGTTTTCTTGTTGACAGGTTTGTGGAGTGTATCAGCTTTGCTCGTCCCATCAAGGTATTCGTATTTGGGTCGCTTAGTGTCAAGACCGGTCTGCTGACCGCTCGTGCTTCGTTGACGCTTTTGATCTGGTAGGCTATCGAGGATCTCATTGAGATCTACATCATTGATGTTCGTTCCTAAACTGCTCTTGAGATCGTCAAATTCAAAGCCACCTGTTTTGGGTCGTTTCGGAGGGTCATTTCTCATGAAACTTGTACGAGCATTCGTTTTGAACTGGGTAGACGGTTTCTCTGGCGAGTGCAGAGTTGTACGAGCCTGAAACAAGGGCGAAGGTTTGGCTGAAGGGGGATTGGTTTCATCCAAATCCTCCACCACGGTCACAAATTCATCCTCGGATTCGCCAGATGCTTCTTCGACAACAATGGGGTCACTTTTGTCCTCGCCTTTGTTCGTCGGCGTGGGAGACTCGTGGTGTCCATTGCGGCTGGTCTTGACAAATTCTTGATCCACTTTGTCGGGGTCATATTGACGGAACGGTGACTCCCATTGGCGTCGCATCTCTTCATGTTTCCTGTCAGCATACTCCTTCTCTTCAGATTCATCAGTGGTTGTGCCTTCGCCGGGATTGCTGACGTTTGAATGCTGGTTATAGTTGTCCTTCCGTGCACGACGGAGTCGTTCATTGAACTCTTCTAGTTCGCTTTTGTACCGACTATCAAATGGTTTCTTCTTCTTTTCCTGTTCCTGATTATCTGGCCTTGCCCTGGCAAATATGTTGGAGAAGGGACTGCGGTAGTAATGCTGGTACATCCCATAATAACTATCACGGAATGAACTGCCGTATGAATATGTGAAAGTAGATGATGTGGATGAGGTTGTGTTCTGTGTAGCAAAAGGTGTATAAGATGGAGCAGCAGTATAACTCGAGGAGAATCCGTGTGTTTTATCGTATTCTCGTCGTGTATCGGGTCCTTTCAATGTTTCGTATGCTTCGTTGATCTTGATGAACATGGCATGGTGTTGTTTATCATCAGTTTTATCGGGATGGTACTTAATAGCAAGTTTTTTGAAGGCTTTTTTAATATCTTCATCACTGGCTCCGTGTCTAAGTCCCAACGTTTGGTAGTAATCTTGCACGGCCGACATGGCTAAGCGGCAAAAAGTAATGGATCACAACGTAAATAGATGTATTTTCGCGATTAGCTGCGAAAAGCGAAAAGCTCACTACAAATTATGTAATGACAGAAGATAAAGACAAGGATAATCAAACAAGGATGAGAATATAAGTATGTAGATTAGGTCATATAGGCTGTACATCGTTTAGTCTATGTCAAGCGCAGCTTTATGTATCATTATTTTGGCATATTCCGGGGCTTCTGTTTTCGCTTCAGAAGCAAATAACAGCTCCACTGTAGAGTCGTTCAGCCCATTATAAGCTTTTGGCAAATTTTTTTCACCAAACCATGTCGCAAGATTGCCACTGTTAAGGACCTGAAACTTCTTCCATGTATCTTCACTCACGAGGCCAATTGTTCTGAAAAAGGTGAACACCCAGCTCATGATCGTGGGCACATTAATAAAGAACTTTGTGGACAAGAGCTCAGGATAATTATCACCAAAGATCTTGATGATTTCTTTGGTAGCAGCCTTCATTCCTGGATCCATGCGAAACATGGAAACATTATTGTAATCATGGACTTGGGCTATCTTTGAGTTCGACTTGTCAGTGAAGTCTATCAACAGCAAAGCACGCTCCATGAGTCCAATTCTCCACCTGAGGAATGGAGATCCTTCTTTTTCTGCTTTGTCGTCTTGACCGAATTTCTGAAACAACTTTTTCGGCGACTTCAAGTTTCCATACAAGTTCCAAGTCACCACATGCAAATTTTCATTGGTACCATCGTACTTGGTAATGACTCCCAAATCGTCCAATTCTTTGTCAAACGTCTCGCTGTACGCAGCCAGCAATGGCTGGAACTTTTTACGCCATTTGAAGGTATTAATCAACCTGGTTCTTGCTTCTTCAAACTTGTACTCTTCGGCAATCAAAAATTTCAACACAATTTCATTACGAATCTCATCATGAACATGCTCCAAACCACTCTTGTTGATGCGGTATCCATATATCTCGTCATACGAAGAATCACCTGTTTCTTCGAGAATTTGGGGTAACTCATCAATGAGCTTTTTCAATGTTTCCAGCTGAGTTTTGGTGAGTTTTGTAGTGGATACCAATACAGGCTGGTCTTTTTTAGCTGGATCTGTATCCTTGACATCAGAAACTGGTTCTACACCAGGTTTTTCAACGGGCTTTTCAATGGGTTCTGACATTACAGTGCGCCAAAGATTTCGCAGTTATCCTGTGATCTCCGATCGGAAATGCGATAAGCCAGAAGTCTATACACAGTCGCTCTAATTAAATTCTCTAGTTTACACCATTGGGGTCTATGCTCTATGCTCTCTATAACCTTTATACACTAATGCCCAGGCACCAACTTGAAGCTCAAAATATCATTTTTGCCTCGGTCAACTAAATCTTCCTCACCTACTCGCATGCCTCCTACACCTTCTATCAGTGCAATTGTAACATCTCCCATGATTTTTCTTGCAACGTTGATGACAGGAGTACCTCTTTTCACCAACACACAGTCTCTGAATACATTGTCTCCAGAACCTCCAGTAAAATTGTTCATGTTGCGAACAGGGAATACTGGTACTAGCTCAAGCACGTCAGCTGCTGCCTGCAATAGCTGAACCACCCCTGTGGAGCCAAAACGATAGAGTACCAAGTCTCTAATATTCTCGATCCGGTTCTTGAGTTTTTCGTCCATGGGTTTCAAGCCACTTTCAGGTCCCAAATCCTCAATGGTATCTACAAATTCCGTTCCCAGATCATACTGGATATAGTTCTGGTTTGCCAACTTTCTAAGAAGCACCTCAGTGATGGAGGATGTGAGCACAGCTTTTTGCTTGGGATACTTGAGGATGATTTTCGAAACGTTTTTATCGGCATCAGGATGGTCCATCTTGTTGAGAGCAAGAACAGTAGGAAACTTGGTTTCCATAAATGCTCTAACCACTTTTTCAACCGTAGCATTGTCCCAATCTTGTAAAGGAGGCAAGCCAGGAAGCAGGTCTAGTGCCCTAGCTATAAGCTGACTATTTGCCGAGTATCCACCGAGCTGGGCTCTCAAAGTCTCCAACGCAGTCGACTTGGTGGCTACATGTCTTCTCACCACCGACCCCCATCTCTCCATTAGATTGCCCAAAATCCAGCGAAAAATCTCATCCTGTAACCATTCGATATCATTGATGGGATCATAGCCCCTGGTTGCCTTTCCTTCAGCATCGGTGGTTCCACTGGCATCTACAATATGGATCAAACAATCGGCTTCTGTCAAATCACCCAAAAATTTGTTACCCAAACCTCTTCCCAAATGGGCATTAGGAACCAACCCAGCTACATCTAGAAGCATTACAGGCACACCTCTCTTACCATTACGACAATATCCATAATTGGGTTTGCATAACTTTTGTTTTCCAAATCTGGAACAAGCACACTCCACCTCCAAGTACCCAGTAGCCTTGTTAGGATCGATTGTGGTAAAAGGAAAAGCCCCTACCTTTGCATTTGCATCTGTGAGAGCATTCAAAGTGGTGGATTTTCCAGACGACGGTTTGCCAACGAGGGCTATGACAGTTTCTCTGGCCATAAAGAAAAGAAGAAATGAGAGATGAGATACGATGCAGGAGAGCAGAATGGAGAGGTATAATGGAGAGCAGAATGGAGAGGTATAATGGAGAAGTATAATGGAGTAGAAGTTATGCTCTGAAGAAGAGAACAACAACAGAATCATATTTTGTTTTTGGATATTTCGTATATATACTACTCTTACATTTCCAATTAGCTCACTGCTATCTCATTGCTGCAAATTTGAGATGCTTTCAAAAAAACGAAGAACGAAATATGAAAAACTTGCAAAAAATCAAAAAACTATTTTCGAGAACCCAATTAACCCGAATCTTCTAGATCCATTCACATTCACCATACATTTTCGTCAACCCTAACATTTGCACCATCTTCGTATTCTTCGCCTAGCTCGTTCCTGCACACTCCTTCGCAGCACCCGATTGCGTTTATAACAAGTCACGGCAATTACTCCATATCATGGCATTGAGTATCCTGACGGTAATGAGCAACGTCTTCGGCGGCTTTTCCGCAGACTTTAAAAAGAAAAACTTCTCCTTGTATGGACAATGGATTGGCCTTTTTACCATCATCTTATGTTTGGCTCTCGGAATCGCCAACATCTTCCATGCTTCCTTGGTGATCATTTTTTCCATCATATGTATTGTCCAGGGCCTTGTAGTGGTGTTTGTGGAGGTTCCGTTCCTCTTGAGAATCTGCCCATTGACAGACAAGTTCACCAGCTTCATTAAAAACTTTGATGAAAACTGGCCAAGATGCGGGTTCTACTTGTTGATGAGTGTAATTCAATGGTTGTCACTCACTCTTCAGACCACCAGCTTGATTGTGGTTGCCGTATTTTTCGCTTTGGCGAGCGCATGCTACGCATTGGCTGCTATCAAGCACCAAGAGTACTTGAAGACATCGTTCAATGTTGCAGGTGAACAGGGCTCATTAGAGGCCCAGGTGGGAGAGCACGTTGTGAGAAATGTTTTGTAGTATGAATAACGAGTCTGATCAGAAAATCCCACATTCTAGCTGTTCAATGTAGTCAATATTTCTTATTTTATTTTCTTATCCTATTTTCTTATCTGATTTTTTTTTGGTCTCTACCCATCCCACCATACATCTCATCGTGCGTTTCGCGAACTCAAATCTTCATTGTCACCATCCACCAAACCGATGCCAGGACCAGTGTCAGAGCCCTCTGGCCGTGATAAAAGCACAGAAAAGCCACCGGAGCGATCCATTATACATGCTGAGGTTCCAAATGGCTCCAAAAATTCAAAAGAACCGTCCAAGAATGGAACACATAAATCAAATAACGTCTTACAAACTTCTGAAAAACAAGCTTCCAACAACCCTGACCCCAAAAAGCCCACAGAAACGCCAGAAACAAACTTCGCCAATGCCCCCACCACATCCTTATCCTATGACCAAGTCAATAATGATGCAGATGAGCTTATAGAATTACGTGGTGAAGGGCGATATTTCGGCGTCACAGACCCTTCCTCAGGAGACACTATCAACGCTCTCCAGAGCCTCGGTCCTCTTTGCGCAAACTGTCACAGAAGGGGTCACATAAGAGCCAAATGTAAAACGGTGGTGTGCCATAAATGTGGTGTAGTTGGAGACCACTACGAAACCCAATGTCCCACCACTATGGTGTGTTCCAGATGTGGTCAAAAGGGACATATGGCTGCCGGATGCACCAACAAAGCCAAAAAGAGACAATACTGTAAAACATGTGACACCTTCAGTCACGGAGATGACCGTTGTCCAAGTATATGGCGGTCTTACTTGACAGGAACTACAGACGCACCAGTTTCAAACACGCTTCCTCAGGTGTACTGCTACAACTGTGGTCTGGACGTACACTACGGTGACGAATGCCCAGAACCAAGAACACTGCGTGTACCAAATATCACCGGCACCGCATTCAGCGGTTCGAATCTCCCCCGTCATTTACGTGCAAAATACTTTGATCGCATACGCGGAGCCAGACCTCGTCCCTCGCGCGGAGTGGCTCATTTTGCTCCTCAAAAACCACCATCAAGAAAAGATTTTTCAAAAAATGCCCCAAACCCATCAAGATCTGGAGTCGTATTGCCGAGAAAGGGCAAACAAAATTCCAAAAATCTCTCCAAATTAAGACAACAACCAACAAGATCCGGCTTTATCGAGTCAAAGAAAAAAGTCACAAAACCAACCAGAAGTGGTCGTATAGACAAAAGAAGGTAATTGTATGGAACATTATATAGGACACATAGGACTGCATACAAATTATCTATTCGATCAGTGTTGAGTGATCCACAGTATTTCATACAACCTTGTTGATAGATTACAATGAGGGTGGCCCAATTTACCAAGTCATTCTACAACCTAATAGACTTCGAGTTCCATTATCCCGATCAGAAATCTCCACAGTACAAGGATTACCGTCAAAACACCACCGACAAGTATGGAGCAATCACCACTGGATTTTTAGTTGCATTTCTCTTATTCATTCCGTTTGCTAATACGTTAATACGGCATGGATATTTCCGTGGTCGTAGTAGGCATTTGTTTCGAGGGTTTAGTCTGTGGATAAATCGATTTATACCTCGAGATCATCAAGGTCGAACGCTCACCTGGGTTGGATTTGTTCTTGAAAGCATTCGTATTGGTGCATTTAAATTATATTTGCACGGGTCGACCATAGTGCAAGTGTTTTTCTGGCTTTTTGTGCTTTCCGTTCTTTCGTTATCGGAACTATATCATGGTGATCTCATCTTTCTCGCCAAGAGACTTGGACGTATTGCAACCGTGTGTCTTCCAACGGTACTTTTTCTCACCTTGAGACCATCGCCACTTCCCAATACTTTGTACCTTGCACTTTTACCCATCCACAAGTGGCTTTCCAGACTTATAGTTCTTCAAACGGTTCTTCATGTGATTCTATATTGTGGTTTTTTTTATCGCAACCACACTTGGGGAAAGGCCATTAAACCTGAAAATCTCTACGGATGGGCAGCATTCACTGGCTTCATCATGATGACAATAACCTCCTTACTGAGCTTCCGCAATCGGTTCTACAAGGTATTTTTTTTCGAACACTACACTTGGTCCTGGATCATCGTTATAACACTTCAATTTCATGTCCGACCAACTAAGGCAACCTTATATACTGCCTGCAATATAGCGATATTGTGCTCACAGATAGTCTATCGTCTCAGGGCTTCTAGGACATCCCAGAACTCGAGCGAGGTTCAAATTATTGACGTTTCTCCCAATATGCTGCTCATTGAAATTCCCAGAAAACTTATAGCGAACGCTCCCACTCAGCCCGGAGCACACATAAGGTGCACCGATTATCATCCCAACTGGTTGGTACGTGCGTTCAAGCAAATTGTGCCAAACTACCATCCTTACACATTGGTATCACTTCCGCTGGATGCCACACAACGTCTAATTGTACGAAAGAGCAACTTCAAATTCAAGGAAAAACGAAGATATATCTTCACAGGAGCCTTCGAACCTCATCTTCTCTTTGTTTCTACAAAGCCTAAAAAAGGTCAGGACAACTTTCTCTTATCTAGGCTCCAGGTGAATGCGAAGAGAGTTCTTGTAATTATAGGTGGCTCAGCTATCTCATTTGCATTACCACTTTTGCGTACGATGAACTACCATGGAGTCCCTACCAAAGTTGTATGGGTGATAAGAGACTACCGAGATATCAGCATTCTTCGACACTTTGATGGCTTTATTCACGGCGACGATTTCGAGATCTTTGTCACAAGAAGTGAAAATAACTCGAACCGAAGTCTGGTCCATCACTCGTTCACCTACGATGAAGAGAATGAAGAGATGCCATTACTCGACCAAGATGAAGACGACGAACATGAAAGTGGAATTGAACGAGAAGACGTTAACATCGAAGTTGGAGACATGGAAGAAACCGACGACGATGAAGAATGCACCGGGCTTGAAGTCACCGAGCACGAAGATGACGATGGTGGAAGTGCTCTGTCCATCCATGAAGATCAAGGAAATACATCTTTGGGACGCAGAACAAGCTATGCAAGTACCAGTGAACACTTCACCCCTACATTAAACCATAGCGCATCATTTTCCACTAGACAAGCCCACTCAACTTACTCGGAAACAGTGAAAAGATTGAATATCGAAAACAAAATCTACGAGGGCAGGCCCACTATAAACCACAAATATTACAATTGGTGTATCAACGAGGGTTTCACACAGTGCTCTGGTCCCGTTAAAGATGGGTCCAATGTAGTTTGTTGCCGCGATCTTCCCAGAGCCCATGTTCCTATCACAGACCGTAAAGATGTATGGGTAATTTCGGCCGGACCCAAAGCACTCGTGAACAACGTCAAGGTATGGGCAAACGAAAACGGGTTGAATTTCCACGAAGAAGCTTTCTACGTTTAAATAGTAAATCGTTAATTCATTCTCATACATAGTTCATCGTCTTGATTGCGCCAATTCTTGTTGCAAAAACGTATCACGCTTAATCTCATCCTCAATTGCAATCTGGTGCCTGAGTTTCGTCTTGGCAATGTCCGTGGTGAAGATTATTCCTGCTACGTTCCAACTGATAAGATATAGAAACTTGTATGGGGTATTGAAAAATCGAACATTGGGACCATTGTTGTACTTGTAGTTGAGATATAAGCCAGAAACAAGACCCACCAACGTGCCTCTAAGAGCCCCGATGATTCCAGCGTTCCATAGCTGCTTGTTGAGCGATTCAAGCTGTTCGTTCAGAGGCATACTTGTTTGAGCTCCCCACAATTGCGAAAGCATCGCGTGCGAAAAAAGACAATAGGGCATTAGACGATATAGCAATATATGATAAGTATACGATAAGCAGTATGCGATAAGCGTATACGATAAGCAATGATTGCAGTTGATTCATGCGATTTTTAGATCAATTGGTAGCAATTGGTCAATGCAGTGATTAGTGCAGAATAATGCAATTCTAGTGCAGATGCAATTCTAGGTTTTCTAATTAGCAACCTTTGTAAGGTCGATGGGGATGCCTCCCAAATTAACAGACTTCACATCGCTGTACTTTTGAACGATACCCATGAGTTTGTCAAGGCACGAATGATGGAATAACTGGTTGAATGGCACGAGCGACTCATCCACGACAAAAGGCTCATCAGAGGCTTGAAGTATGGAGTTGATTGAAAAGAGGTTTTGGTGCAAGTACACGAATTGGCGCTGTAAGATAAGTACCAAGTAGTTGAGAAACTTGAGGTTTTCATCCTTGATAGTGTCAATGTAAATCTCACCTCCGTCATGATCGTATGCAAGTGCCAGGAAATCATGAGTATAATGGTTTCGAGCATCAGACTTGGCCATTGCCAAGAACATACACCTCGTTTCATGACATTGGGAGCAATGGCATTGGTTTACCAAAGCATCAAAGAAGTTGCAATCGAGCTTTAAAATGGATGGAATGGCAGAAATCCAGGCGTTGAAAAAGTCTGGAATGATCAACTTCTTTAAATTATAATGCTGGTTCAAACCGGCTGCAAACTTGGAGAAGTCAAACCTGGTAGATGTTTCGGAAAGGGTAAGGTTTTGGTAGTCTTCGATGTTCAAATACAATTCTTCCAAGTTTTCAAAGTTGGGTGAAAATAAAGAAGTAGTCACTAGGTTCCCAAACTCCTGGATATTCTTTTTCGTGTTGCAAGATTTGAAATTTATCACCGCAAGTTTCTTCAAGCTAGGAGTTTCGCCCGTCATTCTGTTATATGCTGCCCAGTCAGCAAAGATAGCTGGGATGCACTGGGACCCACAGAACTCATGCACACAATTAACCTTCAATTCCAAAGCTTGAAGGCCATTGAGGTTGAAAATGCGATTGAGACCACCGAACGTCAAGATGGTGCTATTCTTGAGGGTGTGAGAATTGGAAATCGATAGTTGATGAAGATTCTCCAATCTAGGGCCGCGTTCTAATAGTCTAAAAAAAGCATAGGTCGAGGTAGGCAGGCTCAAATAAAGTGAGCGGAGTTGCAAAAGATTGCGGAAAAGTGATCTTGTGTCGACTGATGAAGGCGGAGACAACATCCTGCGCTCGATAAACACATTCAAGCTAACAAGATTAGGATTGAACGGAAGCTCCATTAGTTCCTGAACATCGAGAGCAACCCAACTTTTCAAATTATTTACCTTTGGGACCCTCTGACTCATGCGGTGCTCGCAAAATTGTTCTTCCTCGTTTTCCACATAAGTTGTGGATTTTTGCAAAGCATAGGTAGTAAGCGATTCACGTCTGCGCAAGTTCTGGATGTCATAATTGGAAAAGTAGATCTTGTGGTTCAGTCTATCCCACAACCTCAGAATCTTCTCGTAAAGAGGAGCGTAATCGTACTCAATAAGATTTGATTGAGCATGAATCAGAATCTTGTCAATGTAGTTGAAATTGTGTGTGGTTAAACCCTGAACAAACTGTGAAAGGCGTTCAACATCGAGCGTAGAACAGTTAGAGTACAGCCTGGCACCTGGAGACTCGTATCGGGAAATAATCAAGATTTTGTAGTACAACTGACAGTTGACCAAATGAAGAATTTCTGAACAAGTTGCACCCAAACGGACCTTGTCACTTTGGCCCAACTCACCAATGATACGCTCGAGAACGTTGGTGGGTAACAGGTTCAACAGCAGCATAGCACAACTCAGGGATAAAACACAGAAAGTTGGGGATTAAATATTCTTTGTTTTCGTGTAGTGGTACCCCTCCTATATACCCCGGATTTTGTGTGCCACAGCTGCGCGCCGAATGCCGCACAGACGTCACGAGGCGATGCCCTTAGCGATTCTAGCCTGGAAATAAGTACCGCATAAGCGGAAAAAAACTAACCACCACCGCGCATTATGTACAGTTTAGAACATTATTGCCGGTTTGGATTGGGAGCCAGGATATTTTGCAGCACCGGATGACCGGCATTCTAAGGTGCCAAGACCTACCGCCCAACACCTGCATAAACTAACACACAGTTGCGCAACAGGAAGGGTGCAAATGACAATACCAATGAACACTACCAATGAAACATGACGACCACTTTCTGTTCTTTTCACTTCAGTTCAGTTCACTCGTTCACTCCAGTGTTACGTGAGCATCCATTGATCCTCCTTGTTTAGCGCCGTTGAGGCGCCATTTCCAAACCGCCGGAAGTTAATCTCCGAGATGGTAGGAAACGTTTCAGACTTACTAAGAGAAACGGCTCTAGCCACAGACGCTATTTTGCCCTTGAGCATGTTTTGGTCAATAAGAGTCACCAACACGTTTTCTATGGTTGTATCGTCGACGCCACTGATTAATTTGTACATGTCAAGTGGAGCATTGACATTGATTGAAACCTGAAGTCCTGCTCTGACGGAAGAGTAATTCAATCTTGTAGGTTTTCCAGAAAGTAGCCAGATTCTTTTGAGTAGGTTGCGAACGGTTATGAGTTTGGCTTTGTTGACCACAAGCAAAAGGAGCCCATTTTTGTGGAGAAACTCATAGCATTGAGGTTGCGAAATCACAGCGACGAGTTGTGTATAATTTCCAGCTTTGATTTGGAGCGAGATCTCGTTGTATATGGTGAGGAATGGTGGACTGTTTCCATTATAGATGGTTTGGGATATTGTGTTGAAACTGGGATTTTTACCTATCATCATTCCCACCACTAACAAATACTTGAGGATGACGGTAAGATGTGAGTTGAGTTTCTCACCCAACACCGAAGTTGCAGCGGCACATGTTTCATAGCACCACATGAGGTGCACGTAGGCATCAGGAAGTTGGTCCTTGATGAGGTAGAACCGACTGAGGTAGAAGCGATATTGAACCTGTTCTGCAACCGAATAGCGACTGAATCGAAGTCCAGCATTGTTCATGTTGGAGAAAATATTGCGACAAAGAAGCGGGTTTCCTAGCTTAAAGTAAACTTGACATAGCGTTACGCCCACCAGCAAAATGATTTGTCGTTTGGGAGAATTATCGTGTGGATCTGCCGAAAGCTGCGATCTGATATTATTGAAGATTCGCAAGAGCACCGAAGCTAGGTATGTCAACCGAGGATTGGCACAGTTTTCCTTGTAGTACATCTGCCTGTCGAGCCTAGTAGCCATAGGAACGACAATTGATATGGTTTCTCGAACAAGATTAGTCAAAAGATGGCCCCTGACATTATTGTTGAAGGCCACCAGTAAGTCGTTGATAAACCCAGAATATAGATCAAAAGAATCCAAAGCCGACCAGGGGTTAAGCTGGTTTCCAAGTCTTACGAACGAACACACCACTTCGTTGAACGCTAGCCACTCGTTGTTGTAAAAATGCCGTGAATCTACAGCCTGATTGTATCGATCGGACGCCAATTGAGGAAGATTATTCAAGTTGATAATCTGTTTGTTGGTCACCAGCGGGGTCAATAGTCGAGCCAAATGCACCAGAACCAGTTCTGGCGAGCCCTTAAGGCTTCGTTCCACCTCAAAGAGAAAGTCATTGAGAGGATCCATAGTGCTAAGAAAGAAGTTCGCATCTCAATTTTCAACTCAAGTGCGTTTTGCGATAGCTGCAGACACTTGTGAAAATGAGTTCACCCTCAAACAAGCACACGGAAGCCGTGCGTCTCGTAATACGTTTGCTTCCCCCAGGGTTAACCCAGGACCAGTTTGAGGCCCAAATCACCCAATATACTACCCAATGGCATCTTGTGAACAACTACTATTATGTGGCTGGAGCGTATCCAGAAAAGCCATATGAACTCCCTACGTACTCCAGAGCGTATTTTGTGGTTCCAGACGCCGATACGGCAACCAAGGTACAAGCGGAGTTGCGTGCAAAGGCTTTTTCAGACGGGGAACTGAACGGTGCAAGTGTTCCAATAATAGGAAAGGCATTGTACGAGAATAAAGAGTATGCTGCTGTTCCTCGAACGATACTCAAGGAGAGGAAGAAGAAGAAGACAATTGAGCAGCTTGCACAGTTTCAGCGGTTTGTGGCGTTTTTGGATGGAAAGACTGAGTCGTATCTGTTTAAAGCACCCAAGAAGCAAAAGAAACCCAAAGCTAAAAACCAAAACACCGACCAAAAGGCTAAAAATAAGAGCTCCGAGAAGGACAAGGATACAAAGGAAACCACCAAGAAGCCCAAAAAGAAATCCAAGAAACCAAAAACTCCAAAAGACAAAGATGTACTGAAAGAACCTAACGATCCAAAAATTGTCGAGAAAAAGAAGAAGAAAAAGAAACCCAAGGCTCCTCAAAATGCTCCAGGAACTGCTAAGCAAGGAAACAAAGCACCGCAACCCAACAAAGACCTGGTTTCTGGTGAGCAATCCGGCCAACAATCCAACCAGAATTCTCATAAAGGTGAGAACGATGTAAAAGCACCCAAAATTAACCAGAAAAAAAAACCAAAACCACCCAAAAAGAAGCCAAAGGGTAAACCACCCGCAAGCTCTCCATCGAACCCACAAGGACCTGCTGGGTCGCAAACTCAACCAACCAATGCTACTTCCTGAACTCTTCCTCTTTTTCATCCTGCAGGTTATAATATGCTCAAGTCTCACCACTGAGAATTGTGAAGGATATATGAGACCCATTTTTTGGGCAAGAGGGCCTCTAGGCCATTCACCCGTCATTTCACCCGCCATATTCATTTCTGCTCGCTTATACTCATACAAGAAACCATTTTCCAGCTCCAAGAATGTATCGAATGATATAGTGGATCCTCCAGACTATTCCTCCATCCAAACTATGGAGAAAATCTTGTCTATTTTACACGATGCTGAATCTAATTCGGATAAAGCGCCCGCCAGGATTGTACCTAAAAAGGATGAAACAAGTATAGATCCCGCTTACGAGCTTTTAGGAAAAAGTTTGTTTGACTATGCTTTAATACGACATATGAACGATCGAGAATTCTTTCGTTATGAACACAAAGATCCCCAGACATCATACAACGCACTCCACAAGCGAGCTTCCGAATCATACATGAACATGGAAAACTCTTTTTTTCAAAGACCATACATTAACCGAAACAATACCCTCGGTCGCTACCAGGCAATTGCACTGTACTTTCTTGAGGATAAGTCACACTGCTTGAGACGCCTATACAAAGATATAAGATACGTTACAAAAGAGTTTAGCACTCCTCCATCGTCAAAGCGTGATACTCACTTGTTTCCTGATATCAAGCTTCCACAACCACACAAATTTGACATCGATAATCCATTTACCATTGGAAAAGCTCTCAATAACAAGGGAAAGTACAACATATTGAGTTTCCTCCCAAATGACGAGGGATTTCTCAAAAGTTTCATCACTCGGTATCAAAAATTGAACGGTAATCAAGTCATACCTATCGCCCTTTTACACAACATAATGCTGGCGTATGAGTTGGAGGGTAAACTTCTCTTCGAGGTCCTCACTCGTGCGAGTGCTATAACCCGTGATAACGGCGACTCACCGATTGTCTTGGACAAGTTTCTTTTTGATAACGAGTCTCTTAAAGCAGTGGTGACTGAACGAAGCAAGCTCCTCTCTCGACTTTTCAGTTTGAACAACTACAAAATCTCGCTTTCAAACAGCTCGTTGTATAAGATTACCGATGAGGCACAGGTGATAGAGTTCATGGCGAAGCAATTCGACCGATTCTTTGCTTTATATTATCGCATCAATGCGGCTGATGCCGATGCATGGCTAAACAGGTTACTAGCACACTGTTCTATGACTCCGGTAGTTGACAAAGAAGCGTCGAAAGAATGCGTTGACTACTTCAGTGACATAAGGGAGCAGAGTTCATTAATGACAAACAAACTCAGGTGGACGAAACGGTAGTTTATTACGTACCTGTGTATATAATACCATGAGAATCCAGGTACTTGATGCTGTTGAGCTTTGTAGCAGCATTTCCTCTCAATGTGAAATCTGCTTCACTCAAAGTAATGAAATTAATGATGCCATCGTCAATGGTAGCAAGCACTATGGACCTGCCAGTGGGACCGTTCCTAAGCATGCTCAGGCGTACTTTTTGGTACTGGACATTCCGCTGTACATCTAGACTCATTTTGGAGAGCTTGTCTTGGGCCTTTTGTGCTCTTTGTAGTTTTTTAGCGCTTTGGTTTTTATTTGAAGTTTGCTTGATTTGAACTGGTTCCTGATTGATCGATTCGGAGATGGTATGGTTGAGTGTGTTATGCAAATGCTGTATGTCTTTCAACGAAGGAAATGACTTGTTCTTGGTATTAATGACAGAAACATGAAAGTCTGGTAGTGGTGGATTCTTCTTGGAGAAATTAGGCTGTGGTTTCCAGACGTTGAAGTGGATAGTGTAGCTACTGTCCGAAAGTGTTCTCAAACTGTCATAAGAGCTGGTAGCGGGAACAATGTTGAGAGCCCGATAAACCAGTAGGTAGCTGAATATGTGCTTATTTTGAAAGCTTAAAGGTCGATATGTTCCAAATAGGTGTGTGCCTTGGACGAACGATTTTACGTATGAAGAACATGGTCCCCATAACTGAGTTTTTCTTTGCAGCTGAAGCTGTTCTGACTGTGGAGCAGTTAAAGTCTTAAACTCCTGGATAAGGTAGCCATGTCTCTTCAAATATGAGTAAACAAGGTACTTGTCCAACGATTCGGGCTCGGTGAGAGCCACACTGTAAAGGTGTTGTAAACTCAAGGGAAAAAGCTTTCCATAGTCAATTGAGTCAGCGTGACCTGCTAGGTACTCTTCGACTTGTCCATCGTTCAAATATATCATCATAGAACCTCTTTCTACGAGATAGGTGACTTCCACGCCAGTGAGCCATATCACCTGTCGGTGACCAAAACTTGTTTGCCGGCCCAAATCCTTGAAGTATCCTCCCTTAGCAGCAGTAATAATGGCCATTTGGCGGTCTGGCATCCATATGGCTTCCAATTTGTGCTTTAAGTAGTGTCCTCTAGGAGTTTCAAGAGCACGATACATTGCATTTCTGGCATGGCTGAGATTATCAGATTGTGTTTCTGTTCCATCGGGCCCAAATTCCTTTTCTCCCCGCTTCGGAAGGGACTTTCCTCCTAGCACCGAGTTCCAATCTTGTAGTTGATCTTCATCTTCATCGATGAGGTCTTGCAGCATTGAATCAAGTCATCGCGAAATTGGTGCGATCGCCAAAAATGTTCGCGACAGAAACCTGAGACAGGCAATTATGACAGAACAATCTGTGACGTTTGACGATGTTGTAAGTGTTCCGGAGCCACGTAGATGCTTCTATTTACTAATATAGGCCGATTCTGTGTTCCAAGACATGATAGAGAACGCCATTCGCCAGCAAACGTTGAACAAGATGTCTCGATATCGATGCCTTCAATCTATATCCAACACCAAGGAGCCCGTAGGAGTATTTATAAATCTGGAACTCACCTCCAGCAAAGACATATATGGTCAGGACAAGCAGAAATTAAAAACTGCCGAGTCCTCCCGCTATTTTGAGTGTGATAATTGTGGACGAAAGATAGCCGGAGGCCGGTTTGCACAGCATTTGAACAAGTGTTTAGAGAGAAAGAGAAAGTAGACAAAAAAAAGGGGAAGTGCTAGCTAATTGGCTAATAGAAAAAGAGGAATTGAGCAGTGAATATGAAACCGTCTAATTGATTTCGTCTAAAATGAATCGTCTTCAACCGTCGCGACAAGTGAACCAAACCAATCAAATGAAAATATGAAAAACAAATCTGCTTGGTCTCATATCGCACAATTCGCCATTGGAATCAAAAGCTCCACATAGGTTTTCTTCCGTTCTTCCTTACGTTTGTATTGCGGATCTACCCGAGCAGTGCCTTACACAAAGCACCCCGCATTCTTTCCCCACCCAGTTCCGTTCCGAGCAATGGGATTTAAACAGACAAAATTTTTGTCCACCATGAGTATATTCGATAGTCATATAGACGCCCACGAGGCGTTGAAGCGGCTACCATTCACAGATAGTGCCATTGATGAATCTGTGCCTCTTCGTGGTACCGAAGTGGACGACACATTGAGTCCGATTTACCGGAACAAATTGTTTCCGAATGAGATCTACTCGTGTATTCACCCTGACTTGAACACCCACTACAAACTTTTCCAGAACGCTGCTAAACACTATAGTGACCAGCCATGTTTCGGGTATCGTCGATACAATTATGGAAGTGGAAATTCTAGCAATGTCTACGAATCTTTGACATACAAGCAAGTGAACGAAAGAAAGACAAACTTGGGTGCCGGTATCTTGTCGGTGCTCCAGAATTCACCATACAAAACGGAATCTGCTAGCCATAGAAAGATCGATAACCACTATAGAGACTACCAAAAGTATGGTCAAACTTTAGACGGAATCAAGCAAGAAGACAATTGTTCATTTATTGTCTCCATCTACGCTCCAAATCGCTATGAGTGGATTCTTACCGACTTGGCATGTTCAGCCTTTTCACTTACGAACACTGCACTTTACGATACTTTGGGACTGGAAGTAACAAGCTACATTCTCGAGTCTACTGAAAGTCCCGTGGTGGTGTGCTCTGCTGATCAGGTGAAACATTTGTTAACCTTAAAAAAGCTGTCTGGGTTGGCGAGTTTGATCAGCATAGTCAGTATGGACCCGCTAGACGAGTACTTTGGAGCCGAATTGCCTGGTTTGCGGACCAGAGCAGAAAAGCTCAAAGTATCGATTCACAGCATAAATGAGGTGGAGAAAATCGGAAGCTCTTCTGGATTAAAGGAGCTTCCACCTACACCAAAGACAGTGTATACGGTATCTTTCACTTCAGGAACCACAGGTTCGAAACCCAAGGGTGGAGTATTGACTCAGGGGAACGCTGCTGCCGCTGTGGCATTTTTAGCCAGCAGAATATCTCAGGTCAAAGATGGAAAGGCATTCATATTTCTTCCTTTGACTCACATATACGAGCGGGAAACCAGTGCTTTTGCTTTTACCAGTGGATACTATTTAGGGTTTCCTCAGCTTACGGTGAACAAAAAAAAGCCTGCCAGGGATAGCTTTGAGCTGCTACTAGAGGATTTGAGAATCTTCAAGCCAACTTATATGTCGCTTGTTCCCAGAGTATTGACAAGGATGGAATCTTTGATAAAGTCTGCCGTTTTAACATCTCCCAACTCTAGAAAAATCACAGAGATCATAAATCACAAACTTGACCAGCAATCACAGCATGATGGTGCCGACGGACGTAACCACGAAATGGATGATTATGGACCTTATAGAGCGCTCAGGTCGCTTTTGGGATTTGATAACTTGAGATGGACGATGACTGCGTCGGCACCTATTTCACCTACAACAATCTCTTATCTTAAAGCCAGCTTGAGCATTGGGTTATACCAGTCTTATGGGCTCACAGAAACCTTTGGTGCCATTGTCAGCAGCCCAGCTTATGAGGGTAAACCCGGATCTTGTGGACCCACTGGAATAACTGGAGAATTCCGCATCAAAAGTGTACCTTCAATGGGCTATTCTGTCAAAGAAGGGAAAGGAGAATTGATGGTTCGAGGTTCACAAGTGTACTGTGGATACTATCGGAATGAGGAAGAGACCAACAAAGCGCTTGACAAAGACGGTTGGTTTTCAACCGGAGATGTGGCTCGTATCGACAGCCAAACTGGCCGAGTGTACATCATTGATAGGGTGAAGAATTTCTTCAAAATGGCACAAGGCGAGTATGTTTCACCGGAAAAGGTTGAAAACGTGTACTTGTCAGCAAACCCGTTACTTGTTCAGCTTTTTGTTCATGGCAACTCATTGCAAAGTTATCTCGTGGGAATCGTCGGAATTCATTACGAGCTTGGAAAGCAGTTTTTAAGGGAAAAATGTGGATACAACGTTCAAGGAAAGGAGGATTTGTTGCAAAAGATCAATGAGACAGAAAACCGCATCAAGTTTTTGAGTTTGATCAATGCCAATGTCGGCGATAAAGTTGCACGTTATGAAAAACTTCACAATTTGCATATTGAGTTTGAACCATTGACAGTGCAACGCAATGTTGTCACACCAACTTTCAAGATCAAGAGAGCTGTAGCTTCAGCGTTTTTTGCAAACCACATAAAGCGCATGTACGAAACGGAAAAGTCGCTTATTCAGACTACAAAACCTAATTTATAGTCTAAATAGGAAACCAGTCTTCTTTACCCCATATTTTCCTGTGTACAAGACCTTCGGTCCATCGTTCATTTTCGCAGCGAAATTCTTGACAGAAGACCAGTCAGTCAGAGTGACCGCAACTAGAGACAACATTAATACTATATTCGGGGAAAAGTGTTTGGTTTCTTGCATGGTATAAGCTTCTCAAGTCTCTAGTGTCATCTATTGTTCATATTATACATTTTCAGCAACACTTTTCCAATGGCACCTCCACCGCCAATTGTCATCGACGCCCAGGCCGTTAGCGGTATTACTGGTTCCATATCCCTCGCATGTTGGATTATTGTGTTTGCGCCACAGATCTACGAGAATTTTCGTCGAAGATCTTCGGAAGGTTTATCGCTTCAGTTTGTCATTCTTTGGCTTGCCGGTGATATCTTCAATGTTTTAGGTTCCATCCTCCAAGGAGTTTTACCAACTATGATTATTCTTGCCATCTACTACACCTTGGCAGACATTCTCTTGTTGTGGCAATGCTTGGTGTATGGACATGGTGAAAGTGCAGACCCCATTCACTTATCTCCAGCCAACCCACTTAATGAGGATGTGCTCGAAACAGCGCTTTCAAGAGAGTATGGCGAAGCTGACGAAGAATCTCAGGAGCTCCTTGAGCAAAGCAAACCAGTATCGTCGTCCTATTTGAGCGCAGTGCTTCTCAAAACCTTGATGGTTGCCCTGGTAATGTTTGCCGGATTAGTAGGATGGTACATTTCCTACGTCAAAGACGAACAATATCGAAGAGCACACCCTGGAAAACCAGAAAGAAGACCACAAGAACTTGTGTACGACCCCTTGGCTCAATTCTTTGGGTGGTTGTGTGCCGTCTTCTACTTGGGTTCTCGTATTCCTCAGATTCTCTTGAACTACCAACGTAAGTCTTGCGAGGGTATCTCATTCATGTTCTTCTTGTTCGCATGCCTAGGCAACTTGACATACGTGGTATCTATTCTTGCCATCGATATCAGTTGGAGTTACTTGTGGGTCAATTCTTCTTGGCTCGCAGGTTCATTGGGAACCTTAGCTCTTGACTTTACTATATTTGTTCAATTTTTCTTGTACAACGAGAACGAACCATACCTGGAAGACGCATCAGAGATCACTGATGAGTCGCTGTATAACTACGGAGCCATAGGATCTAGTTGAAGTAATTAGAAGTATCAATATAATGGTGAACCGATCAAAATGTGCGAACATTACGGTACATAAATTCTATTTCATTGAGTTTTCTACATGGCTGCCTCTGTTTATGGGTCTGTTTCCACTTTTTGCAGATTATATATGGGAAAAGGTGTTCATGACAATGCAAGTTTGTTCAGACTGTGTTCGCGGGCTCGTAGATCTTACGGCCGAAAGAGCAATCTTTGTGGCTGCGAAAAAACATTTTCACTGTATCGGCCGTAAGATTGGAGCCCTGTGGATTTGAAGGTTCCAGACTATGACGTAAAAACCAAATTGCAGTACGGCGCAACAATCAGTTGTGTTTCCCACTTTGGGAGTCAGGGACCAACGCTATGCAGTACCTAATGAATTATGCAGGAAGTCTCATTAATTACATCGTAAGTCTGTTAAAGGCGATAAGGTCAAATGCCGTTTCTTTTGATGCTAAATAAGAGCTAGTGGAAAATACCACATCATGGAAAATACGACTACCCCCAACAATACACTAGTCTATCATGCTTTAAAAAACTACAAATATTAACGACGATACCCCCAAAAAGCTTACGGCCGAGAACTCAAAATGCTTGGACATTATTAGTAATTTACGGCCTTTAGCACGTAAAACATATTGTGACGAGCTCATGGCGGTGTTTTCGAGAATAATATATCAGAAGAATGTTCCAGTCAACAAATTTCATTCGAAATATAAATACCCAGTTCTAGGGCGGCGATTTTCAGTTGACGAGATATTCAATTAAAAGGAATTGACCGATCTGTTTGTGATTCGAGTATATTGAACTAGGAAGGTACTTGCAAGATGTCAATTGATCTACTGCCGTTTGATAGGTCGGAGGCTATATCTGCAGAAAAGTCGTATCAAGACTTTACTCCGGAGGTGGACGAAACCATCAGGGACTTGGCTAGAGTCATATTCCAACACTAGTAGTGCAGGATCATATAGGATCCATGTCACACATGTCGCAGGTTCCCGGAGTTGAACCATTTATTCCCGACGAAGTTGAAGATAGTCTCAACCCCAATTCGGACATGTTTGATTCTAAACTTTGAGTGAAGAATATGAGAAAATTGCACAATTCTGACCCTGAGTATTACAAGCCCACGTCGTTGGGTGTAGCTTACCGTGATTTGAGAGCATATGGTATTGCTACTGACTCCGATTACCATGCAGACAGTTACTTCAGCTTTGTTCAAGCTTGGTAAAGATTTCATCAGATCGATGAGAAAGCAAGATCCTTCGATCTACTTTGATATCTTGAAGAATATGGACGCTATAATGAAGCCTGGTGAAGTCACAGTTGTGCTTGGTAGACCGGGTTCGGGTTGTTCCACCTTGTTGAAGACAATCGCTGCTCATACCTACGGTTTCCATCTTGGAGAAGAGAGTAAAATTACCTATGATGGTTTGACCATGAAGGATATCGAGAACAATTTCCGTGGTGATGTGATCTACTCGGCAGAAACCGATGTTCATTTTCCTCATTTGTCTGTGGGTGACACTTTGGAGTTTGCTGCTCGTTTAAGAACTCCTCAAAACAGAGGTAATGTCGATAGAGAGACCTATGCTCGTCACATGGCTAGCGTCTACATGGCTACCTACGGCTTGTCCCACACTCGTAACTCTCGTGTTGGCAACGATTTCATAAGGGGAGTTTCTGGCGGTGAGCGAGAAGCGGGTTTTCGATTGCTGAAGCATCATTGAGTGGTGCCCAACTTGCAGTGTTGGGATAATGCTACCAGAGGATTGGATGCTGCTACTGCGCTAGAGTTCATCAAGGCTTTGAAACTTTCGGCTAATGTTTTCGAGTCCACACCATTAATTGCTATCTACCAGTGTTCGGAGGATGCCTACAGCTTATTCGACAAAGTTATCCTACTTTACGAGGGAAGGCAGATTTTTTTGGGAAAAGCAGACGATGCTAAAAACTACTTTCTAGCTATGGGTTACGAATGTCCCGAGCGTCAAGCGACTGCTGATTTTTTGACATCGTTGACCAACCCATCGGAAAGAATTGCCAGATCAGGGTTCGAGGATAAAGTACCCAAGACCCCTCTTGAATTTGAAACTTACTGGAAAAATTCGCCAGAGTATAAACGAGTCGTTGAAGAGATTGATGTGCACATGGAACAGGTTGAAAAAAATCCAAAGAAAGACCACCACGATTCTCACGTCGCAAGACAGGCAAACCACGTTTCCTCAAAGTCACCATACACGGTTTCCTTCTTCATGCAAGTCAAATACATTATGCGAAGAAACTATCTCAGATTCAAGGGTGATCCTTCAATTCCTATATCGTCAGTCGCCGGTCAATTGATCATGGCATTGATCATGGGATCGGTTTTTTACAATTTGGATCTGACTACGGGATCGTTTTTTTCCAGAACCACTGGTTTGTTCTTTGCTGTTTTATTCAACGCATTTGTCGTCTATGTTGGAAATTCATAGCCATATTCGAAGCCAGAACCTATTGTGGAAAAGCACAAAGAAGTTATGCGCTTTTATCGGTCTTGGCTGCTGGATGCTCCTAGCGGGGAATTATCACAAAACTACTCTGGTAAACTTTTAACTGTCAGTGGGCCTTCCAATGTGACATTTTACTTTATGGTCAATTCAGAAGAAAATCCAGGTAACTTCTTCTTTTATTGTGATGTGTGCGTTTGTACTTTGGTCATGTCCCACATTTTCCGTTCATTGGGCGCCATCTATACGACGCTAGCTGGTGCTATGACTCCAGCTACAGTGGTCTTTTTGGCGTCAATGATCTATGCTGGATTTGTCATTCCCACCCCCCAATATGTTGGGGTGGAGCAGGTGGATCAATTATATCAACCCTGTTGGCTACGTTTTTGAGTCTTTGATGGTGAACGAATTTCATGGTCGTGATTTCAGGTGCACGAATTTTGTTCCGTCTGGTATCTCTTATGGCGATGTTCCATTAAATGAAAAGGTTTGTCATACTGTCGGAGCACGTTCTGGATCTTCTATCGTATTGGGAACTGATTACCTTGCATCTCAGTACAAATACTACAATGGCCATAAGTGGAGAAATTTTGGAATTTCTGTGGGCTTTGCAGTTTTTTTCTTGGTTGTGTACGTCATATTAGCTGAAGGTAATAAGGGAGCGTTGCAAAAAGGTGAAATTGCCTTGTTTTTAAGAGGCTCTTTGAAGAAACACAAGAAAGAAAATTCTGCTAAAGCGAGTTATGCTCGAGACATAGAGGCTTTTCCAACCGAAGAAAAAGTGGAAATGAAGGATGTTTTGGAGTCACAGAAGTATACCGCTGATAACTCCTCCTCCTCCGACAATTTACCAGAAGACGTCAACATTTTTCACTGGAGAAATCTCACTTACGAAGTCAAGATCAAGTCTGAAACAAGAGTCATATTGGATCACGTTGATGGATGGGTCAAGCCTGGTCAGTTGACTGCGTTAATGGGATCTTCTGGAGCTGGTAAGACCACTCTATTGAACTGTTTATCCGAACGTGTTACCACAGGTGTCATTCCTGATGGTGTTAGAATGGTCAATGGTCACTCATTGGATTCCTCATTCCAGAGATCCATTGGATATGTTCAACAACAAGATTTGCACTTGGCAACGTCTACAGTTCGTGAAGCATTGCGTTTCTCTGCCTACTTAAGACAACCAAATTCAGTTTCCAAAGCAGAAAAAAGCGACTATGTGGAGTATATCATCGATTTATTGGATATGACCACCTATGCTGACGCTTTGGTTGGTGTTGCTGGTGAAGGTTTGAATGTGGAGCAACGTAAACGGTTGACCATTGGTGTCGAGTTGGTTGCGAAACCTAAATTGTTGTTGTTCTTGGATGAACCAACGTCTGGTCTTGATTCTCAAACTGCCTGGTCTATTTGTCAATTGATGAGAAAGCTTGCGGATCGGTGGTCAGGCCATCTTGTGTACTATCCATCAACCATCTGCTATTTTGTTGAAGGAGTTTGACCGTTTGCTATTCTTGCAAAAAGGTGGAAGAACCGTCTACTTTGGTGATTTGGGAGAAAACTGTTCAACTTTGATCAACTACTTTGAAAAGTACGGAGCTGATCCTTGTCCAAAGGAAGCGAATCCGGCTGAATGGATGTTGCAAGTTGTCGGTGCTGCTCCAGGTTCGCATGCAAAGCAAGACTATTACGAGGTGTGGAGAAACTCTTCTGAATTCCGGGAAGTTAACAGTGAATTGGATCGCATGGAAACTGAATTGTCCAAATTACCAAGAAATCATTCTCCTGAAGAACACCAATCCTACGCTGCACCATTTTGGAAACAATACTGGTACGTCACATGGAGGGTTATAGTTCAAAATTGGAGATCTCCTGGCTATATTTATTCGAAATTGTTCTTGGCAGTGTTTGCTGCTTTGTTCAATGGATTTTCATTTTTCAAGGCAACAAATTCCATTCAAGGTTTACAGAATCAAATGTTTGCAGTGTTCATGTACACCACTCCATTCAATACTTTGATTCAACAGATGTTGCCGTACTTTGTGAAACAACGAGAACTTTATGAGGTCAGGGAATCTCCATCAAAGACTTTTGGTTGGTTAGCTTTCATTTCAGCCCAGATCACGTCCGAGATTCCGTACCAAGTTTTGGTGGGCACTATGGCTTTTTTTTCTTGGTACTATCCAGTCGGTCTATACCAGAATGCAGAACCAACTGGAGCTGTCCATGAACGTGGAGCCCTTATGTGGTTATTCTTCTCTTCCTTTTTCGTCTACACTTCAACCATGGGTCAGTTGTGTATATCTTTCATTGAACTGGTGGAGAATGCCGCAAACTTGTCGATGATTTTATTTACCCTGTGTTTGAATTTCTGTGGTGTCGTAGCCACAAAGGATGCGATGCCAGGTTTCTGGATATTTATGTATCGAGCTAATCCGTTCACATATTTCTTCCAGGGAGTTCTTACTGCTGGCTTGGCTAACACAAATGTTGTGTGCTCTGAGAACGAGCTTCTCAAGTTCAATGCCCCAAATAATACAACATGTGGAAATTATATGGCTGGCTATATTGAAGCAGCAGGAGGATACTTATTGGCAGAGGATGCCACTGAAATTTGCAATTATTGTCCCGTATCCTCAACAAATGATTTCTTGGGATCCATTAATGCACTCTATAGCGAAAGATGGAGAAATTATGGAATTTTTGTGGCCTTTATCGCAATTAACATTATATTGACGATATTTCTCTACTATTTGGCTAGAGTTCCCAAGGGAAACAGAGAGAAAAAGAGATAAGAATTGTTTCAAGATGTTTACGTACTATTTCGTAACTATTAATGTACATTTGCAACCGCTCGGCCGTCCTCGGACTTTGATTCGGCACGTGACTTACATCTATAAAATGCAGGACCAAAGGTTGCAAAGTATTTGGTCAAGTTTTTAGTAGACACTGTTTCTAATAATACAAAAGATACTTATACTACATACAAGAGTATTTGATCTGTCGCAAGAGCTGAATTAGACCTGATCTTTCGTTGAGCTGAAGTGACGATTACATAACCACCACCGTTTATAACGTAATCTGAATCTCACATTCTCGCGCCGCTCTCTACTTATAGTCTTTATATTATGCCCCAGTGAGCCACCAAACCTAATGACAAACAACTTTGAATTGGCCCGACGGAGGCGCAACAGACCCTCCTACGTCTGTATACCCTGTAAAACCCGTAAAGTCAAATGTGATAAGGGAAGACCATGTGCTTCGTGTGTCACTAACAACCTACAAGAATTCTGTCAATACGAGCTGCCTAAAGAATCCAAGAAAGATCACGATATTGAAGGAGACCATATCATTAAGCATAAGCATAACAATGATGACCTGTTTCAGCTTCCACCAATTAGAAACGACGAAGAAAAAGTGATGATCTCAAAGCTGGAACTTGCCGAGCTACAAGCAGCTGCCAACAGTCCTGAAGTTTTACCACAAAACATACTTCCAGTGCAAGAGTTTAGCTTCAAAACCATCTCTAAAACATACTTGAATCGTGATCTTGGCGCGATCCCTCTTGAGTGGCAACTGCTCCATGATCCCAATGCCCCAGAAGACACATGTTTTGCAACATTTATGTTGTTCAAACACAAAATGATAAACTTCACATACCAAAGTACCCGGTTCAGCCCGCAGACCCCGAACGCCGATGACAAGTCGTTTTTGGGAACTAATCCATACATATCCGAGGACGAAGAAATAGACATTCTGGGCAGCGGAGGCTTTTCCAGTGTTGCGAATGTGGTAGGAACCTCAGAATGTCTTACTTTTGGATGGAGAAGTACCATCTCGAAACAACCTTGCTTTCTTGCATTGCGCAACTATGTTATCTCGCAAAGAGAAGCCGAGGCAGCCCAACCAAAACGACGGCCCTCCGTCCCTCCTCGCCAAAAAAAACCGACATTTGACGATAAGGCTCTGGCAGCCAACCAAACCAACCAAGAAGCCATGGATTATCGACTTTTGACGTTGGATCTTACCAACAAGGGCTCCATCTTTGCACCTGAAACCACCTTGATCGAACGAATAAAGGCCGTTATTCCCGATAGATCAATCACTTATAAGCTCCTTGCTCGGTTCTTTCGTCTATTCATCCCATACTACCCTTTTATTAATCAGGATACATTCTATCGCGAGATTGAGAAAATCATTGGTTCTGAAAATGATAAAAGTGACAAAATTGACCTCCATCTTGAAAAGAGACTCGACTTGGCCCATATTGGAATACTTCTTGTTATCTTACGTTTCTCGTACTTATCTTTCTTTGCAAATGTTACTAAGGGCCAGGTTGTGGCCCCTTCCGACGATTTACCACCCCAAAGAATTCCATTGTTCCTTGGTACACCTATCGAATTAAACGTAATTGAAGTCGCTCGAGAATGTTTCACACAATTTCAAAAAAAGAAGAAAATCAGTCTTGAGGTCCTACAATGCGGGATGTTTTTGTGGACGTACGGTTTGTTGTCTCCCGACGAAGAGGAAGGAGCAGATGGTGGTGAATACATTATACTGCATGGCCTGTTGGTTTCCATGGCATACTCGCTCGGACTTCATCGTGACCCAGATTATGTTGGGTATGCTACATGGAGTGAAGACAAGAAGAACATTGGACGGCGAATATGGTACTACTTAACCATCATGGATTTCACAGCCTGTTTTCTGACCGGGTACCCGTTACTCATCAATGCTCAATATTACGATACCAAATGTCCATCACACGTTCACGGCTTTTCGAATGTACGTGATCTTGAAGTGGAGGAGGCAATCAACGTGTTGTTCAATTACGCCGATGTTCTTATCAAGGGACCCCTAAGTAGAGTTGTTGGGACACTTCTTGACCCGAGGTCCAAAATCAAAGTGTCACAGCTTACCATGAATCTTAATTTGCTGGAAGTTCAAGTATTTTCTTTGTTTGGAAGAATTGAGGACTACGTGAAGCCCTTGGAGAAATCAACACCGTCATACCAATATGCCAAAACCATGAAGGCGAGAATTTCATTTGGTTTAAAAGCCTTTTTGATGTTGATGTATCTTCATCTTCAAATGCATTACGAGGCCAAAGGGGACTTAGACATAGCCTTTTACTACTTCAAGAAGCTTCTTTGGATGGGTCTTAATGAGCTTGTACCCTACTTTTTCCCAATGATTGGCAAAGGGAGAGAACACTTTGGTGAAAGTGCCGAAAAGATTTTAAACCCTCAAATGCAATACGTGTTGCAAGTTTGTATTGAGCTCTCGCTCATGGGGATCATAAGAATGAATGCGCAGATGTATAAAATGAAGCTGGCTGCTGGCCACAGAGAGCGTATGGCTAACGATCCTGAATATGGAACGTACGTTCGTGTGGTCAAGGAGTTGATTGGGTGTTTTGAGCAATGTGCTAGAGCCGGTCTCATGGCACTTTCCATGTTAAGTCACAGGTACTATTTCGCTTGGGGAGTGAGTAGAAGTCATAACTACTTACTCAAAGTTGTGACATCCGATGACTTTTATGTCCTGAGTGTCCTGAGTGCCTACTATCAAACATGCAAGGGCTATTCGTTGACACAACTTCAGGAAATGCTTGAAATACTTAACACCAGCGTTAATACCTTGCAAGTAATTGCTGTTCATTGTGACTATCTCGACATGTCAGCGATCAGCAAGAAGAATCCGCAGCAAAAATCTCCTACGTCGAGTACGAATGGCAGCGTGGATGTTTCGAAAAATGGAGGCGATCTCAACACCGGAGCAAAGATTAGCAGTCAGTTTGAAGACCTCAATTTTGACAGCGGAGCCGAGATCGATAAACTTTGGCTTCGGATTCTTTCTGAAAGAAATCAAAAAGACCAAGATATTTTGCAAGACGGCGACAGATTGAATATGGGCATTTTTGACGAGAGGAAGAACGAGATTCCAGGACACATCAAGAATATCCAGAACCAATCCGATATGAAGCAGTCACAGCAACAACTTCAACCTGATCTGGGGTTTGGATTCGAACCTTTATTCGATATGGGGTCGCAAGCAGAATATGAAATAGATTTCGCCGAGCTCCAGACCCTTGGAGTTTTCAGTGAATATCCCCTCCAACACGTATTCAAAGGGTAACACAATTATGAAATGTATGAAATATGAACAAGGAACAAAACATCAACTATTTATGAAATATATGAACTTATGAACTCTATGAACTATAAATATTCTCAGCCGTTTGGCTGCGAACGGGGATAAGCCGCATGCAGGCCCGAGGCAGCGGAGAAACCGCACTCGACTTTAGTAAGCTCAAAAAGGTATTTGCCATCTCTGCAAAATATGGTAGCCACCGATATCAAGAAGCGAAAAAGACCCAGCTATGTGTGTACCAACTGCAAGAAGAAGAAAATAAGATGTGACAAGGACTTACCTTGTGGACAATGTGTACGCGCTGAATGTGCTTCATCGTGTGTGTTTGAAGTCAGCGAAAATAACCGGATCGAGAAAAAATCTCCTCCTAGTATGCCTTATATGGTGTCGGCGAAACGGCCCTTAGAGTTCAAGAAGTCCGAAAAAGTGTCTCGTAACGGAAATCAAAATCAAGAAGAAGAAGCTACCTCGGAGCTTGCCATGCTTAAAAACAAGATCCGAGAAATCGAACAAAAACTTCAAAATAATGAAGAGAACACACAACAGCCTCTTCCTCATATCAGGGATAGAAACGTCTATATTCCTGTTCAAACCAATGGCAACAGATCAAACTTTTCGAGTGTGCAACTGCCATTAAATTTCAAACGAGACTCTATGTCGATTCCCAGTATCACGTCCTCCGAACCACGATTTCCCTTTGACATGTCCAACGGTACCTCGTCATCGCCCTCTAGCTTTCAACTGCCTGGAATATTCGGCAAAGATCCATTGGTACAGCTTCCCCCTCTCAAAAGTAATGCACATTCATCCGCCTCGACCTCGAGCTCACACTCCACGTCTGCGACGTCACTCCTGGGGAGCCCTAAAAACCAAAGTGTTTCGTCCAATTCTCCCATCAGCGAACCATGCTATGTCGATGTCCATGCTTTGACCGGCAAAAACCCATACCGCAACCACAACGATGTGATTAATTTCTACGCCAACTACACATCAATACACGAAAAGGACTCTTTGAGAAGAATCAACTTTGGCCCTTTTGCCTGGGCTACCCTCATGAGGCGAGATTTGGGCTTGTCCATCCTTTGGGACTACATTGTGGAAACGAATGATAAAAATGCTGCATCACACAATACTGCTGTTTTCTCATCCAACAAAGCCATTAATTCCTACGTCAATTCTAGCGGTAATAATCCAGACATGGCTTTTGAAAAACGTGCACTAGAAGCTGATGGATATGACGATCTCTTATCGTATGAGAGACGAAAACAAATGATAGCTAAGAAAAGCAAGATTAATCAAAACACATTACCACTAGGGCTCACCTTCTACGATGGAAATCTAGACAGAGAACTTCAGTTGATAGACAAGATCAAGATAATTTTACCCAAAAAGAAGGTTATTTGGCTCTTGGTTCGGAGATTTTTCACCAAACTATATCCGTATTTACCTTATGTGGACGAGGTATATTTTAAAACTGCGATTTCCATTATAATCGGTGAATTCTCACTTGAAAATGAACCAATAACCAACTTAAGAGTCGAGAAAAGACTCGATTTGGCGCATGTCGGTATCCTTTTAATAATGCTACGCTTGTCGTACTTGTCCTTGTTCTCAAACAAAAATTCAATTAATGAACGGAACCTTAATAGTGAGGCACCTTGTGCCGACAAAGAAGTACAATATCTTCTTTCCAATCCTATCAATTTTGAAACTATCGATGTGGCACAACTTTGCTTGGACCAATTTCAACTTCTCAGAAGAGCAAATGTAACGGTGTTTCAATTGGCAATGTTTATGCGCATATATCACACGTATGCACCCGAGGACGGCGATGGAGCAGATGGAGGCGATTCACAGGTCATGACTTCGATGTTGATTCAAATGGGTTACTCTCTCGGCTTTCACCGAGAACCCACAAAATTCAAAGATGCTTGCAATGACAGAAAGATAAATCATCTTGCAAGAAAGATATGGCTCTACTTGGTTGTTTCCGATATCTACCAAGCACAGTCATTTGGCAACCCATTGAACATTGACCCCAATTCGTTCGATACCAAAGTGCCATGGTACGAAGCGGGATCAGAAAATATCGTTGATACTAATCGAGATAAACTCGTCACAGCATCTTTCTTTCACTGTGCAAGTGGAACATTTGCTCTTCGAGAAATTCTTGATCGAGTTTTAGATGTCAAAAATGGTGTCAATATGGCAGAGCTTTGTAAGCTTTTGAGCAATCATGAACTGTCAATGGTAGAGACATTTGGAACTCTTGAGGAATGTTTGAAGCCAGAGCAGATACCGGGTGCTGAATCAACCTTGAACATGAAGGTGAAATTCTATTTGTCATTGAAGGCGTTTTACATTTCAATTTACTTTCACTTGTATCATTTTTATGAGCATCGTGATATAGAATTGTGCTATTTCTATGTCAAAAAGTTGATATTGATCGCCATTGGTGATATAATGCCCAACTACTACGCCCTTCTTGGTGAAAATGAAAGTGTGTTTGCTCTTGTTGTCAATCCCACATTGGAGCTGGTTATTCATAGAACCATCGAGATTCTACTTGCCTGCATTGTTAGGGTCAATTTCAATATTCACAATGCAAAGGATAATGCAGATCATGACAAGAACATGCAAGTCGATAAAGCGTACAGACACGCTTTCAATACAATGTGCAGACTCTCATCTGCAATGACCAGATGTGCCGAAGTGGCTATATCAGCTATTCTGAAAATCAGTAATCGGTATTATTACGCCTGGCGGATAACCAAATCGCAGACGTATTTGTTGCAAGCTGTCACGTCCATTGGTTTCTATTCAAGTAACTATCGCATAGCTCAAGACTATGGTTTGTGCCTGATGGCATTTGGGGTCGAAATGATGGAGGAATTAACCACCATTTGCGAATGTACTCTACTGAAGCTCAAGTGCGAGCTGACCAACGACGAATGCGGCTTCAATCCCAAGTCGAGTGTAGCAAACGATATTGCTCGGTCAGCACAGAATTCTGACACTTTAGGCTTCCCACCGTTAATATCTTCACATGCGCACCCTACTCCGATGTGGGATAAGGAACACACTCCGTATGATTTCCGGGTGGATTATGTGAACAACCAAGAAGTCGATAATTTGTGGCTCAATATGTTGGCCTTGAAACAAGATAGTAACATCGATGGAGGTACGCTGCTGTACCAAAATGCTGATAACACGTTTGCAGATGGTAAGAATGAGGACGATTCCAAAAATGCAAGCCGTTGGAACCTTGCTCCCGAGCAGGGCATTGAATTTGATATTTTCAGAAATTTGGGATTTGATCGTTTATTTCAGGGGTCGGAATAACATAACTTGAGCTAACAGTTTAAACTAACATGTTCAGGATCAAGTGAGCGTTGGCACGGCCACCTTGCAATCTGGTGCTCTCGTAGATCTTCTCAAGCTCCTCGAATTCAGCATCGGTGATTTCCACAAGGTGACCAAAGTTCATGTCAGCCTTTTCTTTGGTTGAGCCAGAGGGAATTGGGATAATCTTACAGACCTTCTCGATGCCCCATAAGTTCTTTGCTTCCGAAACCTTCAAGATCCACGACAAAGCCAATGCTTCCAAAGAGGTCTTTTTCACATCATGAGCAAAATCATACAATTTTTTGCAGGCTGCAATGTTTGCTCTGTAATTTTCCTCGCTAAATCTGTCCATCCATGATCTCATATCCTTCCTAGTAGCCTCGTAAAGTTCGTCAGCGTGCTCCACCGCATAGTCTGTCAACATACCACGGCAAACGGGAGAGTATGCAATGATTGGAATGTTGTTGTCGGAACACACCTTGAGCACACCGTCCTCAAGGATATCTCTGGTAAAGAAAGACAATTCCAATTCGACGCAAGAGATGTTAGCCACCTTCAATGCCTTCAAAACTGTCTTTCCACCGGTCTCAGAGAGCGAAACACCCGATAATAAGCCCTGTTGGATGTACTCATTGATGTAGGACAAAGTGGTCTCGATAGGAATGTTTTTGTCAACCCTGGCGGTTTCGAACAAAATCTTAGGTCTGTTTTCCAAAGGGAAGTGAGCAAGAACATTCTTCACAGATTTGTCAATTGATTCCTTGCTTCCATCAGGACTGAGTGTCTTAGGATCAAGGGCACCTTTGATCGAGACAACCAATTCTTTGTTCTTTGGAGAGTTGTACTTCTCAAAGTATCTTTGGAATGCCTTCAAGTTGGCATTGTCTGGACCATAGAACTCTCCTCCATTGAGAAACTTAACTCCATGCTTGGAAACCACATAGTGGATCATTTCTGCAGCATCATCGGGACTCATAGGTTCTGGTCTCCATGTAAGCGACATGGTACCGTAGGAGATTTTGTCATTGAGTTGAACGGACATTTTATTTGTGTTTTTTGGGATTATCAATTGGGTTTGAATATGATTTTCTAGGCGATGGTGGCGCCTTTAAATAGTGCAACATTGCTATAGCTTATTCAGTATGGTGTTCTCTCTGCAGGACCTTATATCCGCAGATCGGAGTGATGAGATTATGCAACCCTCGGCCGAGCGCGTTTCAGTTGCAATAATTATAAATAGGGCGGACCAGAACGTCTAAAGTTTCGTACTCCGAACATATTTTTCCTCATTATCTCCGTATCGTTTTGTCATCTTGCCAGCGTATATGCAACGTGCTGAATGAATAGTAAGCACAGCCCGTGCTTTTGTGAGCGTCAGTCAGCGTCAGTCTTCACGACCAGTAGGTTTACCCGAGAATTGGTGCTGAGATAGTTTACGAATGTGGATTCGAGACCGTTAGACGGAAGCACCTTCCTGGGTTGGAAAAAAAAACATCTGTCAAAACGGAGTGCGGAATTTTTTGGGGAGAAAAAAAGCTTGGCATTTTGCAGCCAATCAAGATCTCTCTCAAGATAGACAAAGCTGGCCAGAACCACGTTCTCGATGAGTTATTGGTTCGAATTATTCGTATTCGAATCTCCTAATTAATCTCTTTATTTGCATTTATTTCTACGATAACATAAACTTGGCCATGTGGGCATTACCACGAGTTCCAACCATACGGCTCTCCTCATAGATTTTCTCAACCTGGGCAAATTCCTCGTCAGAGAGTTCCACAAGTTTTCCAAAGTTTGCATCGGCTCTCAGTGGGGAAGAGCTACTAGGAATCGGAATAATCTTCGCAACTTTTTCAACACCCCACAAATTTGTAGATTCGGAAACCTTGACAATCCATGACAATGCCAAGGCTTCTAAGGTTGTCTTTTTCACGTCGTGGGCAAAATCGTACAATTTCTTGCAGGCTTCGACATTCTTCTGATAGTTCTCATCTGTGAACCTATCGAATGTAGCCCGAAAGTCCGAACGAGTTTGCTCATAAAACTTGTCAGCGTTCTCCACCAGAAAGTCAGTCAACATTCCATGTCCCAATGGAGAGTACGCAATGATTGGGATGCCCTCGTCGGAGCAAACCTTGAACACACCCTCGTCAACTATATCTCTGGTGAAAAATGAAAATTCCAATTCAACAAAAGAGATAGGAGCAACCTTGGCAGCCTTGGCCACGGATTTGCTTCCGGCTTCCGAGAGAGATACTCCAGACAACTTTCCTTTCTTGATATACTCATTGATGTAAGAGATAGTATTCTCAATTGGAACAGCTGGGTCTACCCTGGCTGCTTCGAAGAGTAGCTTTGGTCTATTTTCAACCTCAAAATATGGAAGAATGGCTTTGATCGATCTGTCAATTCCCTCTTTACTTCCATCCGGTTTCATTTCCGAGATGTTGAATGCGCCTTTGATGGACACAATCAAATCTTTGTTCTTTGGCGAATTGTATTTTTCAAGGTATCTTTGAAAAACCTTCAAGTTGTAGTGATCTTTGCCATAGAATTCTCCACCATTGAGGAACTTTACATTGTACTTGGTCACAACATAGTTAATCATATCTGCTGCTTCATCGAAACTCATTGGGGTGGATCTCAAGCCGAGGGTCATGGTGCCGTAGGCTATTTTATCGGTAAGAGGAATTGACATATTGAGGAATGCTAGGTGTCGATTTAGACTGTGGTAGCTAGTACTCTTTTATAGCTACTATGTTATCTCCGTTTATCTCCGTGTCACCTTCAGGGCTACGAATTGCAACTTGCTGGCCTCGATGTGTATAACGAATCATGATAGGGGTGAGAAGGGATCAAGGTCAAGACTCATTCGAGTCTTTGATGAAAAAGCTCAAGTGAATTGAATGCGACTGGATTGAGAGGGTAATTTTGTCGCTTACAAATTTTTTGAATTTGTTGTGTAGAGAGGTTGATATTCCTTTGAAAGTATCGAAGCAAAGTAGAGACTTGCGAATCTTCAACGAATTGAAAGTTACAATTTTGATTTTTTTGAATGGCTGCAAAATTTGCGTATATTACAGTTTGAATAAAGTACCGAGGAGGAGGTTCGAAAGCTATTGAAAGTGGTGGAAGGTCGTTAGATTTATGAGGTTTCCTTTGGGTTTACCGTATAATCTGACATCTACTAGGAAGTAGTAGAATAACATAAATTGTACTTGACTTCTTGAGACATCTGATTCTGGTGAAAAGTCACAACATCAATTGAGCGACTGACTTCGGATACAAGTTGCTCAGTCTAATCTAAAGCCAATAAAGAGCACTTGAATCAACCCTTTGTGGTTAATGGCATTTCCAATCATTTTATATTTCTCATGTACCCCATACTGAAATATTTCACCAATTCGATTGAAATTTTTCACTAATTCCATCAACTTTTTCACGAACAAACAACATCCCATTGCAGTACACCACCTTTCACCCTTCTAGGTTTCTCTTTTCGTTCTCTTTTGTTCATCGTGGTTTCCTCTTTGGGCGTGTGATCCCCATCTCATCTCCATCTGATTCGCGCTGAAAGTTGAATCTACAATGGCCGAAACTACAGAACCAACTTTGGCACTCCATGACGAGTCCAGCAGATCTGAAACCGAGGCCGTAGCTGAGACCAAGGTGCGGCCGGAACTTCCGCCTGGAATGTCTCGAAACCAGTGGAAAAAACTTCAACGTCAGAAGCGATGGGAAGAAACCAAAGAAGAGTACCGGTTAATAAAGCGACAAAAAAAGAAAGCGGCACGAGAAAGAAAGAGACATAGTCGTGGGGAAGAAGGCAGTGGCACCGATGATATCAATTACCACCAACAAAAGAGACCAAAGATTCCGTCTCAGCAAAAACAAACGGGAGTGAAAATTGTCATTGACTGCGAGTTTGATGAGTTGATGAATAACAAGGAAATAGTGTCACTTTCCAACCAGATCACCAGAGCTTATAGTGCCAAACGACACTGTGAGTACGATCTTCAACTCGATATAACCTCGTTTAACAAGAATTTGAAACTGAGGTTCGACAAGTCGGTCTCACAATATAAACTCTGGACCAATATTCAGTTTCAAGAAAATGATCATTTGGCTGATATTTTGCCCACTGATCCCCAGGAACGCTCCAAGTGGGTATATTTGACCGCAGATACCGACGAGGTCATCACAGAACTTTTACCGGACCATACGTATATCATTGGAGGTATAGTAGACAAGAATCGACACAAACTTATCTGCAAAAAAAAGGCGGAACAATTGGGACTTCGTGTGGGAAAACTTCCTATTGACCAATTTATACAGTTGAACGGAAGACAGGTGTTGGCTACGTCTCATGTATTTGAACTTTGTTGCAAGTGGTTTGAGCTGAATAAGGATTGGGGAAGAGCATTCAACGAGGTGCTTCCGCCTCGAAAGTTGGAGAAGGGAGAAAAGGAGGGAAAAAAGGAGAAGGTGGAGGAGAAGGGGGAAGAAGACGAAAAGGAAGAGGAAACGAGTGGACCAAAATTTCAAGAACCAAGTGAGAAAAATGAAGAACTTCAAGTCAATTAGTTCAGTTCACTTTGAGCTAATCTGTTTCCAGAACACCAAAAGAGACGTTCCCTCATATATAGAAGTGTAGTTACAATCCCAAACCTTACCTCCTGAGTTAAGCTCAGTCTTACGACCGAAGTCTAGCAATCATACGCGCCTAGTTTGCGTAGTAAGTCACATGATCGCCAGGGGCTGAGGCACGACGGACGGACTGCACGCAGCCACATTCTCGCCCTGACGACAACATCCAAAAATAAGATCACAACTCGACAAATAAGCCAGTTTTGGATCACTTTATCTCGATCTTTTTTTTTTTCACAGAAAGAGTATTGATCTTAGTTGTGAACAATACAGGTATACAAAGTCATCTTGAGAGGATTGGTTAGTAAATAATACAAGTAAGTATAACTGAGATCAGGGGTATCCCCGAATTCCGAGTGGATTTTTGCGGTAAAAAAACCTGTTTGCCGGTAGTTTGATATACCCAAATGGTTGTAAGGACTGTTTTTGTTTGTGCCACTCGTTTTCACCTTCGTTTAAGACATTTTTACTAACTCAGAATGGTTCCTCCCCCAGCAGAAATCCGCAGAAAGTTGGTCATTGTTGGTGACGGTGCGTGTGGTAAGACATGTTTGTTAATTGTCTTTTCTAGGGGTACGTTCCCTGAGGTGTATGTTCCAACTGTGTTTGAAAACTACGTTGCTAATGTGGAGGTTGATGGCAGAAAGGTGGAATTGGCATTGTGGGATACCGCTGGACAAGAAGATTATGATAGATTGCGTCCATTGTCATACCCTGACTCCAACGTCATTTTGATTTGTTTTGCTATCGACTCACCAGACTCGTTGGATAACGTGTTGGAGAAGTGGATCAGTGAAGTGTTGCACTTTTGCCAAAGGGTCCCCATCATTTTGGTTGGATGTAAGGCTGATTTGAGAAACAATCCCAACACAATCGAGCAGTTGAGACAGCAACAACAACAGCCCGTGTCCACGTCAGAGGGACAGGCTGTAGCCCAGAAGATTGGCGCTCAATACTTGGAGTGCTCGGCCAGAACTAATGAGGGAGTTAGAGAGGTGTTTGAGGCTGCTACCCGTGCGTCGCTCAAGATCAATCAGGTCAGTGAGAAGAAGAAGAAGTGTGTGGTGTTGTAAGACGACGGCGTGTGCATAGACCTCGACTGGTATAACGTGCCGAGCTCCTAGCATACGTATGTGGACGTCTTTTTGGCACCGTGCTGGAGTGTTTACCTGAACGTGTGCTAGTTTTAACTGGAAGTTGATGTATCACTAGTCGTAGTTCGTCTTTTTATTTGTTTAATACTTTTATGCTACTCCATTGTAAGCCCAGGGTCATTTCCTGCAGGTAGCCCAGGATGTTCAAAAATCAGTCGCATCCAATCGAATTTGTTTCGAATCCCACCGTAATCACCATGCTTGCGTCTAGAAACTATGTACATACGGCACTTCAGCGGTCGGGAAGAAGTTTTGTGAGGTTTTCCAGTACCGGATTGACCAAAACTGAACTCAAAAAGAACCCAGCTGCCTCACAAGCTCCAAATAGAGAAACTACTTGGTCGCCCTCTCAAGAAAGTCGTGCTGATGCCATCGCTAGATTCCCATTTAAGTTTGTCCAAAGAGACTTGGAGCAACAACCAAGACCCTATGCTGCTATAGACTTGATTGCGAAAGAACCAGTACGTTATTTGTCGGAAGGAAACGTCGCCGTTTGCGATGGAAATAGAGGACAATTGGTCCAAGGACACCCCAAGGTTTTTATTAATCTTGACCGTCCAGAAGCCAGTGCTTGTGGCTACTGTGGATTGAGATACGCCAAGGAGGAACACAGGGAGGTGATTGAAGCTAGTGAGAAATAGGGAAGAGAGAGGGAAGGGAAGAGAGGAGAGAAGAAATAAAGAAGAGAGAAGAGAGAAGAAGAGATGAACGAGTGTGGATCGGTTATGGAACTCAATTCCGTCGTACCACCAGAGTTCATTAAATGCATGCCAATTAGCATCTTGTAGAACAGGCTTCAGTGAGATTACTGTGTGTCAGTGTGGAGTATCAAGTACGCCAATTAAATCTATAGAAGACTACTGACTATCTGCTTACGTCTATCCAACTCTATCCGTTCCTTTGTTCAAGTCTATCAATTCTTTTTGTATATGAAGTATGTCCCTATCTCCTTCTCGCTCCATATACCCGGTCGCACTCGGCAATTTCTCGGCTGGGCAGAGTCATCATGGCTGACTGATAACAATTATACAACACAATTTACCACAAACCCTCACCCATACTTCACCCATACTGCACCCATACTCCCTCCTAAATCATAATCTTATTCCTCAAGTTATGGAAACTACTTCTGTTTCCTACATTCGTGATGTGTGCCTTGGCCTAGTACATGGAGTTTATTATAGTCGATGGCATCTCTTCCATTCGTATGCAGTTGTGCCTGTGGGGATTATCATCTTGCTTATGATTCTTTATGGACTTAACCAGCTTTTGACCCAATGTTTTCAAAATTACGTTTCCTTGTTCTGTGTTGGGCATGTTGATCAACTTGGTGGTTCTTTGCACCTTGAATGTTTTGTCACAGCTTCTGGGTCCGGAGAGGTCGTTGCGGCAGCGTGTTGGGTCAACATCGTTAGCTTTGCTTACTCATTATTTGACATTAATCAAGCCGTCGATGAACTTTACCTTGAAATGGATCAATGTATTTTTCATTCCATCGTTCATCATTTTGCCGCTTTCAGACCCCATAAGTTTCATCGAGTGCCTCAAGATAGCGGCTGTGTTTGTGGTGGGGTTTTTGGCTCTCTTTTTTCCTTGACGTATACATCATTTGGGGTTTCAAGCAAGTATTGGCACTCTTTAATTTGCTTCCAGAAACAGAAAATGCCGCTACGTCTTCAGACGAAGAATTTGCAGAAGACATAGAGCTTGAACAAGTGCCCACAAGAGGCGTTTTCACCTCGATGCGTGACGATATAACCACCATAGACGTTACGAGTATTCGTTCTGGACGCTCGGAGCGAACAAAACTGCGCCAAGTACGAAGTATTTCTATCGATGAGAACCCGTTCAGAACCCAAGACACATCAATGGCTGCGTCCGTGGCAGAATCTGTCATTCTGGAGCCGGCGCCGTCGTATAAAAAGTCTGGCGCCGAAATCCATCGCCCTAGACCACTTGAACTTGAGACAAACGACAACCTTCAGTCTCAGGCCTCAATTCCGTCCCAGTCTTTAACTCCTCCCTCCCCAGTGTCTCCTGTCAAACAAAACTACGACCACTTGCACCCCGTGTCGAGAAAATTCACCATTCTCACCACCAACTATATCGACTGGTTTGTCTACCTTCTTCTTTTCATTGTGTCGCTACCATTCTACTACATCAGGTCCATCCACACCTTCCTTCCGTACCACTTGGGACTCACCATTCTTGCGTACTATATTGCCATTCTTATTCCCCAGCGGTGGCCTCAATTACGGAAAATAGCCCATCCGATATTGATCCTGACAGCAGAAATTTTATTTTGTTGCTTCATTGGCTCGTTGATCTACCATAAGGGGCTGCCCAAGGGCTTTCTTGACGACTTGAAGTACTACAAGACTGGGAAAAACTACTTGAACTTGTTCAACAATCGAATTGTCATCGACAACAGCAGAGAACATGCCATGGACCCAAGCAACTTTACGGCAACTCCAAAGTGGCCGGGATGCGGCGATGTGCTCTCATCTTTGATGGACATCTCCATTGTGTCACTATCGCTTCCCATGTTCACACATCGTCGTGATTTCGTAAAGAACTTTTGGGTATTGGTTCCTCCCATTCTCGCTTCCATCGCCTTGACATTTTTTATTTATCCAATTGTGAGCTACAAAATCGGTATCCAGTCCGAGAGAGCCATTGGCTTCATAGGTCGCTCTGTGACCCTCGCTCTTGGTACTCCCTTGATCACGGCTTTGGACGGGTCAGTATCGTTGATGGCCGTTTGCACCATTCTCAGTGGTATATGTGGAGTTTTGATCGGCGATACATTGTTCAAATTCTTGCGAGTTCCAGAGGGAGATTTCGTGACGAGAGGCGTCACCATGGGTATAAATTGTGGAGCAATTGCTACGGCTCATCTTCTTAATGTGGACCCTCGAGCTGCGCTGATGAGCTCATTGAGTTTCAGTATTTTTGGAACAGTTATGGTGATCATGGCAGCTATTGGCGCCATCAAGCAATTGATAAATTCCTGGGTGGGGCTCTAGATATTTATTCAAACGAATTATTCATTATAGAAAATTTCAATTATAGAACCATTTCATCATATATTTCGCTATCTCAATTTTATTTATTCGCGTCTTTACATGTTGGTCCACAGCGATACCAGAATATTCTTGCTCCCCGCCTCGCTTGAGAGCACTCAGCTCGACATTATACAGCTACCATTGGCCAACAAATCCGTAGCATCGTTTTTGGTGAAAGAAAATCAAGTTTTTGAGCTTAAAAATTTGGGTTCAAAAAACCCATGGTTGAAAAATGATAAAAGTGTCACGCTCCCGCGGACTGGGGGAGCAGTCAAATCGCTCATAATCGAGACAGACGAGTCTGGTGCTGTGTTGCAAAGCCCAGATATGATAATGGCTACAAAATTTGACTTGAGCTTCATTTTCATCACCATCATGGCAGAGTCCGACACCTTCAGTAAAAGATATATTTCTTATCAAGATATTCTTGATACCATTGGAAGCCAAAATCCTTGGATAAACGACTTATCTGACACTCTTATCATCAATTGCCTTGGGAAAATATGTGAAACGGTGGTGGAAAACCAAGAGACATTCTACAAATATTCTAGCGAGAAAACTGCTGAAATGCTTTCAGAAAAGGTAAACAAATTAGAAAAACTGATCAGCAACTCCAGCTTTGTCATAAACGATACTATAAGACAAATTCTCCATGATCCAAGTAGTGCCAATTTGGAAATACCGAGTGACATTTACAACCTTGCAGTGATGCAACATTGCATCGATTTGGTATGCTGTTACATTCCATTTAAGGTTCGAGAACTGGTCATAAAGAAGATGGGAAGCGATTTCAGCCCTCTAGATGCGTATATGAAGGAATTGAAGCAGAAAAAAAAGGCCCTCGATGCCGCCGAACAAGCCATGAACGAGGTTGCTGCTTCCACCGCCAATGCGAAGAAAGCCAATGCAAAGCTTAATGGGAAAGCCAATGGCAAAACCAAACCAAAAAAGAAACAAGTTGCAAAGGTGGCAGTTGGAAAAGGTGCACTTGACGGATTTTTCAAGCGTTCGTGATCGCTATGTACTGCTATTTACTTTTGCTTCTTGTTCAAGCTGTTATAGATGGACATACCATTGGCCACCCACGAGCCCATGTCGCCCATATTGGAGGGAATAACCACGGTGTTGGACTCCTTGGCAAGCTTACCAAACTGCTTGACGTAGTCTTGGGCAACCTGCAAGCTGACAGCATGGTCTCCGCCTGGAGTGTCGTTGATGGCTTGGGCGATTTTTTTTAATCCTTCAGCAGTGGCTTCAGCCTTCAACAAAATAGACCTGGCCTCACCTTCTGCCCGGTTGATCTGCTCTTGCTTATTAGCTTCGGAAGATAAAATCACCGATTGCTTTTCACCCTCGGCAATATTGATTCTCGATTGCCTAGCACCTTCAGACTCCAAGATCTCGGCCCGTTTGGATCTTTCAGCACTGACCTGGCGATGCATGGCTTCCAACACGTTCTGGGGAGGATGGATGTCTCTGATCTCGTAACGAAGACACTCCACACCCCAATGGTCCTTGGCAGCCTCGTTGATGGCTTGGTTGATGTTGATGTTCAACTGCTGTCTTTCCTTCAACACGGCGTCGAGGGTCATTGCGCCGATTTCCGATCTCATGGTGGTTTGCGCGAGCTGACTGATGGCAAACTTGAAGTCCTCAACCCCGTACGATGCCTTATATGGATCATGGACCTTAACGTAAAGAATACCATCGAGTTCCAACAGAACGTTGTCTGCGGTGATGGCATTTTGGCTGGGGATTTCGATGGCCGATTCCTTCAATGACTGGACATAGGTGATTTTATCGAGGAAAGGTATCAAGAACGCAACTCCTGGTGGAAGAATACGATTGAATTTTCCCATTCGTTCCACTATCCAAGCGGTCTGTTGGGGAACAAATCTAATTACGGTGTTAGTCGGTAATCTTTCTCGCTGGAAAAACGAGAGCGAAGGAGGGGCATTGCCCGACAACAACCGGCGTCCCGGAATGCGTCCAGAGGACACCGCGAGCCTGGAATATACAAGGTTCCGAATCATAAGTGGCAACTGAAAGTTGGAGAAACCAGAGTGCGAGTTTTTAGTGCGGGTGCACGGGTGCGCTCACCTACCCACAAAAGTCGCGATGAGGAAGCTCTGTATTGCAATGGCCAAGGGCACGGAGATTTCGCTCAACCAGGAGCGATATGTGCTAGAGGCGCTCAAGCACGGCGTACGGGGCGACGGGAGGCGCATTGATGAGATCCGTGACCCGAAAATAATCTTATCTCCTTCCGAATACGGCTATGTTGAAATCGAATGGGGCAACACAAAACTAGCAGTTCGAGTTCTGGCCGAGATTGCCAAGCCTTATGACGACCGCCCGTTCGAGGGCATCTTCACTATAAATACCGAGATCTCGCCCATGGCGTCGCCGCAGTTTGAAAACGGAAAAAACTCCGACGATGAGGTGTTGGTGTCTCGAATCGTCGAGAAGGCGATCCGCCGATCAAATGCTCTTGATTTGGAATCGCTCTGTATTGTGGCTGGATCCAAGGTATGGGCGGTGCGTGCAGACGTGAATTTTTTGGACTTTGATGGTGGACTTATTGATGCTTGTGCATTGGGTGTAATGGTGGCTCTTCAACATTTCAGAAAACCGGACGTTTCTATTGACGGAGAATCCATTGTGGTTCACTCAATGGACGAGAGACAGCCGGTGGCGCTCAGTATACTCCATGTTCCGTTGTGTGTTAGTTTTTCGTTTTTCAATCCGAGCGATATCGAGGAAACCGTCAAGGGCGATGCGAGCGACGAAATAGCTGTAATGGATGCAACTCATGAAGAAGAGTTGGTACGAGATGGATCGCTAGTGGTGACCTTGAACAAAAATAGAGAGATTCTTCAGGTTTCCAAGAGCGGAGGACTTCCTATAGATGCTGTGGTTTTGATGGATTTGTGCCGGAAAGCGTATACGGTTACGTCCGAACTTACGGACCGAGTCAAGGAAATATTAAAGAAAGACGACGCAGAAAGGTACAAGAGGATGAATATGAAGTTGTTAGAAGTGGGAGCGTCACGGTGACTACGACAAGCCAAAGATAATGTGTACATAAATGCACGGAATAATTCCATATTGTACAGAAAGGGAAGGCGAGAATAATCGATATGCATGTTCGTGATTCGTTAAACCATAGAGGATGTGACGTCGCCGTCCTTTTCGATATGGATAGGTGGGGGGAGGTTGGAATCTTTTCTGGACCGTTTCTTGATCCGACTGGCACTCAGGCGAATGCGAAAATTGTTGATCAAAGTGAACACATTGAATCGCTTGGCATATTTCTTAAAACTGCCTGAAGTGACAACCGTGTATAAGAGAAACTCAAGGAAGAAAATGAACCCGGCTATCAAGAAGCCACCCGCAACTGCAAGACCAATATGATTAGCCAATGATTTGATAAATTTAGCATCGTCGAGGTGCCATGACGACCCCGGAGCTATGGCAAAGAATGAATACGAGTGGGTTTTATAATCCTTGGGCATAAGGATACGGACCTTTCCGGCTTCAGGGACTCCCCACCGTTTGTATTGCTTCCAAATAACCGAGAGGAAGAGTGGTCCGGTAGTATACATGATGGTGATATAAGGAACAAGCCAGTTCTTCTTGTATGGTTTCAACGAGTCCAAGACTTTGAGGAAGAACGGATGACGAGGAACCGCGCCCATGACATCGTTGGAGACACCAGTGGGAAGGGTTTTACGCACAAATGCTGGCACCGTGAGAAGTGGGTCCAATTTTCTTTCGCATCCGTCGTCCAAATCAATGTATACACCTCCGAAATGAACAAGTGCAAAGTACCGAATAGCATCGGCACGTTGGATGGGGTAAGGGTACAGGTCCCACGTGGAAAGGAACCATGGATACTCTTCAGCTATGAACTCTCGAGCCATTTCGTCAGTCCACAAAATGTACTGATAATCCGGATGAAGATCGACACACGCTTGTTGACCTGCCTTCCACACAGCAGGAATATCGGTGGTCTTGTATGTTTGATGAATGATCTTCGGTATTATCATTGGCTTGTCAACGGTACCGTCTGTGGGGTTGAGTTCCACGTCCAAGAGGGCGTCTTGGAAAGAGTCGTCGTGTAGCAACGTGATCAAGTCAAATGTATACCACACCAAAAAGAGCACCAAGGCAACATGGCCCCATATGATGTACTTGACCTCCTTCTTCATCAATATAGGACACTTGTGAGCACTGGCCAAATGTTGTTTTTTGTTTGAAAAATTCGTCCGGCTAGAAATTCGGAACTCGAATCAGATAAAAGGTGGGAAACAACTTAAGTATACTATACGCTCCTTTGCGATTTGGCGAGTGTATATCTAAAGCAAAAAAAATTTAGGAAAGCAAGGGCGCAGTTTATGAAGGGTGGAATTGCTGAATACTTCCCCTATCCGAATTGGAGATTGTTGCTCCTGCAGACAGCCGGCCATGACATTTGGTAGACGCACGCCTGGCTTAGCAGCGTGTTTCGAAACCGAAAAAGGGAAAAACTAAGCCTATCGTGGCTGATGGCCATTATCTTCTGCGTATGTGACTTGGAGACGCATAGCCCTAACGTAAGTGCTATTAGTAGCCAAATGAAAATCTTCAAGATGCGTGCACCGACCGCAATCCTGTATGGTGCACATCATCTTGCCGGCATATATCTGCTGCGCCAATGTGGGGCTTAGAGTTAATTTTAGAGAGTGTATGTTAGTAAACAGGTGGTATTAATAGCAGGTTTTTTTTTAGTATTTCCAATGGTTCAATGTCAACGTCAATATGATCATGGCATCTGATACAATCAGCCTATTTTGCATTAATTGTACAGTTAATCCTAGATGAAGCTACTTCCCCGGATTACATAAGCGCACAAATCGTGTACAACTTGCATAAATGCCCATCTCTTGCAGCAATGGCCATCTCGACCTCTTCTCGTAACCACTAAAAGGTGTCATTCATCTTCTCATGCAATAGTCTACAGTTATTTTTAGAGCTGCTAAATATACTTTCACTGGACTTTTTATACGAGAATCTCCTCTTTTTTCGGCTTCAGTTTATTGGATTTAGCAATTAGATAAATAGAGTGTATTAATGGTAAACAATGACTAGAGTTTCTGGGTGTTTCTCTTAAAGTTCTTTTCAATGATATCTTGCATGTAGCCCACGCGAGAACGTTCGTACTTTTTACCCGTTTCATCGGGCTCGGAGGTGGCTGCAAAATTTGTCAAAAAGTCTAACAAAAATGTCAAGTCCTTCTTGTTGCGGATAAGCACAAAGGCCCTTGTTCTTTGCTTGTTTTTAAAAATCTCAATGAGCTGGAGATTGGCAAGATAAAACAAGCACGAAAGCAAATACTGCTTGTTAATCAGTTCAATATGTCTTTGACTATCCTTGTGAGTCAGGATGATTTTCAAAAGACCTTTGGTGGTTGGATACTCTCCACTAAGAAGATCATCGTTGATCAACTGCTCTTCGGTAATTGGCTTGTCAACTTTTCTGTAAAAATTTTCTGTGGCATCAATTAAAGTTCGCACACACAACGCATAAGCTTCGATAAACGGCTTCACCATTTCAGCAAAATACATGAGATAGTCTCTGTTGAGCACCTCGTAGTTTTCGGTAATATGTCCACCACGAACCAACGACGCCAACACATTTTCTAACTTGTTCTTTTCATTATAATCGTAGTCGAACAAAAACTCGTTTTTCAAGATTCCACAGTAGATGTTGTAGAGCATCTTTACCGTGGAAGCATCACGCTGTTCAATCGCAGGCAAGTTCAAAAGGATGTACAGAACAAGACAACGGCGAATGACAGTGTGAATGATCATATTTTTGTAGTAAAGAAGCTCGATCAGGTAGTCAATGGTGATGATCTCCAGTCTCCAATCCACCTTGATGAACCTGAAAAACTGAACAATCTGCAATTTTATGAGCTCTCGAACCTTTTCATCAGAAAGGTTTTTTATGTCTTTCAAAATCTTGACGTTAGAGGCAGCAGAGTCGATTTGCTGTTCTTCCAATAATGTGTCAAGAAGAACCCTCATGATGGGAACAACATCTGCCACCTGGAACTTGTTGCGGTTGTAAAAGTAGTAGTAGGTTTGAATGCTCACGCCTACCAAGGTAACTTCCGGGAAATACTTGATACGGTTCACCTCGTGAAGAACCTGGAATCCCAATTTCTTAAGGTTAACCTGGCCGCCAGTGAGATTTTCCTTGTTTTCCACAAACGACGACATGGTGAAATTTTCACCCAAATTAACGAAAATTTTACCGTGGAGCGGTCTGGTAGAATTATCGTACTTGCCAGTGGATTTGATTTGGGCAACAATATTTTTCATGTCGTCCTTGGACGCTCCGTTCACAAGATTTCCAAGTCCATTCTGGAGCACCCGGAGCATACTTTCCTGCTTTTTGTCGCTGCCAATCATTTCGTTCAAATATCCATCAGTTTCATAGATCCGTTCATAGGTTATGGAAATGGGCTGGATGAGCATGTTGAACTTTTGGTTACCACGCTCGTTGCGCTGGCGAATATAAATATCCACCAAGGTCTTGAGAAGACCATATTTTGGTAACAAGAGCTTCCCGTCGCGCGAGCGAGTTCCCTCAATAAATACTTCGAAATGGATCTTGTTTGTGAGCACAAATTCGATGATATTAGCCAAGTTGCGTTCAGTGTACGCCTCATTACTGAACGAGCGCTTGATAAAAATGGCTCCCAAGCTTCTGAGAATGCCTCCCAAAACGGCAGCGTTCAAGTTTTCCCCGGCAATCACCGTGGGGATGGAGAATTGAAATCTGATGGAGATAAGATGGAGAATTATATAGTCAACGTGCGACTGGTGGTTGGGGAGATAAATAAGCGACATGGGGTCTTCCAAGTACTTTTTGAAAAGTGCTTCAAACTGGGACTTTTTCACCCATACTCCATTAGGAAACGCCTTGCGGAACACAGTGATAACAGTAATAAAACACATGTTGACGAAAAACGGACTGCGGAAATATGGCATGTTTTTCTTGTTCTGCTCCTGGTAATACTTGACCATAAAAGCCTTGACTTCCTTGAACCTTTTCGGAAATTCAGACCCACTAATAAGTTTGAGCGCAAGCTCCCGATCAACCAAATCGTACACCAATTCGTCCACTTTGTGGTCATCGTGTTCAAGCTGGCGGTTCATATAATTGACAAACCGCGAATTGAACTCGGGAGTATGCTTGTTGACTGAATACCGATACTCGTTTTTGTTGTAAATTTCGTCTGACCTGATCCCCCAAGCCCAATTGATGAAATTGGTCATAAGACCCATACTCCTGGTCAATTTCTGGTTGCCTTCAACATCAACGTAGGTTTCTTTATCCGTGGGAAGAGGAAAAGTAAAATCTATGGTTGGATGGGTAAGAGCATCGTCCAAGATATCGATGTCGAAATCTGAGTTTGCAATTGACATCGTTGGTTAATGAAGTGGAAATGGTGGAATTGCTAGAATTGATGGTGGAATTAATGCTGATGATCTGATTCCAGTATGTCCGCCTCTTGCGTCCACTGTAATCCGAATGGTGCAGTCTATATTCCCCTCAGAGGAGAAGTTCGCGCAACCCAACATTTTCATTTTTCACAGGGACTCCCGCGGCAACTTGGCCAGCGGCTACACTATAAAGTTGCATAGTGACTAATTGGTGGTTGCCGTTTTGGCGATGTTCAATGGAATGAAACATTTTGTAGTTGAATTGTAAATTTTGTTTTTTGTAGCGACTATATAGCCTTTTTCTACCCCACCGCAATCGCACCTTTTTTGGCTCCCTCTGCGCATCGCTAATGCAGTCGCAGATTTAACCTGGGGTAAAGATACTATGACCGATAAATGGCTGGGTGTTGGGATGTGTATTGTCGAGGTGTTGGGATGTTTTGCTGGTTGGTGTTTGGGTTTTTTGTTTTGTGGTGTTAGGATGTAGTTGAGCCCCGTTTGGTGTGGCGTCTCAAACGTGCATGATGTCGTATTAAGGCTTTGAATAAGTACCTCACTTACCACAAACAGCGAGGCTAGGAAAGGTAGCCTGCATCTCCGGATGGAGGCAATGCATTAAAGGAAATGCACCACAACCCCACACCGGCAATTTCGGCCGCCACTGCCACAGGTCGGATATGCCGGAGTTCCCACCGGAGATGCATATATCTCTCACCCTCGGATTTCCATTTTCGACAAGACAGCGCCAATCCCGAAAAGCCACACAGTCCCCAAGACCCAAATTTTTTCTTACCCTCGGAATTCATCAAAAATTCGCGGTTGATGACAGGCGTGCATCTGGCTCGACCGGTGCAAGAACAATAGCCATTGATCTGATCTAAGGTACGCAACCCCTTGGAGAGCAATGTACCGGTTCGTACCGGTTTAAGGATGTTGGGTTTGCAGTGCGGTCGCAACATTTTATTGTGCATGTAGAAGCGATATGCACGAAATAGGGGAATGGCACCCTCGGATCGGTTTGGCTGTATGCATAAAGATCTACTTTTTTTTTCCAAGTAATATATAACGTTCGGAGTATCCAAAATCGTGGCGAATTGTTCTTAATTTTTGATACTGTGATATTAATGCAAATTTATTGCTCATTAGAGCTGAATCAGAGCTATGCTTCTAGCCAATCGAACAAAACGAAAGGACTTGGATACTATGACCAAAAAATCTCCGGCATCCGACCCTCCGGCTCGATTTAACCTTACCGGTATTCTTCGCCGTTTCAACAAAAAGGACGAATCTTTGAGCGACCCATCAATATCCGGCTCAAATTTTGCAAATTCCCGTCCTAATGCACCTCGATTAACCGTCAACACAACTGAATCCCATTTGCAAATTCCAACCTTGACCTTTGTTGAATCGCACAATTCTTCCAGCACTTCCACCCCAAACCCTTCCGACGACCACACCTACTCGTCGTTTACCACGGAATGCATATCTCTTCCCAATAGCGAAATGACGTCACATGTAGAACTCGATGCCATTGATGAAGAAATGAGTCCCATTATGGATGTGCCTTCACGTCCACTTGCGCACAAACTACGCAGCCAGATGCAACGGCAATCACCCAAAGAGTCGGACGTTGAGTCGTTTGAAATGGACGAATCGCAAGATATTACCGCCTATCTCTCTGAAACCGAGTCTGATTTGGACTATAATCCTCAAATTGAAGAGTGTCCTAGTGAGTATGTCGAAGGCGGTTATCACCCCGTTAACAAGGGCGAAGTGTACTACTCGAGTCGGTTTCCCGGACGTGAATACATCGCGCTTCGCAAACTTGGTTGGGGTCACTTCTCTACTGTGTGGTTGGCCAAAGCCCGCTACAATCCGGCTGTGGATTCCAAAGACGAAAACGACTCGTATGTCGCCATCAAATTTGTCAAGTCAAGCCAAAATTATACTGAGGCGGCACAGGACGAAATCAAAATCTTACACACTTTGCAAAATCCACTCGAAGACGCCGATTATTTGCAAGAGCACCACCGGCGCTATTTCGACCGGTTTATCGATGATTCCGGCCGCCCAACGAAACACCCAGGCTTCCAGCGAATCATGACACTTTATGACGATTTCACGGTGCGTGGACCGCATGGTGATCACATATGCATGGTTTTCGAGGTTCTAGGTGAAAACATGTTGAGCATTGTGGGACGCTACAAACACCAGTCCAAATTGGCGAGAAATGACCACTCCAAGACAAACGACCATTCCAAGTTGAAGAGAAACGACACAGAATTGTCTTTCAGCAAAAGCGAGACACGCAAGAAAAATACGAGATCGCTTTTGAGCTTGGGTATTCTCAAAAAGCAAGATGGAGAATTCAGTTCTGAGCAGCTGTCGACATCACTCAAACTCAATCAAATAAGCCAATTGTCCCACGGTGGCATTCCGTTTCCTCTTGTGCGTCTGATAGTGAGACAATTACTTTCGGCGCTCGAGTATATCCATCATTGTGGTATAGTTCACACCGATTTAAAGCCCGAGAATATCTTGATGGAAATCCAAGATGTGAGCCATTTGATCCGCGGCATCGAGGAGCAGAAAGTGGCTCGGTTTTTGCATCACCATGGCTCAATAGCGGAGTCTTTTGCCTCGGGAAAGCAAAGCAAAAACCAAACAAGACCGTCGTATCTTTGGTCTAAGACCAGCGGATCGACTTCAGGTTCCGACTCTGTTGGTTCGGCGTGCTCAGTGTCGTCCTCATCCAGATTCGGAACCACCATTTCAACCTACACACCGTCTCGAAACTCGGTTCCAGGAAAATACGAGTCGCCGGTGCGGTGTTCCAAACCGCTTTCGCAGCTTTCAGAAACCCCAGCTTTCAAAGACGTTTCGTATTCGGCGCCCGGAAGGCACCTGTCGCTTCCTCGCGCCAGCCCCAAGACGAAGCAATTGCCCGTTGTCGACGAAATCAAGGTGAAAATTGCAGATATGGGAAATGCAACTTTTTCTCATTCTCACTTTACCGACCTGATTCAAACCCGCCAATACAGATCTCCAGAAATCATTCTTCGCCATAAGACTTGGGGCGCCAGCACCGATATCTGGTCGGTGGGCTGCATAATGTTCGAGCTTCTTACCGGAGACTACTTGTTCGATCCTCATAATGGCGACAAGTTCGACAAAGACGACGACCATTTGGCTCAGATCATAGAGCTTCTAGGCGAGATGCCCAGTGAAGGGTACCTCATGAACTGCAAAGCTGCGTCCAAATATTTCAGAGTGGGCGACAACGACGAGGTGCGCTTGAGGCGTATTTCCCCATTGAAATTTTGGGGGCTCGAAGATGTGCTTGTGGAAAAGTACAAATTCGATCGTAACGACATCAATGTTAAACTTGTATCGGATCTTATTCTCAAGTGTCTTCGGTTCAATTTGGACGAGCGTTTTGATGCAAAATCCTTGCTTTCTCATCCATGGCTCAACGACGATCTTGACTGGTCTTCGTTGGATATGGAGAGACTACAGCGTGCTCGTCCTAGTCACGTCAGTGACGTTCCAGGGTTTACTCTGGAAGAGTAGCATTTCATTTCTTTGTGTAAATTATATGTACGATTATTGGAGAGCTGAAGAGAAGTAGCTGAGGAGTGGGATACAACCCACCCAATGGTCCACCACTTGAATATCAGTTTACAAAGTCAAATTGTTTTCTTTAAAGAAGACTATTTGGTCCTTCGTCTGACTTGAAGTCTGACTAGTCTTGAGTCCAACTTAAGTCTGACTAGTCTGACTAGTCTAACTTGAGTCAACTTTATAATCTTCCTTTTCAGTATTTTTCAGATTTTTCAGTATTCTCTTCCTGCTCACTTGTATACATGAGTCTTCAAATTAGTAGGCGGTTTTTCATCTGAAGAGTCGAAATCCAATGCTGGATTATAGGCAAAGCTTCGTCGTCTTTTTGAAGTACTGGAAAGCTGTTTGTACTGATCTCTGCTCTTTGGCTCTTGTAAGAAAGTGATTTCTTTCTGACTCCGTATATCTTTGTTTTTTGATAACTCAGATGGCTCTGCTAGCGGTTCAGCATCATTGATTTTTGTTGTTTCTCTATCATTATACTTCTCTTCTTTCGTTTTGTCATTTTCATTCTTGTCTTTGTCGTCGTTCTCATTAACTTTTTCAGCATTCTTGTCCTCATTCTGTGTCTTTTCACCATTCTTTACTTCACGGTTTTGTTCATTTCTCTTTTCTTCACTCTTCAGTTCACCTTCTTCCTTCTTTACTTCACTCTTTTGTCCACTTTTTTCTTCACTTTTTTTCCTCTCCCCCAACAATTCGTACGCCAGTTTCATCTTCACCCTCTTCACCTCGATGTCTGGTTGCTCGTCATAGTCCAACGCAACCCTCCGCTTTGTCTTTTTAGCAGTTTGTTGAAAATTTTCAGACCGAACCAGACTTGGTTCTATGACTTGAACTTTAGTTTCATCTCCATCAATGCTTATAGGCGTAGCACTAACAGGATAAACAAGCTTTCCTTCTTCATTTTCGCCCTCTGTTATCTTGAGAACAGTAAAAAATGTGTCTGTGGTGACCTTTCCTATCACAGTATATTTTTTGTGAAAAGTAGGAAATTCTTTCATCGTTATGAAGATCCCATCAGCACTGAACTTCCCACTCTTTTCGTCCTTGAGTGCTCCTACGTACCCTCTCTGGCTAAAATTGATCCTTGGGTGACTCTCAAGGTCCATATCGTACTCAATTGTACTGGCTTGAGCCTCAATGACATTATCGTGGACAGCCTTGGAAAACGTTAAACCACCTGAAAATCCCGTGGAGCATTTTTCAACGAATTTTCGAGCACATACTATCTCCTTCGTCCACAATTGCAACTCAAGTGGCCCTTTGGACGTCTTGAAAACCACCGTGGTTGCGGGCTGTGGCTCTAGCATAAATAGTTGCAAGTTATGGTGATCGTAGGTGTTGAGATGCGAGATATGTCCTGCAGAATGGCACTGGCCCATTCATTACGAAGAAATGACTATTAAAAAGTATTGAAGTACATTTGACCAATCATAAGCCCACCAAACTTAATCCAACCAATAATCATCAGCCACCCTTCAATCTCCAGCAAAAATACCTTAGTTTCTTTCATCCATCTTCATCTCTCTTTTTCCACCCAGACACCAGTCCCATGATTCAACCGCGAATCCAACAGCACAACAAGTCTCCAATGTCATCCCTCAGATCGTTCATTAAATCGGTCCGCAAGGCCAAGACAATTGCCGACGAGCGTCTGGCGGTTCGGAAGGAGCTGGCGGCCATCAGAACCGCCTTTAGAGATGCCCAGCTCGATAACAATAGTCGTCGAATCAACATTTCAAAACTCGTGTATCTCTATATTATCGGTGAAAAAACCCATTTTGGTCAAGTTGAGTGTCTCAAGTTGCTTGCGTCGCCCAGATTTGCTGATAAGAGACTTGGTTATTTGGCCACTCTGTTGCTTTTAGACGAAAATCATGAGGTCTTGACTCTCTTGACCAACCTGTTGGACAACGATATGCAGCATCCCAATGCGTTTATCGTGGCACTAGCACTCTGCTGTTTGGGCAACGTTGCCCTGCCGGAACTTTCCCGCGATCTATACACAAATGTGGACAAAATTATAGGCTCCAGTAATGCGTATCTTCGCAAAAAGGCCCTTTTTGTGGCAGCAAAACTCGTCCATAAAGATCCAGATCTTGCCGAGGTCTTCGCACCTCGACTCCAACACTTGGTCGCAGACAAGCTGGCGGGACCGCTTCTTGGAGCCCTCAGATTGGTGCAATCAGTGTACGAGTACAGTCCGGCCCACCGCCCAGAATTAGTAGCATTGATACCAGCCGTGGTGTCACACCTTAAAAGGGTAGCCGCCAGTGGCTACATGCCTGATTATGACGTCCATGGCATTGTGGATCCATTTTTACAGGTTCTGTTGTTGTCAACTATACGTATTCTAGCCCAGGACGACCCTCACCAATACCTCGAACAGATCAACGATATTCTCACCCAGGTAGCATCCAATGACCCAGGAAAGAATTCTGCTCATGCAGTGCTTTACGAATGTGTAAAGACCATCTTTGCCATTCCATCAGATCAATCACTCCGAATTCTTGCCGTGAACCTTCTTGGTAAATTTTTGTCCTCCAAAGATAACAATACTCGCTACGTGGCTCTCGATACATTGCTTACAGTGGTACCTCACGAACCAGTTGCCGTCCAGCGTCACCGTCAGACAATCGTTGCCTGCTTAAATGACGGCGATATCTCCATTCGTAGAAGAGCTCTCGAACTCAGTTTTGCAATTCTCAACGAAAATAATATTCGGGTGCTTGTCCGCGAGATTCTTTCCTACCTTGAATCGTCGCCTGATTCCGATCTCAAACCGTTTGTGACGGCTCAATTGACGGTTGCGGCTGCGAGGTACGCACCCAATGAAAAATGGCATTTTGATACTATGATTCGAATGCTTAAAACCGCAGGGAACTACGTGACTGCAGACATCATCTCCAACATCTTGGCCCTCATCATTCAGTGCAAGGACACTGATCTCAAAAAGCATATTGTTGGACGGTTGTTATCTCTTTGTTTGGAGGACGACACTCAATTTGGTTTGGCAATGGTATGCGTTTGGGTGATTGGAGAAGACTCGGATTTGATATTAGGTGGTCCCATTGATAACAGTGGTACGGAAAGTGAACCTAACTCAAGAGGTTCGCTTATTCCAGTTACGGAGGAGCTCATTCTCTCTCTTCTTGAACGTCTCGTCAATAACACCACCTATTCTGATTCAGAAACAGTTCATCTCGTGTCTTACGTGCTCACGGCGGCTATCAAACTTTCGGTCAAATTCACTGAGCCATCATCAATTGAAAAGCTCCGTCTAATTATAAACGAACGTACTCACGACAACAACCTCGAAATCCAGGTGCGGGCGGTAGAATATCAAGAGATATTTGCACTCGAACCCAGTTTGAAGAAAGGACTCTTGTCGAAAATGCCTCCTCCGCCTGTAAAGCAAAGGGAAGCTTTGAGCTTGAAGGGTACAAAGAAGAGCGATGACACCAAGACGGTTTCTTCTGGTTCGCTCAACACTACTGAAGATTTGCTTTTGGACTTGATGGACGAGCCAAAGGCTGAGAGAAACAACGATCTTCTTAGTTCCATATTCAACAAGCCAGAGAACGGGTCGAAAACGAGCCACTCAGCAAACAATGCAGCGAACTCCGCAAGCAAATCAGCAAACATACTCGATTTGTTCGAAACAAAAGCGCCTGCACCATCTTCTGTTTCAGTACCTTCCGTTCCTCCTGCATTTTCCAACTCATCCATTGCCGTGGCATTTATTCCTCAAGTTACATCACCTGGAAATGCTTCGATTGAGGCATTGGTAACAAGCAATACCGCCTCGCCCATCACTCAATTTCAATTGATGGTTGCGGTGCCCAAGAGTCAAAAGTTGACGATTTCATCGACGTCTGGTGATACGCTCACTTCTGAAAATCCCATTGTTCAACATCTCAAGGTTTCTGGTAAGGAAGGTGCCAAGGTGAAGTTTCGGGTCAAAGCAAAATACAACGTGGGCGGCAGTTTTCAGGAAGAAATGTTTGACGTTGCCGGCATAACGACGTTGTAAACTACGAGAAACTACAGACTAAAGTTATGGACACACATACATTCAACTTAGTGGACACTCACAGAAGACGAAACAGCTTCGGCGGCATCATCAACATCCTTGGAGAATGACTTGCCGACAACGTACTTTTGCGAGAATGGCTTGATAACCGCCTGGTAGATTGTGGCAGCACCACCAAAGGAGGGAATACCAATGTAAAGCAAGAAGATGGTCTTGAATAAATAGTAGAAGGGGATCCAGTACAAGATGGCCTTGGACCAGAATTCAACCACATTCAATCCGGCGAAAACCACCCAGTAGGTCAACAATTGGGTGTCATCTTTACTAGTGGAGGTCTCCAACGCGAGCAACGAATAGTATCCTGGAATTACAAATCCAGCGATGTTGGATAAGAGTTGTCCAATTCCCCCGACATTGAGGAAGATAAGAACAAAGTAAACTCCAACCGCTCCTAAAACGGCATATGATCTTGGGAGACCGGTCTGAGCTTCAAAGTGACCCAAAATGGCCTGGTTGGCGAATTTCTGGAGTTAGATTTGGTTTCTACAAGGTCGATTGATCATACTTACGTTGTCAATTTGCGACAAATAGTTCTTGGCTACGTTCTGGTAGGCAGACATGGTGATGGATGGACGGGAGACTAAATTGTGGTTGACGTTGCTTTTATAGCGCGATGCAGGACCTCACGTGACGAGGTATTGTTACATCATATCTAAATTAGAACCGTACTCTTTACAAAATTGGAATTAAAATTGGGATTCTATTTCTTGGACCTTTTCGACTTGGCGGTGCCTTCAAACCCAGCCCGTTTATTCTTGTGTACGGTTCCCGTGAATTTTTTCAACTTGACTGCTTTCTTTGCCTTTTTTCCCTTATTTTCTCGTCTAGCCTTCAAGTTTTCTTCTCTTCTTTTCTGCTTGGCGGCAATGGTATCCTTAACCACCTGCTTGCGTTCTTTCCACTCGATTTCGCTTTTGAGTTTTTGCTTTTCTTTACGTTTCAATGCTTTTTTCAACAATTTTTCATCATCTTTCACCTTGACACCCTCGGCATGCGACATCATCCGCTGCCATTGTTCTTTTTCCTTATACTTTGCCTGCTCTTCGGGAGACATTTGTGCTAGTTTCTGCTTTTTGTGCTCTAGTTTATCAAGATGGGCTTTTATATCTTTATTTGCAGGTCCTTTACCGCTCTTTTTCTGGGAAGTCAGTCTCAATCTGGTCAAGTCAGAAGTCACTCTCAGGCCATCATTGAAGACAATATTCCCAAAAAGAACATTGGAGTCGTCTTGTGGTGATTCAGTGTCTGCTTCTGGGTCACTTTCAGAACCAGAATCCGAATCTGAGTCGGATTCCGATTCCGGTTCGGGTTCAGCTTCTCTCTTTCGTTTGCGAAGTTCCTGCTTTCTTTTGCGTTCTTCGAGAATTTGTTCTCTCGACTTGGGCGCTCCTGGGGCTTGTGAACCTGGAGCTTTCCGCTGGGCTCGAGAAGTCTCGATCTTGGATGCAAGTTTTGCTCTGAGTTGTTTGAGCTTTTCTTCCTTTTGTTTCTTTTCCTCCTCCGTGAGTTCCTTTTTATTCTTTTTCGTAGCTTTTGGTGGAACAGGAGGCGTGCTGTCGGCTTCGTTGCCATCGTCGTCAAACACCATCTGCAGTTCCGTCGGTATAAGCTGTTCTGAGTCGCTCATAGCAGATTCTTCATTGCCGATTTCTTCAACTTCTTCTTCAACCTGGTCTTTCTTTGTTGGAAGGTTTATCTCTTTGGCATTTCTTTCTCTATTTTTCATCACATCTTGGGCACTAGCGGCACCATTCGCGTAGTCATCAGCTTCTAAATTAGCATTGGGATCGAGTTTCGCTCTCTTGTTACGTTGCAATTCGTCTTTGGACTTCTTTTTCTGTTGCCATTGGTCTTGGGTGGCATCATCGTAGTAATATTTGGCTGGTATCAATGATAAAAGGCCATCAAAAGCCGCGGAATGGGTTTTGAGTCGTTCCTGGGTTAGTTGATGAATGACTAAAAACACAAAAGAATGAAACGAAAATCCAATTTTATGGTTTCTGTGGCTGTCTGGAGTCGATAGAGCGTCGCTGGTGTTTTCAGGAGTCCTGGAAAGCCATACTTACTTCTAAAGAATTACTCATGATAAAGCAGAAATAATGATGGACCTGAAAAAGTCATCGCGGCCAGATGCAGGAGCGATGGGTGCAAGCCGGAGCAGCAAGAAGAACAAAAAAGGGGTTGCTTAAGCAAGAGAGAAAAATCTAGGAGTCAGTGTTTTTAAAACTGGAACCTTGAACTAAATTCTTATAGATGAAAGAAGAAATTCTACCTGTTTTTCGTCAATTTCTCACCAATAACTCATATATTTCTCACCAATTTTTGCATTTTTTTCACCAAAAATCACCTTCAGCAACTTTCCTCCTACCACCATACCCAATTGCACTCCATAACCCCAATTACCACGCCACATCTTCCACATCACCTACCTCTATCGTCTTGCTCCTCGCTATATTCACACCCGTACACCAGTGCTACCCCCACGTCGCGGCCTCCTCGACGATAAGCCAGAGCCTTTAATATCCAATGGACCCCATAGCTAAGTACTTGGTTCTATCATTGCCAACGTCGGCAAATGCCCATGAGTGGCTCGAGAAGTCATTAAATGGCGGCAATTGTCCTGTAGCAAACTTTAATGTGCCAGATTTTCAGGTGGGCACATTGGACTCGTTGGTTCAGGAGAGTGAAGATCTCTCTAAGTTGGACCAGCAGCTTGCCGGTTCGATTTCCAAGGTGGTGGATATCTTGAGTGCCGTTTCGGAGCCGGGAGCAGCAAGATTTGTCAATGGAACTCCGGTTTTGCGTTATGTTGAATCGTTTTCTTGGAATACCTCCAAATATCGGGTAGATAAATCCATTGGAGATTTGATAAAACTCATAAGCAACGAAGCTATTTCCTTGGATGGTGACGTGCGGTCAACTTACCAGCAATATCAGACGGCAAAATCCAATTTTCTCGCGGCTGATCGTAAGAGAAATGGAGATTTGTCCATCAAATCATTGCACGAAATTGTTCGTCCCGAGCAATTTGTAACCGATTCCGAACACTTGACCACCATATTAGTGGCAGTACCCAAAAGCCAAAAGCTGGACTTTGAACTGTCATACGAAACTTTGGTCCAGTTCGTCATTCCTCGTTCAGCAGAAGTTATAGCTCAGGACCTGGAATTCAACTTGTACACCGTCACCCTCTTCAAAAAGTATGCCAATGAATTCGTTACCAAGTGCAGAGAAAAGAAATGGAGTCCTCGTACCGATTTTGAGTATTCCGAAGATAAACTTAATGATATGCGTAAAGAGTTTGATTTGACAAGAGCAACAGAACTGAGGTCCAAAAATGATTTACTCCGGTTGGTGAAAACGGCATACTCCGATATCTTTGCCGCTTGGTTCCACATTAAGGCCATTCGTGTCTACGTCGAGTCGGTCCTTCGCTATGGACTTCCACCTCAATTCGACTGTACATTGGTCAAATTCGAGCGTTCCAACTTGAAAAACATTTCCAAAGCTCGGAAGGAGTTGGTGGCCAAGTTTGGGTATCTTGGAGGTGATGGGTTCTCAGGAAAGAGTAATTTGAACGAGTATGCATCATTGGTGGACACCGAGTACGAACCGTTCGTTATGTACGAAGTAGAGATAATTTAGGTAGAGAAGTCACATAAGTCGATCAGGGAGACAGAAGTCGCAGTAGCTTACTTGTTTCAGTTGCTTCATAATAGTTTCCATTGATTCATATTACTTTCAGTGGTCTCTTCTTCGGCTTCAAAAAAAAAAGCTCGCGCTCAGGTTCGAACTAAGGACCAACAGATTTGCAATCTGCTGCGCTACCACTGCGCCACACGAGCATATACAGGGTATTTAGTCTCCAGTCCCTTTATCACGCTCGCTTTCATTTTCTGATTTCATTCTCACTTTTGGTCTTTATCTTACTACCATCATGTCTGATTCCGAAGAATATTCTTCAGAGGAATCCTATGAATTTGAGTTCGAGGATGAGAATGAAGAAATGACCGAGGAACAGGTTCCTGATTCCGACTTGGAAAACAAATATTATTACGCCAAGGGTCTTAAAGACGACTCCACGTCGACTGCAATAAAAGAGTTTGAAGCTATTGTAAACTATGAAGCTACGTCGCAGGAAGATCTCACTTGGTGTTTCCGAGCGTGCAAGCAATTGATAAAATTATACTATAAAAATGGCCTGTTGGATAAGGTACTTCTGTGGGTACAACGTCTTACAAACTTGGCTCCTAAGGTTGGTTCTGCTTATGTTGAGGAGTCAATTGGACGACTTTTGAACCACTACAGTGTCTCGCTGGACGGTGAGTTTGTCAAGAAATTGTACGATATAATTTTGACTTACATTTACAATGAAGACTCGCCTGGCGCATCGCGAATATGGCTCAAGATCCACATAAGTAAAGCTGCTTTGCTCCTTGAAGAACGCCAATTAGGCGCTGCCTACGAATTGATAAAAGAAATCAAACTGCAGCTCGAAGAATCTTCGGAAAATGTGCAAAATGCTTTCAGCATCGAGTGCTTGGCACTTGAAATCGAGTACTACTCGCTGCTTCTGGTTCTTGAAAACCTTTCCATTCTTCAAGATTTGTACCGCGATAGCTTGAATGCATCCACTGCCCTTACACACCCTCGGATAATTGGGATAATAAGAGAATGTGGAGGTAAAGTATACTTTTATCTTCGCAACTTTGAAAAGGCTCGATTAGAATTCTACGATTCTTTCAAGAGCTACGACGAAGCAGGGTCCATCCATAAGAAAAGACTACTCAAGTACTTGACTTTGTGTTCTTTGATAGCAGAAAATGAGGTTAATCCTTTTGAGTCACAAGAGACTCAGTCGTATGCGCAATTGCCAGATTATTCAGATTTGATCTTCATGATCAAACAGTACGACGAACTCAATCTTGACGGCTTTGATCGAGCTGTAGCAAAGATTGAAAAGGATGATGAATTTCTCGGGAATGATGATATTTTCCATCGGGCTACGCAACTGATCAAGCACAACTTAAGGTCGAAAATTCTCATCAACCTTCTCAAATCGTACAAATCTATCCGGTTCCAATACATTTTGGACATGCTACACATATCGCAGGACGAACTAGAGCATTTGGTGATCCATCTAAGCAATCAAGGCAGAGTATCAGGTATAAGTATGGACTATTTCGACAAAATTATCGAGGTGGAAAATACCGCAACTGCTCCCTTTCCTTCTCAGGTACATCATTCAGATATTTTGAATAATATCAATGCACTTGGAGCTCTCAATTTTGGTTCTAGTGGGGTCTGAAGCCAGAAATGTTGATGAAGAAGGACGCCATGTTTTTTGCGAAAGAATTACTATTAGGTCCACTGCTACTTCCACGTACTATGGAGCTTCCCACGTCACAGAATGGCTACAATGTCTAATCAGCGCCATTCCTGGCCGAGCCAAAGCTTTAATGTCTCAGAAAGACCAAATATACTTCGAGCAGCGAGCCGAAACTGCACCAGATAATGTGAAAATAGATACGGAAGAGAAAGACAAAGAGGCTACCGAGACTGAAATGACCACCACCAGAGTATCACTCCTAGATTGGTGCAGAGAGATCAGAACATGGCAAAAAAAAGTGTCTGCACATTAGCTGCGTACATTGCATCCCGCTGCTACTTTTCGCTTTCGCAGTGAAATTTCTCATTACTTTCTTTTCATTTAAATGTAAGTGCGATGAAGAAAACAATGATTAAATATAAATGCGTTATCGTCATGATCTGGCCCATTCCAATGTCTTCGGGTCTTATATGAAATCAACTAACACCTATATGACGTTTTCACATCTCCATTTATAACATAAACTAACATCCAGGTATTATTAGTGCTCAATTGACACTATGTAGCGTATGAGCGTATTTGTAGGAATTTGTCGGCCTGAAGTCTTGTTCGTCATTGCATTGAATCTCTGGTTGGTTAATCTCTGGTTGGTTTTGTTGAGCAAAACGCAAAAAAAAAAATGAAAAAGAAAATGCGCAAACCCGGAATCGAACCGGGGGCCCATCGATGGCAACGATGGATTTTACCACTAAACCATTTGCGCGTTCCTTACTTAAAAACGCCCGGCAGGAGGGAAAACCTTGAAGAGGCCAGGAACACTTTATTCCATGACACCTGCTTTCAATGTGAGTATACGCCGTGCCATTAACACAGCTTTACCATCACACAATCACAGACAACCTCGTCGATTCTCATTTTCAATTGTAAATGGCCACAAAAAATTTAAAAAAAAAGAAATGATCACGCCCAGGATCGAACTGGGGACGTTCTGCGTGTTAAGCAGATGCCATAACCAACTAGACCACGCGACCTTTTCTTGATATAAATTCTCCAGCCGTCTTTGAGTCCTGCCACACTTTACCTTTGGGTGCAAATAGCATAACCTCCACTTTTAGTTGCAAAATAGTCTGACACAAATTCAATTTTTCATAATGCTCCGTAAACTCTGGGATGGGTCCTGGAAACCTCCTTCGAGTTCAAATGCCACTTTGTCATTTCATAGAAAGCGTCTAAGTAATGATACTTCCGATACCGATCTGAACGAAAACAGCAGTCAAAGTTACTCCAGCAAAAATATACCCAATATCAACAGAAGAGACAGCTTAGTGTCGCCTTTTCGATTTTCTGCATCCTCGGAATGCTTGAGTCCTGAATATACGGAAGATAGCATCAATCCGTTTGAAACTCAACCTTTGAAGAAAAGTAGAAGCTTTTCAGGAAGAGCCAATTCTCGTTCTCCTTTGTCTTGGAGGAAGAAGACCAAGTCAGTAAGGTTCGAAATTGATGACAAGGATGAGCCACCAGTGTTGCAATGTTCTTCTTTTGTGGAGGATACCGACTCACTGTCTACGGAAAAACTCGAAATTTTAACTCCTTTGGAATCCGATTCAAATTATTCAGCTGGTTCTTTTGAAAAGAATCTGCTGTCTGATCGTGTTCATTATAAATCAATGAAGGAATATCGTCGGTATGAAAATGAGGCACAAAAGGTCTACTCAAATATTCTCAAAGATGAGCTGATCGAGAATTCTGATGTAACTTTCCAGCAACAGCTGCTCCCCTATGACTCTCTTAATGGTATTTATAGATTGTTGAATCTTGAAAACCAGCAAGAGTCGTCTTTTGATTGCATACCATCCATCGAAAAGAAATTGAGAGAGCTTTCGACAGTTGCAAATGAAATAATCAAAATTGAGGCTTTGGGAGTTTGCACTACTCAAAATCAGAGTACTGAGACTGCTCTAGGTACCAGTCTTGACTTAGAGAGCCAAATCAAACAGATCAAAAGTTTCGTCACCACCTTGAATGCTGAGGTAATTCGGGTTCAAGAAGAGAAAAAATCAATAGCTAAAAAGCTTGCAGATAAGACTAGTTCTACACCTAGCGAAAGTAGAACCAACTCAAATCTTTCATGTCTTTTGGATGGGGTTTTGGCTGAAAATACTCGACTTAAAGCTGAGGCTGAAATTTTGGCTGCGAAAAATTGCAGCATTTTACAAGAAAATGAAGATTTGCAAAAACTGTCAAAATTGCTACTTGATGAAAAAACGAAATTACAACTTGATCAGAATCAAAAGTTGACAAAGAAGATTGAAGACAGCGAAAATTTGATAATAATGCAGAATACTACTATTACAGAGTTGAAAACACAAATTGAAAATATAACCTTTGAAAATGATGAAAAAATTGTGCAACTAGAAGAACAAATTACTGAAAAGGATCAAGAGCTTTTACAATTGAGAGACAAGAGCCTGGTTTACATCCGTGAGATCATGGAGCTAGAAAAGGATATTACGATGGAGCTAGATGATATTTCATTACGAGAAGCTGCTACTGCCGAAGCTATCAAAGACAGAACTCTTCTGCTCGAGCTTCAATTGCAGGATACACAGGCACGTTGTCAGGGTCTTGAATGTGCTGGTGTACAACTCAACAACAAGATCCATAAGCTCAATGCATTCAATAGCCATGCTTCAATTGTCCTCCATGCTTTGCATAATTATATAAAAAAGCTTCAGCATCTGCACCACAAAAAACTCAAGGAGGTGGAGGATACTCGCGACGCATTCAGTCAAGCAACTGTGATTTTCATCAAAGATATAATTTCAGCATTATATCCCGTGCTCAGTGAAGAAGCTCAACTGTACTTTAATCTGAGCAAATTTTTACCATCGGCCGTCATTGCTAGGCAAGCGTTCAAGCCCATAGTGGACAGCATTCACCAATTGGTAGAGGCTAATGCCTATTTGAGAAATTTGGACGACAGACGAGCTTCGCTCACCGATTCCAATTGCGACGCTATGCTCCAGCAAGTTACTAGGATTGTCAATTTCATGACAGAAAAGTCCTATGATGTATAACTGGTGGCCACAAACTTGGAATCTGTCAATAAACTGGTAAGAATACCTGGAAAGACTTCGACTTGATATGGCTCGAATGGAAAGCTCTCACCATCGACAGAAATGTAATGGCCCTTGCTATTGATTTTCGGTATGAGTCGGTATCCCCGAATCTTGGCGTGGAATACCTTGCTATTATGCACATGAGTTCCTTTTTCGACCGCTAGTATGGCGGAAAACGTATCTATGATGGATGATTTGGAGGTGGTCATGATGAGATCCATGAGGTGATCATTGGGAAGAGCGGCAGGGAAGAATTGCGCTCCCTTGGAAACATACGGGAGATTTCCAACATAGACTTGGTTCAAGGTGGATGCAACTTGGTCGTCGACTTTGACCCATTCGGTGGGAGGTGGTGAGTCTAAACCAGGATACTTCAAGTTCAAAGCCAGCGACAGGATTTCTGAGATTGGAGCCACAACTCCCACATGGTCATCGTAGTGCTCACGTAGTTGCTGCTTGGTATCTGTAGCATAGTCAATCCAGAGCTCACAAGGATAAGTGGTCCTCAGAAGCACCTTTTGTAGTACCCCAAGTTCGAACCGAATAGAGCCAATCCACCGCAAGTGCTCCGTACCTATATCTGCATCAGCAATCATTCCATAGCATTGTGACAAGAACGAAAGCCTTGTAGTGGCATTTTCGCCTGTACCTTGTGTAACAGCCATCAAGTCGAGTTTCGTACGCTGCGACTTTAGCATGGCAACAGTAGCATCAAAAGCATTGTCCGTCCCATGTGTGCTAAGACTCAAGGCATTACCAGACCCACAAGGAAGCTGGGTAACTGCCAACTTGTTAAATGCAGAAACTCCTTTGTCGGGCCGAGAATAAAACCCATTGATTACCTCAAACGGTATACCATCTCCCGAGCAACACACAATAATATCGTACTTACTAACATCAAGTTCTCGCATCAAGTCGGTGGCATGGCCCAGGTAGGTGGTTTCTACAAAAGTTATGTCTGCATTTGCAGCCTTTAAAACCTTTTCAATATGCTTGTCGTAAATGGATCTTGCCAGACCCGTACCACCATGAGGATTGAGAAGCACGTATATGGAAGGTTTCATGAGGCCATTAGTGTATGCATGAGACAAAATATACGACGAAATGTCATTATCGTGATCGCTAAAATCGGCAATATCTACATGAACTTGCATCTGAACAATTGTATGTTGGTGTACAAAAGTCAAGTTGACGCAATTTGACGCCACCTCCGGTTCATGCTCACACCACAAAACATCTACGTATCGTATTTTTTGCGGAATCTTGTCACTTTTTCCTCCATAAGGCCGACAGTATGAAAAGATCAGTTTGTCGAAATCTGGCTCATTATTGTACAGCAAAGCCGCATGGTCTTGCATGATGGCCAAGCCATCCAGAACAATCCGCACCGACACAGCGGGGCTCGGCTCGTATAACAAGTGTTCTTGTGACATGCTCAGGTACATGGCGGTACACGGGCCAAAAATAGTTCCGATAACTAGACGCGAGACGGACGGCAGATAATGGACTGCATCGCCTCGAGCACGTGACCCTGAAATTGCGGCAGTATAACGTCACACGATAAGCAACCTAATTTATCTGGGCGAAGCCACTTATAAAGCTGCAAAAAAAACCCAATAAAAACTCGAAAATGGGAATTGAACAACAGATTGCTGGAAAACTTTTTGGAGCAGTGAAGAATAAGGTTAAGGACATGAAACATGACCATGATACCAACTCTCATGCCAACTATTCTCGTGATGTTAAGCATGGAAATGTAGAGGACCATAATGAAGAATTACCACCTCTTGAGGTACAAGTGTACTGTCACAATATCAGACAAGAGAATAATAATATGATGGACGGTGAAACTCCTTGGTCGCAACGGAAAGCTGGAGTGATTCAGTCCATTGTGGAGAACTCTTCAAACTTGCCAACTTTGGTAGGACTCCAAGAAGTGAAGCAAAACATGCTCAATGATGTTATGGATGGGCTTGGGAAACATTGGACCCATTTTGGAGTTGGTAGACTGGACGGGAAATCAAAGGGTGAATTTGCACCCATTATTTATCAGCCTGAAATTTGGAACCTTAAGCAAGGTAAAACTTATTGGCTTGGACAAACTCCCGATAGACCCAGTAAAGGATGGGACGCTGCGTTGGAAAGAATTGTCACTGTGTGTATTTTTGAACACAGACAACTGGGAAAAGTGGTTACTTTTCTCAACACCCATTATGACCATAAGGGGAAATTGGCTCGTGAGAACTCGTCGAAACAAATTATCGACATAATGAAGTCCTATCCTGGTGCTAGTATTCTTGTGGGTGATTTCAATAGTCAGCCTCATCAAGAAGCTTACAAAACTTTGTCGACTCAACTCAAAGATACCAGTTGCAATTGTCAGCAAAGACGGGGCCCAGAACATACAATCACTGGATTCAAGAGAGGTGAACAAGAAACCAGCATTGATTTCATTTGGACCACTCCTGGTATTAACATCCTCCATCACGAGGTGAAGAACCACGAATTCAATGGCCATTATTGTAGTGACCATCGTCCTGTTACAGCGGTGGTACAGATCTGATAACCTTTTATAATCGATTATAGTGAATTCTTATATAAAGCCTTTACTCGTCGTCTTCCAAATCTTCTCCGCTCAACGTAAATGGCTCAGGAACAGGCGCCTCCGTAATATTCAACTGCCTGACCGTTTTGATCGCCTCAAATTTCTCTCCCGCCTTGGTATCCCGCAACACAATCACCCCAGCATTTCCTCGGTATTTGCGGACGGGAACAAACCTATCATCCTTCACAAAAGAAATGTAATTGGATTGAGCCGGCAATACCCTGCTCATATTCTCAATCTTGAAAGGTGTCTTGAGGTATCTAATTGGTTGTGGCTCGTTGCCGATTTCCTTTTCTTCTCCCTTCTTATCTTCATCTTTATCACCACTCGTTTCCTTTTCCTCATTCTTTAAAACATCCACTTCCATCTTGTCGTCTTCCGTGTCCTCGTGCTTCTTGTTCTTCCGAGCTCTGGCTTTAGCCTTCGCAGTTGTACTTAACACCGCGGTTGCAACCTTATCTGGTTGTTTCTCCTTGCTCTCTTCAACCTTGGGTGGGTATTGGAAGAGTTCAGGACGAGAGTGGCAGTTTAACTCAAACTTGGGCACCTTCAAGTCCTCCACGACTCCAATGATAGATGTAGGAGAAAATGACAAGGAAAGAAAATGCACGAATGGGAACCAGTACCACGACTGAGCAAATACAGTAAGACCAACGATAGCACTGGTGTTGAGGGTGTTGGCATGCGAGTTCTCCAAATTTATCGTCACATTACGACCTCCGGCATCGATAATACCCTGCGATAACGTTGCACCAAATTTGGCCAAGGCGTCTTCGTGCTTGTTTCTGACAGTATCAGCATAAAGCTGAGTGAACTCTTTCACCTTAGGATACAAGTTTTCGTTTTGCTGGATCAAGATCATGGATGTGGCCATTAAAGCTCCTTGCCGGACAAAATCCACAGAGTCCTTTGTGAGTGGCTCCAAGATATCAATAGCAGCAGGCAAGCTTCTTCCAGCGCACGAAATACCCAACGCCATAGCGGCACCGTAACGGACATGAGGGTTGTGGGATTGTGACAACAACTCAACAATTTGAGGTGTCGCAGTATAGTCACGAATCAATAAGAAACCAAGGCCCATAACTGACGCTCTTCTCACATCATCTGAAGGATCCGAAACAGCATAATGAAGCAACTTCTTGATGGCATCATTGTTGCCAGTTCCAGCATATGCTAATGAGATGGTGAAAGCACCTCCATATCTAAGGATGGGGTTCTCTTGTGCCATCAACTCATCGACTATGGTTAAAGCCTTCAGTTCCTGCTGGTAGAACAAGAGGGCAATTCCAATTGCCAAACCTCTGATGATGTTTTCGTGTTGTGTTTCTTGAGCGTAGGTCAACATATCACGAGCGATCGTTTGGTCTCCTGAGCCCAACATGACTAAACCCATGGCTAACCCAGCCGCTTGTCCTGAAATAGCCGAGTCTGAATACAATACCACCTTCAAAGCCTTCCAAGAGGTTTTCGTTTCTGCAACCCATGCCAGCCACACCACATCCAAGACAAGCGCCGTGGAGCATAACATCGGTTGTCATTATTACCAGCAGTACTACCATGGCTTCATCCAAGAACAGTTTCAAGTAATCGATAGCATCACGACCCTGTCCGGCAAAAATCAAACCGAGAGCAAAGAGAGAGCCACCCTTTGTATGTGGAGATCCGGAGGAACCAGGGAGGTATGGCTTCAAGATGTTACGTCCTTGGGACAAGTTACCTTTATGAATGACACCCAAGGCAGCGGTAGCAGAAAACTTTGACCAGTTGGTAGCCTTACCCAACCATTCCAAATTCTTACGGAAAAACGAATCATCAGTGGTTCCACAATGCATAAAGGCATTGGCGAATGTCACAGCGGAATGGAATATAGAACTGCGTCCTTCGAGCGAGTTTTTCGTCTTGTTGAGAATGGAGATATCGGTGTTGTTGTTCTTGTAAAGGAAGGTAATTTCCAAGTCGCACAGCGGCACTCCAGTCAAGATATGAGTCAAACGAGCAAATTGGGCAGGATGATTCGATTTGTCTAGTTTTTCGAGACTTTCGAGGATATTGTCAAGGAGTTCCTGGGAAGCAGTGCCCACCAAGTCAAATGCTCCTTGGTATGCAGTCAACGCATCGTCGCTATCGAGAAGCTGCTCAAACAAGTGGACAGCCAACGAGGTGTCACCTAACTGGACAATCACCTTGAAGATGGAAAAGAAGTCTCTGTGAGTCTTCAAACCCAAAAGGAGTTGGATCATGGATTTCAACACGTCGGTTCTGAAAGACGAGTCTTCAAGCACAGTATTAGAACACATAACCACGTAGTTGATGAGACTCAACGCTGTTTCGTCGTTTTTCACTTGTTTGAGAATACGTTCAACGTTGTCGAGATGATAGCTTTCCAACGAAACACCCAAAGCAAGCTTCAAATCTCCATTACTCACACACCGGTCCAACATCTTTTCGAAAATCGTCGTCAACCGTGGATCGATCTTGACCGATTTGTCATTATACGCTTGCTGACTCAAAGTATTGTAGAGACTGATGCATTGCGACACAATGGTTTCAATGTATTGCGATTGTTCTTCAACGTCAAACTCGTCGCCAGCACACAACGAGTATCTCACCGACGCCTCGAAGTCGCCCAAGTTGTAGTAGACCTTGGACATAATCAAGGCGGCGAGCGACCGTTTTTCAAAATTGGGGTCTTCGTAGAGCTCTTCCAATTCGGTGATGGAGTTTGCAATTTCGGCCCAAAGTTCGTCTACGACATCGTTGAGGGAACTCAAAGCATAAGCCTTGAGACTGGGGTCCAGATCGCCTAGAAGGGCGAGATAGGGAGCGGCAGAAACAAGTGCCATGGTGGTTGAGGAATCGCCACTTTGAAAGTGATATGGCGAGCATCCATACACCGAAAACTAGATTTATACAGTACGCACGGTTGCAATTAGTGCGGTTGCAGTATTAAGTAGAGTTTCTCGTTCCGATTAGTATATTTAGTTCTTAGTATAAAAGTCTGGTAGCTATCTTATAAGGAGTTTGTTCGAGCTGCTCGTACAAAGACTTGATATCAGCCAAGTCCACGTCGGAAATGTCCGCCATCAAATAAGCAACGTCTCCGCGAGAATCCGAGAACTGCTTCTCGATATTATGGTTCGACAAGATATTGTTGACGGTTTTCAACACACCAGGAACGTTCTGATGGATGTACAACACACGCACCGAGTTTTCTTGGTCCAAATCCAACGCACGCAAATGGACTTCGGGAAAGTTGACGGCTCCACTGGAATTTCCCTCATTGATGTATTTCGTCAAAGATGTACCCACTTCCACTCCAATGGCAGATTGAGCTTCCTCGGTAGAACCACCGATGTGGGGAGTCAAGATCACGTTTCTCAACGAGCACAACTCACTTGCCCATTCGTTTAGCAGATTGTTGAACAAATCTTCACCATTCTTGGCGGGCTCTTGAGGGTAGACATCGATGGCAGCACCGGCGATTTTGCCCACTTTCATGGCGGAAATAAGCGCTGGAATGTCCACCACAGTACCACGAGACGCATTGATCACATAGGCACCATCTTTCATGGCAGCAAATTGTGGAGTACTCAACATATTCTTGGTTTCTGGAGTAGCAGGAACATGCAAAGACACAAAATCAGCACGCTGCAACAACTCGTCAAGAGAATCCACCTGTTTCGAGTTACCCAACGACATGATCATCTGAACATCATAATAGATCACTTGCATACCCATGGCCTCTGCTAACACGGAAAGTTGAGCACCAATATGGCCATATCCTACAATTCCCAACGTTTTTCCTCTAACTTCCCAGCACTTGGCACTAACCTTGTTCCACGTACCGGTGTGCAATTCAATACTACGGTCCCCCAATTGTCTTGCCAAGGTAATAATTTCGGCAATCACCAACTCAGCCACCGACCGAGAGTTGGAAAATGGAGAATTGAAAACGGCAATTCCCGATTTGGCCGCAAACTCCAAATCCACCTGGTTGGTACCAATACAGAAGCACCCGATCACTACCAAGTTCTTAGCATGTTGTAACACTTTTTCCGTTAATTTGGTTTTGGATCTGATTCCGATGGCATGGACATCCTTGATCTTTTCGATCAATTCATCTTCCGGCAAAGACGACTTGTAGAATTCAACCTGGTATCCCTGTTGACCAAAGATATCGATAGCAGTCTGATTGACGTTTTCTAACAACAAGATCTTGATGTCGCCGGTGGAAAATGGCTTAAGAGCCTTGGCATTTTTCAGGGTTGGAACGTACTGAGAAAGGTAAGATTGAGTGGGAGAAGTGGAAACCGCATTGGGCAGCCCGGAGATACTGACACTACGTTCAAACCTCGTGGCGATGTTCTGGGGCGTGGACATGATATACAAGTTTTGCGATGAAAATCTGGAGATATTTATGGTGCAAAAAATCTCCTGTGAGTAATCTTGTCACGTGCCATGAACGAATCGGCCCGTGTTGTGCTCGGATAATAGGGGCTGGCGATAAAGGGGTTCCGAAGCCAATGATGGACCTCTTAGAGGATGGGAAACAAAGGTGGGTGATTGTGGTGCAAATAGTTGGGGTTTTTGGACATTCTTATCGTCTCGATGCTCATCGCTATCGCTGCTTCATCGATATGACTCGGCGCTGACTCGGGAACACATACGGCTGTGTGCAGACTCGCTAGCCATGGCGCGCGCTATCGGCCGATTATGTAACGAGATGATTTTTTACCGCGTATGCAGGCTGATCCCGTGTCTGATCCACTACAAAGGTAGATAAACCACCTTGTTTACTCCACATTTTTTGCGGGTGACGACTACTTGCAAAACGGCTTGAGTACCGCCACACGCTCAAATAATGAGTGTGTCTTCTCCATCGTCATCTCCAAGCTCTCCTTTAACTCCAAGAACCCGTTCTCGACTTTCTCGTCTCGGTTCAGAGACCAATATTAAAGTTATATGTCGAATACGACCAGCCAACGATGCTGAAAGCAGACGCGGGGGTAAATTGCTTAGTGTGGAGCTGGAAACGGTAGTTTCTGTTTGTTCAAAGGAACCAGGATTGGCACTTGATTTTGAATTCGACCGAGTGTTCACAGAAGATTCGTCCCAAGATGAAGTATACAACGAGTCTGTGAAGCTGACGGTCGAGGATTTTGTCCAGGGATACAACGGCACTATCCTAGCCTACGGCCAGACTGGTTCTGGAAAATCGTATACGATGATGGGTCCATTGAACAACTCGATTTCTCAACTGCGAGGAATAATTCCACGAATATCAGAAACTATCTTTGAGAGTTGCAAGAAGAGGCCTGATTTAGCGTTTAACATCCTGGTTTCGTTCATGGAGATCTATATGGAGCAGATCCATGATTTGTTGGACCCATATTCTGGTACAGATCACACCAGATTCATGATTCAAGAAGATAAGAATGAAGGAATTTACGTTCGAGGATTATCCGAAAAGTCGGTAACCAGCCCTCAAGACCTCGAATTGCTTTTAAACGAAGGTCTTGCGATTCGAACCATGTCATCGACACAGATGAACGCTGACTCTTCTAGGTCCCATGCCATTTTTCACATCAAGTTGAGGCTGGTAAATCCCACAAACAAGTCCACGATCAAGAGCAATCTCTTCCTTGTAGATCTAGCAGGCTCAGAAAAGGTTAATAAAACAGGAGCCACGGGCCACTCGCTCGAAGAGGCCAAGAAGATCAACAGCTCACTTTCAAGACTAGGAACGGTTATTTATGCCCTCACAGACGGCAAGTCCGTTCATATTCCATATAGAGACTCCAAGTTGACGCGAATACTTCAAGAGGCTTTGGGAGGGAACTCAAGAACCACGTTGATAGTCACTTGTTCTCCATCGACCATGAACGAAAACGAAACTATATCGACTTTACGATTCGGCGCCAGGGCCAAAAACATCCGGAATGTTGCCCATATTAACATGGAGTTGAGTCCTTCTCAAATGAAAGAAAAGTTGGAGCAGCTCGAGATTGATAATAGGGTTCAACAGGTATATATCTCTCGCCTCGAACAGGAATTGGGTCAATGGCGACAGGGACCTCCTCTCCAGAGCTCTGAAACTGACGAAATTGCATTACGAGACAACAAGATAGCCGAGTTGGAAAATACCGTATTGACTATGAAAATGGAAAACTTGAAGGTGGCTCATGAAGAAGAGCTGAAGATGTTCAAACTCGAAAATACTCTTCGTCGACTCAACGACAAGTTGAGTGACATCGAACTAATTAATCTGAACCTACGAAAGCATCTCATAATCACAGAAAAGTTAATTGAGTCTCGAGACAATCGCATCAATAAATTGGAACAATTTATTGCAAATCAAAGGATGCAAGTACAAACCGAATCCGAGTCGTTTGAAAGCAAACTAGCGCATTTGAAAGATAGAATCGATGCACACGAGGAAACAATTCCAATCAGCTAAAAATAACTACAAGTTTGCGGTTCCAACCAAGTTCAATCCACCATCGATTGGAAGCACAATTCCGTTGATATAGTTGGACTGTTTCGCACACAACCACAACACAGCAGACTGGATATCTTGCTTTGAGCCAAGACGACCCAAAGGATTTCCTCGAACCATTTCATCACCTTTAGTCTTCATCATTCCCTTGGTCATTTTCGTCTCAAAAAAACCAGGTGCAATTGTGTTGACATTTATGTGTTTACTAGCCAAAGTCAATGCCAAGTTCTTTCCCAAATGGGCCACTCCAGCTTTGGAAGCAAGATAACCATAAGTGCCTCCAAAATCAGTTGCAATCAACGAAGCCACGGACGACACAATGACCACACGAGAAGGGTCCTCGCTTGTTCCAGCCTTTTGCAAAAGAGGCGCAAAGAGTTGTATGGTGTGGAACACACCCGTGATGTTGAGCTCAAGTACTTTTCTGACTGCTTCGATCGGATGAGTATCGAATTTTTCACCGTATGTGGCACCGGCATTTGCGATAAGAATATCCAACCGATCAACCTCAGCGGTAACTTTACCAACGAAACTCTTGAGGTCGGCATCCTTAGAGATGTCGCAAGCAATTGAGATAATCTTACATGCTTTACCATTGGATTTTGCAATCTTTTCCAACTCCAGTTTGGCACTGGCACAAGCGTCTGGCTTACGAGAAGTAATAATGACTACGGAAGCATCGTTGAGAACAAAGCTCTCTGCAACATGAAGGCCCAAACCACGGGTCCCCCCAGTCACAAGGGCAATTTTTCCAGCAACGTCAAAGTTCGTCATAAAAGTGTTTTTGATTTGACTTTGACGTAACGCGGGGAAATACCGAGGCGCGCTATGCACAGAACCCTGGGCGACGCACGCGGATCACCGGGCGCATCATGCACCATGGAAATTAGAAACCACATCCGTTGCACCAAGAGCCAACCCCACAAAACGAAAAGGGGACGAGATCTACAAACAATATCATCAATAAAGCAACATCGCGCACCGGTATTGATCTTCAGGATAAGCTAAAATGAAGGCGATCATTTCGAACCAGCGTAGTGGTGGACTACATGGTAAGTACTTTTTACGAAATTTGGAACCCCACAATTAACAAAAGTGGTTCAAATTATTCGCTCCGGCACCATTCGGGCCAAATTCAACAGTGAATTTTGTGTCGAGGGGCCTCATAGTGCTGTCCAGAAGATACTCCGGTTCGAGTTTCGCAAACGTAGCTATTTGGCACTTGCTAGAAAGAATGGATTTGTGCAACTTTTTGAAAGCGGTCGTCGCAATCAGGCAAATCCGGTAACAAAAATCAGTTTCAAGTTGTTCAAAGAATGGAAAAATGCGTGTGTTTCCACGCTGGACTCGATTGTGATGCTTGGGGTGGCCCACGGTCGGTTTCTTTACAGCTGTTCGACAGAAGGAAAGTTGATCTTTCGTGACTTGTTGAACGACGATTCTGATACAAGCAACCGGATTTTTTTGGTACAAAAACCGGTGTCTGCGGTAGAAGTGCGTGATGCAGAACCAGGAGTGGTGCAGGTGGTCTGCGCCGGCAAAGGGAACCCGGTGAAAAAGTATTGTGTGGATCTCAATCGCGGCCACCAAGATCATGGCGTGAGACGCAGTGATATTTGTTGCAACATTATTGGTCATGGAGGTACTAACTGGTGGAATGGAGGCGGCGATACGTCCACTGGATCAGATTGGAGCTACGCCGTGCCTACATGGAGTGTTGAAGGAGTAGATGATTGGATTATATCGACGGTTTCAGTTGAAAAAACTGTTATTTGTGGTACTCAAAACGGCACCGTCTTGTTGTTCAAAGACGGGGCTAGCGAGGTGGGTCACAGGGTAAACTTGTCGCATTTTCCAATTCGAGACCTTGCGGTGCATGGGCTATACGTTGTGTGTCATGACAGTATGTCCAAAGTGTTTTTGCTCGATCAAAACTTGGCGATACTTCGCGTGTACGATGGGTTGAAGATCGGACCCGTTTCCAGCTGCAAATATGTTTTTGATGACCTGGCATTTGATAGGCGTCGCAAGGTTGCAACTCTGGTGGGCTCTGATACTCTCCAGATGTTTGTGGTAACCACCAATTTGGAAAACCGCATGGTGATCTACAAGCTCGAAGCTACGGCCGAAATGGTGCTTAACATGGAACTACATAGTGGAGCTCCATGTTTTGATATTTTGGGCCATGGGTCCAATTTTGCATTGTTGCAAGAAATATGTGGTGAAGCTGGAATGGTGCCCAACAAAAGAAGACAACTATGGCAGCCGCTTGGTATGGAAGCAACCGAGGTCGCCAAGCCACGAAAGGCCATTAATCATGAATTATGAATGAACGAAAATCCTACGATCCTACGCTACTAATCCACCAAACTTGCTAAACTTAACAATCCTTCTCTATTCCTACATTACTGATCCACTCTACTCTACTAAACCTGCTACTCTTACTACTCTACTCTTACTCTTCTCCTCCTTCCTCTCCCACAATATTATCCCTTCATAATTTTCAGCCATACTCTCGGGCCGTCTTCGTCTCTCGTCTCGGCCCGGTGATGCGCACCCCGAAACCGCCCCACTACCTTTATACTTTCTTCCAATAATCCAGAAAAAGAAGATCACCCTTAATACGAGCCTACAGGCTTGGCACCAAACATGACCCTGTTGCAAACTTTTCTTGGTATTCTTGGCTAGCGTGACTTCCCCACGAAACTAGTCGCAGCCACTCCGATCGTATATTTTTTCGCCGCAGCGCGCTTGTACGAAGGACGGAAATGGACTAAAGGGGAAATCAAAGAAGAAAGGTTCCGTCAAGAAAATGAAAAAAAGTGCGGAAAAAGACGAAATGTGAGCTAAAATAGACACAAAAGCTATAGAACGCAACCCTTTAGAAGCTTATTGTTTAAGTCTCTTATTGTTCTTTGTCTGCCCATCACCGTAATCGCGAAGACACCCGCTGCACCAGCCCCACTCATGCGCACCTCTTTGCTTATCATGACTGCATCCTACGTGCGGCCGGCAATAAGATCCGAACTTGGTTCGAAACTGTTACAACTCAGGATATAATTTTTTTTATCCTTAGCTTTGTGAAGTCTATTTTCATCTACTGACACTATACTAAAGTCAGCACCAGTATAGAACCGTGATTTGTGCACAATATTTACATACAAGTTGTTTCGGTTAGCAACCCCAAATTGGTTGAAACTGCGGTGCCGATTTAAACTTCACCTTCAAGTTTCACAAAAATTAGTGGTCAAAAACTGGTGATCTCACTCCCACATTCTCCATGCGGTTGGATATACTCAAGCGGAAGAGTAGAAGGGCGTCAGACTCCTCACTCGTGGATCGTCTATCGTTCTCCGAAAGACGCAACTCGCTATCGAATCCCATGATAGTCATTTCGGAGACAAATACCATCAAACGGTCTCCCAGTCTATCGCACGTAACATTGGACGATGCCCAAGATATCCAGGCGACACGTCGACTCCGTGCTAATTCTCTTTCCATCATGTCTCAGACTCGATCCCGATCCCGATCGGCTTCCCGACCAGTGACCAAGAAAAGAGCAAAGGAGCTCATTAAGCAGGAAACGTCGATTGTGGCCCTGAAAAAGTTGCACTTGCTTCTCCACGAAATGGGTCTTCAGGACCCGATTCCTATTGACCTCTACAAGAGCTCATCATCGGGAAGTAAATCTTCCACGGCCAACATTTATGTTGCCAACTCCAGCAACTGTATATATCTCCCACCAGCGACGTCCGCGAGCTTCACATACGAGGACGTAGACAACGGTGGAATTCCCGAGGGCCGCAGCGGGTCGGTAACTGGTGACCAAACACTGTCTGAAGAACTGACACTTCTGGAGCGAGAAACTTCCGAGGCAGCTCCTCCCGTGTACTCATCCAACGTTCCTCCACATCTTCTGCAGTTTAAGTCCCCTAACTTTCTCTGCACAAAAATTGACTCCGATATACCCATTCCCCACACCTTTGCGGTCATCATCGACCTCAACAAGCCTACAAATGTACGGGACCTCAAGTTTGTATTTCAATCTTGTACTAGCATACTATGGCCCACTGGGGAAATCGGCACTAAAGGTCATAGCAAGGAAAAGTTTAAAATTGGAATGTTGGAATGGAATACTAGTCTTGGAGAGGCAGATTTTTTTGCAAACAGATTCAATTCCAACGATACTCGATGCGGCGATACGTCTCCAGAGCTGCTAGCGGAGAGAACTCGCCAGTACAAGTTGGCCAGCATCAGTAATACTGATACGTCTGAGCTGCAAACTGACGATGCTTCTTCTGCTCACAATAACGACACCATATATCCAGAGGGACTTTATGTCTTTTTATTGCCCATCTTGCTTCCCGAACATATTCCCCCTTCCATTACAACTATAAATGGCAGCCTTGAACACACTCTTAGTGTGCTGTTTTCCAAAACAAGTGATAAACTAAACAGAAAGGTAAAGTTGCAGGCAGCTTACAATATTCCTATGGTTCGTACACCTCCTTCATTGGCAAATTCCGTGTCTAACAAACCCATTTTCGTGGATAGAGTATGGAACGATTCTCTTCACTATACTATTACATTCCCACGCAAGTATGTGCCACTTGGCTCCGAACATCCTATCAATATTAAGCTTATTCCTTTGGTGAAAGATGTGGTTGTTAAACGTATAAAATTTAATATCCACGAGCGGATTACCTACGTATCGCAGTCCATGGCTCGTGAGTATGACTATGATGGTGAAGATCCATTCCAGCTCCATCAGGGAACCGACAACAAAACCCGAGAACGGATTGTATCTGTTTGCGAATTGAAGACAAAGTCCAAAGCCAACACAACTTCGTTGGTGCCTTATAAAGAGGAACTCATCAAGTGTCCCGACAATAACTTGTTATTCTCCTGCTATGAGCCGGAACTGTCAGATTCTAGAGTTGAAAATTATAGCGACAACATCGAAAACTTTCGAGTGCATGGTATGAGACTGAACACGAGTATCGGTGATGATACCACGAGGTCCACCATGATAGCGTCTCCACTTGATATCAATATAGCTCTTCCCTTTCTCACCACGAAAGCTGATAAGAACAATATTGTTGAAAGACCTGTTGAGTATAAAAATCACCAAACTCGTCCATCACATACACCCAATACGTCCAGAAGAGCTTCTTTAAACATCCAATCCAATGATCATGGCATCATCTACTCGCCAGCTTCACCCACTATCGGCACACTTGAGACCAACATTTCCCATTCACACGCAGACCACGGCTACTTGAGTGATGAGGATCCCGACTTTATTACTCCTGATTATTCGACGTTTCTGAACTCACAGAGTAGTAAGCAGAATTTGAAGCATGGATACACTTCTGTTCCTAGAGCTCTTTACCCAGATTCGAATTTCCGTCATATTCAAGTACACCATCGTCTCCAGATTTGTTTCCGAATCTCAAAGCCAGATGATACTGTGGAGAGCAAAATGCATCATTATGAAGTGGTGGTCGATACTCCTTTAGTGTTGATGAGCTCGCAGTGTAACGAGGATGCCATACAACTTCCTACCTACGATGCTTCAGGAAGTCATGAACAACCTGAAGTATCTTTTAACGAACCAGATTACCAGGGAAATGGCGTAACGATATCCAAATACGATCCACTGGCACCAGACACTCTTCCGTCGTTTGAAGAAGCGGTTTCAGCCCCCACTTCACCCCTCATGAGATCGGCATCTATCGAAGAACCGTTGAGTTCCATACCATCTATATCTCCACTTGCACATGCTCCACTTGGACCTGCTCCTGCTTACGAAAATGTGTCCTCTACAAGTGTTGATAGTGTTTTTGGTCAACTTAGCATTGACGATGTTGTTCAGCATGATTCTTCGAATCTTGCAATGAGGCAATCGACTATCAGATCCTCACTTTCAAGTTCGTTTGCAACACCATCACACAGGCCCGCTGACTATGATCACCAACAAGAAAGCGAACTTGGACGGGACAACGAAACAGTAGCGACATCTTCATCGTTGACCACGGCGGATTCTAGTGAAGGTACTCCATCCAGCCAGTCTAAATCGTCATTAGAGTCCAGTCTTGAAATAGGAAACAGGAAGTCAGACTCGTATCCTCACTCAGATAGCACCGGGGTGTCTACAGTGGATGCTGTTCTCATGGAAGATCCATTAACGTTATCGAAACTGAATGAACTGGATGGAGTTGATGAACCGGAACATAACGATTCAGTGTCGGAGATCAATGCTTCTTCTGATGGTCTAGTTTCGGAGGTCAACGCTTCTTCTGATGATCTAGTGAGTGTTGTAACTCAGCCATTCGAACAGAGAATACCTCTACTTCGAAACGTGAGTGTTGATGGCTACAATCTTTCGAATGTGGCTACTAATTCGAGCTTCCGAAGCCACGAGCCTCGTATGAGACGAGAACCAAGCGAAGCGTCGATCATGACCCATCCAGTCAAACACGAGATGCACCATGCCATATAGCTGCCAGTTTAATATCTACTCCCCAATTGCAAAATTGTAGCCGCACCGTGCGATTTGAAATATCGAATGATTGTTACTTGTTAATGGCACCAACCAAACTACCACAAAATGGACGGGTAGGGGTCATTGGGGCCGGTATATCTGGTCTTTCGTATGCGTATTTTCTTAAGAAGCTTCGTCCAGACGTAAAAATCACCGTTTTCGAGAAATCGAACCAGCCTGGAGGATGGATCAGAACCAAGAAGCTCACGAACAACCAACAAAATATCATATTGGAGAAGGGACCGAGGACACTAAGAGGCGTGAGTGATGGAACATTGCTCATAATAGACATACTCAAGCAACTAAACATAGAAAATGAACTTCAAGTCATGAAATCGACTTCGATTGCAAACAGAAAATATATCGTGGGACAAGATCACCAACTTGTGCAAGTTCCGGGCTCGGTCAAATCCTTTTTGAAGTTTTTGTCGAGCGGTGTTGTGTCTGGGATCCCCACTGGAGCAATTAAAGAGATCTTTCAAAAGGTTTCATCGACAGGAAAAGACGAGAGTATAGAAAGCTTCATTAAACGTCGGTTTAAATCCACCGCATTGACTGATAACATAATGAGTGCTGTTCTACACGGAATATACGCCGGGGACGTATCCAAACTTAGCGTGAACAGTGTGGTTCCCGGACTTGTGGCACTTGAAAAAGATCACGGCTCAATCGTGAAAGGTGCACTCAAGAACATGTACAAAGCACTTACTGCAAAAAAGCACCAAAAGGACCTAGAAACCAGTTTGAAGGTGTATGAGCAGCGTATCTCGCCCCAGGCTGACCTTCGTGGCTTGGAAGCTAAACTCAAAGGATATCCAATTGTCAAACTTAGGAATGGACTACAAGAGCTACCACTTGCGTTATCGTCGTACTTACAGTCACAAGCCAACGTGGACATTTTATACGATACGACAATTGATAACGTGGACTTTAAGCAGTGTACCATAAAGACGAGTAATGGAACTAACAAATATGATCATATACGATCAACGATCAACGTCAAGGCTTTGGCATCACTAGCTCAGAAACTGGCTCTTACCGAAAAATTTTCCAAAATTGAGTATGTTAGTATCTTTATGGCAAACATTTACTCCCGAGAAAGACTTGTACCCAGAGATCAGGAGGGATTTGGGTTCTTGGTCCCAAAGTCAGTTCATAATCAAGAGAGACTTCTTGGCATAATATTTGATTCAGATATCGAAAAGAATTCCCACAGCTTTGAGGGACAACCAGAGAAGTTTGATGGTTACAGCAAGATAACATTGATGATGGGAGGACATTTTTTCAGCGACGAAATTCCCTCCAACTCTGTCAATTTAAGAGCCGTGAAAAAGTGCCTACAACAATATCTCGGGGTGGATATCCTGCAAAAAAAAGTAATTTTAAGAGACGAGGCAAATGAAAAAGACACCAAGGTTACTCTAGAAGGTGATGATATTCTTATCTCGTACAATTTGCATAAAGACTGCATTCCTCAGTATAATGTGGGGTATAAGGCTATCAAAGAGAAAACAGAATTATTGCTCGCTCTGGAGTATAAAGGTACTTTATCGCTCGGGGGAATGTGTTTTGGCAAGGGCATAGGTGTACCTGACTGTGTGAGCAATGCCTTAGACAGTGCTATTGATCTTAGCTAAGAGTATGTATTTGATCTCATTATTCATTATTATACACTAATATACATGTGGTTTACGATTCGTAACCGGGAACATCCTCGTTGATTTCGTCCGCATCCGTGACCTTCTTTTGTTCAGCTATACCAATATCACCTCCCGTGTCATCTTCAGCTCGAGCTACAATCCGAGACTTTGTCTTTGCATAATTTACACTCATTTCCTTGCTGAAAAATCGCCTTTTGTCGAGACCAGCCTTTGCTGACAGTGCACTGGTAACAGATTCTAGAATTATATGGGCCTGGCCCCGCATTTTGGGCCGTATTATAATGTCGATAACATCTCCATAGGTTGAAAATAGTAAATACAAGTTGTGTTTGAGCAACCTGCGCAGCACCTGATCGTTCAAATTGTTCACATATAACGTCTGTGATGGCCTAATTGCCACCTTGGCTCGTTTGGACGGCCCAATCGACTCCAGCTTGCGCTTTAGTGCACCCATTCAGTTGCCAAAACCAAATCGAATCTCGAGGTCAATGCGATGGACACCCAGACACCAACACATAACGACTTTCGGTCAGAATACCTGTTGAATTGTCATCTTGCTTGTGCAAACCTGTTATTCACCCCAAATGTTATCCAGGCTTATTTTCAAGCCTCAATTGAAATTGTGTCACTTTCACGTGCACACTCCGCCACGAAGCAACCTTCGGCGACGTCCTGCCCTGGACGGCATACAGGAAAACTCGGGGTAGCATACAGGAACGTCATGAGCAACGACACCAACCGGCATAATCGACGAGGTCCCTATTTGTGATAACATACAGAATTGTTGTAACGGACTTATTTATTTGCTAATTGTGAACCACCGAATACTGCGTTTGATTTGCAACCATTTATACATACCGAAAAAGTCTCTTAGCCTGTTCTTTGAGCCATGAGTGCCCCGCAAATTAGTGCTTCTTTGACACGGTTAAAACTTCTAGAAGCTTTGCGTTCTGGAGACACTTCCAGAACCGACGCTATCATTGAGGAGTTGTCTGCTGTGAAACCAACAACTCAAACCACAGAGTTAATCCAACTTCGAGAAACTGTGCTCCATTATGCTGTGCAAATCGCCCCACTAGCACTTGTCCAGCACCTTGCTCAAAGCAAAAAATTGGACATTAATTCCCAGGATGTCGATGGAAACACTCCTCTTCATCTTGCTGCTTCTGCTGGCAGAGCCGATGTTGTTCGTTTTCTTCTTTCTCTTCCCGATATCAACGATACCATCACCAACCTCAAAAAGAAGGTTGCTGTGGAACTTTGCAAAGATCTCAATCTTGCTCAATTGATGCAGTTTGAACGGGCAAAGTTTGTCGAGAAGCTGGCTACCGATTTGCGCAAGTTCTTTACCAACAGGGACTTTGATAACTTGGAAGTTCTCTTGGTTAGCAACCCTCGTGCTTCTCAACTTCTTGATATTAATGGCGCAGATCCCGAAACTGGTGACACGGTGCTCCATGAGTATATCAAAAAGGAGGATATTCAAATGTGCGATTGGATCTTGAAACATGGAGGAGATCCTTTCAAGAGAGACAAGCGTGGGAAACTTCCCATTGATTTGGTGCCCAGTAAGAACGAACCATTGCGTAAGCTCTTGAAGTCGGCATCCAAGGACCAAACCATAATGGATCCTGTTGTCAATACGAGCAACGCAATCAAGGCTGGCACTGCTGTAACCTATAGAGGGTATTTGCGCAAATGGACCAACTTTGCTTCTGGCTACAAGTTGCGTTACTTCCTTTTGGACAGCAATGGAATCTTATCCTACTATGCCAACCAAGACGATACAAACAATGCTTGTCGTGGATCGCTCAACCTTGGATTTGCAACTTTACATTTGGATTCGTCGGAAAAACTCAAGTTTGAAATATATGGCCGCAATGGAATTAGATGGCACCTCAAGGCAAACCATCCTATTGAAACTAATCGCTGGGTGTGGACACTTCAGAACGCTATAACAATTGCCAAGGACAATATGAAGAGACGTGGAGTGCCTCCTATAGAAGATGACAGTACTTCAGCTCGTTCCAGTGTCGATGATCCAGAAAAGAAGCACCGCAGATTGCACATTCCTGGGAGGGGAAACAGCAGAAAGCACAAACGTAATTCTAGTCAGGTCTCACTTGCCTCAGCTACCAGCGAGGAAAGCAAAGATGTGGCTTCGACGTCCAGTGCATTTGGAAAGGAAGTTGGCAAGACTCCAACTCTGCCCAACTTGTCCAGAATCAAAGAGAAGAAGCCTTTGGTTGTGGATCCCGAAGACCAACAAAGCTATGTTGAGACGGACGTCGAGAACTTTGACCATGATGAGTTTGATGACGATGACGACAGTGATGGCTCGACTTATAATCGTGGTTCGGAAGAGCTGTTTGGAGCTGCTGGAGACGAACTTTCCACCATCAAACGTGCTTTGGATATTGAAATCACCAGCTTGATTGACCTTTTCAGCCTGATAGATCCACTGCAATCCGTAGAGGTAGGCGCGAAGGAGGAAGTTTATGGTGTGGGATTGAGATCTATAAAGACCATTCAAGAATTGACCGAGAAATACTACGCCAGGCTGCAACTCAAAGATGCCAAACTTCTGAAGCAATTGGATCGCCAACTTCAGGTCAACAAACTTTGGGAAAGACTGATCCAACAATTGGAGCTGGAAATCGCCGAGAGAGAGAAGAAACTCTCTGAATTTGAAGGCAAGAAGAAAAAGTTGAGAAAGTACTTTTCAGGACGGTCTGGCCATGCTAGTCCCCGCGTGGCTGCTGGAGCAGGGGCTGCTGGCGCAGGAGCTGCAATTGGTGCTGGTGCTGTTGGAGCCAAATTGGGTTCCGGAACTTTGCCTGAGGATCCTAATGAAGATCAGGGCCAGGAGGACATATTGCAGAAGAAGCTAGACGGCGATGACTCGGATGAAATCGAGGGTCTTTTGCGCGATGACTCTGATGACGAGTTCTTTGATGCCGACGAGTTTGACCAGGAGGAAGAACACGAACCTGCCTCAGGAGTGGGTGAGTCCTCTGGTGAGAATGTGGCAGCTGGCGAACAATTGCAGCATACACAATCAGAGAAAACTGTTGTTGACGACTCAACCAGTGCTGACCAGCCTCAAGAGGAGCAAGCCAAATCCAAGAGCAGTAATCCTAAACACGATGAATGGAAGCAAATTCTTGAGAAAGACGGGTCATTCTTGGGTTACGAAAACGGGTTCAGGAACAAGTTGGGCATGGATGACGATAACCGTCCCAAAGTCTCTCTTTGGGGTGTGTTGAAGTCGATGATTGGTAAGGATATGACGAAGATGTCGTTGCCTGTATCTTTCAACGAGCCCACCTCTTTGGTTCAAAGACTTGCTGAAGATATTGAATATGCCACTCTTTTGGACACCGCCGCCAGCTACGATGATCCTACGTTGCGAGGTGTTTATGTAGCTGTGTTCGGTGCTTCCGAATATGCTTCCAGTATCAACAGAATTGCAAAGCCTTTCAACCCACTTTTGGGAGAAACATACGAATACTGCCGTCCCGATCAAAGTTATAGATTGATGGTGGAACAGGTGAGCCACCATCCTCCAATTAGTGCGTGCAACGCCGAGTCTATCAACTGGACTTACTACGGAGAAAATGCCGTTGACTCACTGTTTAGAGGTCGCTCGTTCGACTTTAAGCACCTTGGTAAAATGTTCTGTGTGGTGCGCCCAATCAACGGGGTTGTGAACAAGAATGGAGAGAAAGTCGATGAAGAGTTATACAGCTGGAAAAAGGTGAACACATCTGTTGTGGGGATTATTACCGGAAACCCTACTGTTGATAATTACGGTAGGATGGAAGTGACAAATCACACCACAGGAACTAGTGTGATTATCGACATGAAGCAGCGTGGTTGGAAAGCGTCGTCGGCTTATCAACTTAGTGGACAGCTGCTTGACAGTAAGGGTAATGTTCAATGGGCTATTGGAGGCCACTGGAATTCAAAGGTGTATGCCAAAAAGGTTTCGGGCCATCAAGATACCACGTTGGATTCCACAACTAAAGTGTCTGATGATCCATTCAGTGGAAGCAGATTCTTAGTATGGCAGGCGGCTCCAAGACCAAAGCTTCCATTCAATTTGACTCTGTTTGCCGTAACGCTCAATGGATTGGACGAAAGATTGGGAGAGTTCTTACCACGTACGGACACTCGTTTAAGACCAGATCAGAGAGCCATGGAGGAGGGACGTTACGATGAGGCAGCCGACGAGAAAAGAAGAGTGGAGCAGAAACAAAGAGAAGCAAGAAAGCAGCGCGAGGAGAGCAAGAAACCATACCGTCCTCAATGGTTTGTCAAGACCAAGCACCCAATCACGGGAGACAGTTATTGGCAGTTTACTGATGAGTACTGGTCAAAGAGAAAGGATAAGAAGCTTGGTGATGTGATGGATATCTTCTAGATAGATTCGTATTGTAATAAAATTCTAATTTGAACTTGTCAATAAAATTCTAATTTGAAATTTCTACCCCAGCTTTCATCTCATCGCATTTCCACTTTATGGCATCGCATCGCGATTTCTAATTAACAAAATGGCAAAAAAAGCCAAGAAGGATGGACGCTCTGTAGAGCCCACAGGAAACCCAATTTTGGAGGTCAAGTACAACGACCCCTTGTTTTCAATAGCAGCTCATCCAACTGAGCCTATCTTTGTTTCTGGTCTTGCAACTGGACATGTTTTTTGCAATCGGTACGATGCCGAAAGACTAGAAGAACGAATGCAGGCCATCAAAGACGAGCAAAAGAAGAAGTCCAAGACGTCAGTGAAGACTACAAATGCCGCCTGGTGGACACAGGTGGAAGATATAACCAATACTGACGAAATTGTAACTTGCTGGAAAACGAAGCGTCATAAAGGTTCGTGTCGTCTGGTACTTTTTGATCCTATTGAAAGTTCAGTGGGCAAGCATTTGTTTACGGTGGGAAAAGATCACGTTGTAAAGAAAGCAAACACAGAAACTGGTAAAGTTTTGACGAAAACTGATATAAGTAAGGACTTATCACTGAAGGACGCAGTAACGAAATTATGCCATTCTACTACCCATCCTTTTTTGTTATCAGGTACAGAAAACGGTCATGTATTGGTGTATGACAGCAATGATTTGAGCAATAAGTTCAAAGTGGAAAATGTTCATGAAGATGCTGTCAACCATATTCTCGCAATGCCCTCGGTTTCCCCATACCATTATTTGACTGTAGGGTCCACCACGCTTTCTCATATTGACATAAGAAAGGGAATAGTTACTCAATCCGATGACCAAGAGGACGAGCTTTTATCAATGTCTTTCGTCCCAGATGACGATCGCAATGATACCGTCTTGGTATCGCACGGTGGAGGCATCGTCACCATATGGAAAAATTCCAAAAACAAGCTTATGGACCAGCTTTCCAGAATCAAGGTTAACAAGGAGGCCTCAATTGATGTAATGATCAGTGCTATGGACGCTGGAGATGATGATATGGCGGCCTCAGTTTGGTGTGGAGACAGTGATGGTTTAGTACACCGAGTGAACTATAAAAAGGGAAAAGTTGTAGAGACTCGTTTACATGGAACCGCCGATGAAGTTGGGTTCTTGGATATTGATTACGAGTACAGACTCTTGACCGCAGGCATGGACTCGATGAAGCTTTGGCTGGCAGAGGGCGACGATGAGGAAGAAGAAGAAAGTGAAGGAGAAGAAAGCGAAGAAAGTGAGGAAAGTGATGAAGAAAGCGATGAAAGTAGCGGAGAAGAAAGTGAAGGTGACGACGGCAATGGAAGCAATAGTGAAGAAAGTGATAGCAACGACGAAGATGAAGTTGAGAGCAGTGACGATGAAAAAGAAAAAGAAGAAGAATCCACAGAAACAGACCACAAGAACATAGAGGCTGAAAGTGGAAAACAAGCAAATAAAAGACAAGCGTCTCAACCAAAATCGGCTGGTGAAAACGTCAAGAAACAAAAACTCAAGCAAACTTCAAAACTTGCCCATTCACATGGAATACGCCGATTCGATGGGTTGTAGGAAATAGAATAACCATAATTTTCTATCATGTAATTTCTATCTTATCTTTGTTATACTTTAGTATCTTGTAGTTTTTCTTGTATTTCTATCATGTCTTGTACTATTTTGTATTATCACTGTCTCTCATCTTTTTGCACCCGTTCTCAGTCCGGCATCTCGCAGTCCTCGCGCAATTTCCTTTGATAAGCTTTACTATCCAATTGTGGGGCAACAGAGCCCAGACATCATGAATGCTTTCACGGTTGAAAACGTGGCCCTTTCACGACGTGGCTACCGTATTGAAGGAAAATTAGTGGTTTTAGACCACCATATGGTGTTTCAGTTTCAAAGTGAAGATCAGCCAAATACTCCACGAGAAATATGGATTTGTTATCCGATGATAGAAAGCATACATAAGTCCCGAGGATCATCGTGGATGGCCAACAATGCCAGCGAAGGCAAGGAACTACCTGGTGGACAAGATCATTACGTTTCTTCACATATTCATCTACTGTGTAAAGACTTCACCTACTACTGGTTTGATTTTGTCAACGACGAGATTTGCAGTGACACTTTTGCCAAGTTAAGCGAAAATATGGCTCAGGAAGCATCAAAATTTTATGCATTCGACTATACAAGAAACGCGTTGGAAGAAAAGCTCGATGAAAACGGATGGTCACTCTATGACGAGAACTCAGAATATGCACGGCAAGGACTTAAAAGTGACCACTGGAGGACCACGGAGATCAATGACGACTACAAGTTCTGTCCCTCATATCCCACAGTCTTGATAGTTCCGGCATCGATTTCTGATAACGTAGTGAACCACGCGGGAAAGTTTCGTTCAAAACAGCGTATACCTGCCGTTGTGTATCGACACAGGGGCAATTCCAATCATAATGTGATCGCGCGGTGTGCCCAACCATTAGTTGGTATTAATATTCAAAACAGATCGTTACAGGACGAAAAGTTAATCTCAGAAATATTCAAGACCCAGGAACGAGAACGCACCAGTACCCTTGCTTCGGATGATGAGCTTCAAGATCAGCCCCAGCGCAATTTGATTGTAGATCTACGGCCCATAAGCAACGCCATGGCACAGCATGCGCTTGGCGCAGGCACAGAGAACATTGACAAGTATAGAGAGAGTTTGGCCAAGACGGAAACCGACTCGAAAACATCGCTCCGGCCGCTTGATAAAATCTTTGGGAACATAGATAACATCCATGTCATAAGGGATTCTTTGACGAAACTAACCAACGTTTTACGTGATTTGGACAAGCGTTCCACCCCTACGTCTACGTCCGACTTGACACGGGCAGCTCACCTCCAGCAGCAACTTACGAAAACCCTGTGGCTTAACCGCATTGCCATAATCTTGCAATCTGTTGATAGAATCACAAAGTCGATCCACTTGAATAATACCAATGTGATCATACATTGCTCAGATGGATGGGATCGCACGTCTCAAGTATCGGCTCTTCTGCAGCTATGTCTTGACCCATACTTCAGAACGCTCAAAGGATTCATGATTTTGATCGAGAAGGAATGGGTTAGCTTTGGCTACAAATTCAAAACCAGAGCTGACCATGGACGATGCATCGGTGCCATAATTCCGGCAAACGATGAAAAGACATACAATGGCAATGGACCAGGAGAATCAGGTCCCGGGACTCAGGCTCGTGTTGCATCGTTTTTCCAAAAAGCTGCACATCATATAAAAACTTCTGCAGCGGCTGCAGCTGCAGCAGCAGCTGCATCCTCCCCTTCCAGCTCCACAGCCGACCTCAACCAATCTCCTGACCCAATGGTGAATACCTATTCGGGAAGCTCAGAACGATCTCCAGTGTTCCATCAGTTTCTTGACTGTGTTTATCAGATATATCGCCAGTGTCCCACAGCATTTGAGTTCAATAGCAGGTTTCTTAAAAGACTCTTTTACCATCATTATTCGTGCCAGTATGGAACGTTTTTGGCAAATACAGAGCAAGAGTATATGAAGACCAAAGAATTGACGGTTTCGGCATGGGACTATTTCAGGTCTCGGCCCAACGAGTTCGTCAATCGACAGTATGACGCAGAGACTACAGATGTACTTTTCTTCAATTATTCCGATGTGAAATGGTGGTACGAATTGTACGGCAGATCTGACGAGGAAATGAACGGCTTGTCGAATTCTTTGGACAGAAAGTTCAAGCAAATGAAGCTTCAAAAGTAGTAGCATGGAAGTGTGCATATAGTGCGCACCTTTAGATTAGATAAATCTGATAAAAAAAGAGATACCCTACGTTGTTGCTATGCGCCATTTCCAGGTTAGGCAATGTCTTTGGCACCATTTGGCGAGACAGAAATGCTTTAGATACCTTAGCTCTGGACCCCAAGGTGTGGAGGGCCGTCTACCTCACCAAAAGACTATTTTTCAAGCTTGCGACGATGTCGATTCGAGTCAAACTCTCGCTATTACAGACCCATATCTACTTTATCAGAGCTATATAAGACTGGGTATACTTTCCAAGGACGAAAATCAAGTCCGGGTCATGAAAGAATTTCAAAAACTATACCATAGGGTCGTCAACTATGTTCCAGCGCAAGATTTACAGATTAAAATAAGTCTAGTTCTTCGGAAACTTGAGGTACGTTTAGCTAGAGAAAGGGAGGCCGAAAGGAAGCGTGGAATAAACCACATAGTACATAAATTGCTCACTAGAGGAGACACAAAAGCAATAACTCAACAAGTTGTTCGGTTCCTCACTGACGAAGAAGAGCTTCAAAACTTTGATTCACCGCACGGACTTTTGGTGAATGGAGAAGTTGGATGTGGAAAGTCGATGTTGATGGATATTTTTGCCACGTCGCTTCCCCATGAATCGAAAATGCGTTGGCATTATAATAATTTTATTCTCTGGATCTACAGTGAGATCCACAGAATCCAACAGGAGAGATTTTTGCGGTCTGAAAACGGCATAGAAGGTGCTCAAACTATGGAAAATGAGTTTATTCTTTTTGAAATTGCACAAAAAATGATACAAAAAAGTACCGTCTTAATGCTCGATGAATTCATGCTTCCCGATATTGCTTCCGCAAATATTGTCAAAATTCTTTTCACATACTACTTCAAGCTCGGCGGTGTGCTTGTGGCAACCTCAAACAAACTCCCAGACGACTTATATTCAACCCAGTTTCATAAAGACAGTTTCAGAACGTTTGTCCTGATTTTGCATTCACGCTGTCATTCGGTAGACATGAACTCAGCCAAAGATTATAGACACGATTTTGCATCTGCATCTCAAGGTGAGCTGCACTTAGTATTAAAGAGTTATCCCGAAAGCGACAAAATTTGGAACCGTCTCATCAAGAAATATGCCTTGAAAATCCCACCGTCAGATCCTCGCATGGCAGACGACGTTGGTCTTGAACAATTGAATCCCGAGAGAGTATCTTTCAAAGTCTACAACAGAAAAATAGACATTCCCATGACATTTGGTTCCGTTTGCGTGCTTGACTATAGTCATATATGCCAAGGTTTGTTCTCCTCGTCAGACTATATTACCATCGCATCCAAGTTCCTGACTGTGGTGCTAGACGATGTCCCAGTGATGACCACGAAAATGAAAAACGAAGCTAGACGATTTATTACTCTTCTTGATGCACTTTACGAAGCAAAATGCCAACTTTTTCTTCGCTGTGAAGTCGGCCTTGAATCGCTTTTTTTTCCCGATGCATCGGGTGAATCTGAAGCAGACAGGTTGAAGGTCCAGGAAGAAGAGATGTTTGCTCGAACGGCTATTGACCTATCCAATCCATATCGCCCTAATGTACTGACTTATGACCAGGAACATACCGAGGAGTACAAGGAGGAAGAACATCATAAATACGATTTCAAAGATGCCAAAGCGTTTACTGGAGAAGACGAGAAATTCGCCTATAAAAGAGCTGTACTGCGTATTCACGAAATGGTCAATTCTGATAACTGGAGGTATGCTACTTGGGTTCCTATCGACAATTCTATGCGGCCATGGGAGCAGAAAACAGGTAAGGTCAACTTTTCTCCAGTGAGCTCGTTCTCCAAGGATGCGCTCGAAAAGGAATTGGAGAAGAGAACACCGAAAGAAATCATAGCAGATGATCTTCCTCGACAAGTCTCAAACGGCTATGGTATTCCATTTAGACAATTCAATTCCAGAATTGCACCAGTATTCACCTCAGTTCAGCATTTCTGGGGCTGGGGAAAGTCAGCCAGAAATATAAGAGACGAAATTGCAAAGCGGTGGGTGGGGCGTAAATCTTAGTGAGTTTCTTGGTGAAATGCGTATCTGGAAAATTTCCGGATTTTTGCACCAAAGATATAAAACAAGAATGGAATGATACAACAACCAAGACTGATGAATGCCATCAAACTGCTTGCCCATTGATAACCTAATCTGTGGTACATTTGGATGGTGAAAAGAGGAACGCAAGCTCCCCAAATTGACCTAACCAAAGTTTTCGCAGCCAATGCACTTGCTGCATAATGCTGGTAAGAATCAACGATATAATTGTTAGCTGGGTTGTATAAAGCACAGAACCCGAAACCAGCAGCAAGACCACTGAAACAAGGTCCAGCCCATGATATTCTTTCATAAGAAGTCCATGCGAAGCAGAACAATCCGATAGGAACAAACCAGCATGAAACCATCATTGGAATAAGTCTCAATTCTGGTGGTGCCAACTCTCCTCTATCACGATAAGGTTGGGCTCTTCTATTATAATCCTTGTTGAAAAAAGGAGCTGCGGCGGTTGCAATAAGCACTCCAACTCCAATAGGAATGAACATGATTCCTGTCTTCGATGCGGACCAGCCTTTACCTTCCATGTAGATGACAGGATATGCAAAGAAGAACATATAAAGAAGACCATAGACGACTGCCATGTACAATGTCATAAGGAACACGATGAGTTCACTTAAAAGAGCAAAAGGACGCAATAACGAGTCCTTGGCCACGGTTTGGATGCTTCTAACTTTGAGCTCACAAAGTGCTTTATATTTGTTGTCGCCGGTCTTCTTTCTTAATATTTTTGCTCTCTTTTTGAGCAAAGTATTTGTATGGGTTTCTGGAACAAACAAGGCAAGGAGAACATAAAAAAAAGCTGCAATGATCAAAAAGCACCAGTATATCCATCTCCAAGTTGAAGCGTAGTCGCCTATGAGTCCACCGAAAATGGGACCGGTGACTGGACCAAGAAATGGAGCAGCAGAAAAAATTGCCATGGCCATTCCTCTTTCTGAATCTTTCCAGATATCCGCCAAAGATCCCCCAATCAACGTCATGGGAGCAGAAAATGCAAGACCATCAATTAAACGGCATACAAGTAAGGTTGCAATATTCTTCGCGAGGCCACAGGGAATAATGAAAATTATGCCAAGAAAAAGAGTTACAAGGTAAACTGGTTTTCTTCCTACCTCTTCCGAAAGCGGTGCAAAGAGACAAGGACCAAAACCAAAACCTAAAACAAACATTGTAACTGATGCCAAGATGATTACCTCTTCCGACACTCCGAAATAATCTCGTGGTCGTTCCAAGTCACCTGTGACAATGGCTGAACCGAGAGCTACCACGAAACAGATGGAGCCAAGGATACCTGTAATAACCCATTTTCTTGCAGTTCCCATATTCTTTGGGTTTTCTTTGTCGTTTTCAACAAATTCCACCAATCGAAGTGAAGTCTCTGCATCGATGGGGATCTTCCATGGATCATTTTCATTAAAACTAGAGTCTGGAAGCGGGTGAGACTCGTAGGTTTTGAGGTCATATGGCTGTTCCAAGGGACCCAAGGAACCAGCATCTCTCAGTAATTCACGCACGAGGTGACCAACATTATTGTTCGTGGTGATGTACCGCTGAATTTCATTTTCTTCTTTTATTTCCGAGGTGTGAGATCCCGAAGATGTTGATGATAAAGTGTCTATCATTCTTGTTGGTTTAAACATATAGACGGTGCTTCTTTTATATTTAAAGTTGAAGCAAGGTCGGCTGCAAATTGAGGTATTTACAGACTGCGAAATGAGATTTGAGGCATATACCATACGACTCGAAAAACAAACATACATAGAACTCAGAGGAACTCATACAACAACGTGGTTCATTATACAACTATTACCACCGAAATGGACCAATGGACAGAATGGACTGAATTGGCTTCAATTTGATTAGCGTCTAGTATCATCGTAATTCCCCAGTCTAAGCCGTGCGGCTCAAAGCAGCATTAATCGCAGCCGATCGCAGAGAATTATCGCAGTTATCACAGCCGATCATCGTAGCCGATCGCGCCGATCGGCGTCGGCGCTTAAATGTCTCAACTACACAGGAGCGATCGCACGCTCTACGCACTACCATAACCGCGGATCTACAAGCGGTCCTGCAGGTAAACTTCCCCAGCTGCCCCACACAAGCGCTTAACTTCTTTCTTTTGTTTGATCAATGTCAATATTAACAGCTGAGCGACTCGTGAAATTGGCTTACAAGTACCCCAGCTTGCACACGACTTGGTATCTCGTAGCTTGTGCATGTTTGACGGTAATTAACCAACCGGGGGAAATACCTAAAATTTACCATTTTGCGTTGCGTCAACAATTGTTGGAATACCTGGCTGATTCCAGCTTGTTGACCGACAAATACATGTTAGCGCTTGCCCAGGACTCTATCAGCTCCAGTGCCAAGTATGAAGATTTGACGGCGGTTGGGGTCAATTTGCCGGATGTACTTATTCCATATCTGTATTATGACAAGCTTCCATTAGCCTACAAATTTTCTAAAGGCGATGATATCCATGCCACCCAAATGAACATCAGTCTGAAGTTGCGGGAGGTGATTTTGAAGACCAGCGCGCTTGCTGGTTTACCGAAATCTATCAATGCGTTGACCATCTTGAAGACGGTAACTCCCACTCTGATGAGGCCTGCTGGCCAGCCGATGCGTAGGCTCCACGTTAACCCAGGGCACGTTGCGTCTTCTCTGTTGGTGGAGGAGGATGTAATTGGAACCAAATTTGAAAGCGACGACAACGATGGTACTGGTTGCAAAGATACCGTAGATGGACCAATATCTCCAGTTTCTGTCAACTCAAAACAGATTCACAGTGATTTGGTGAGAGGATCCCGGTTTTGGGAAGCTATCTACTCGAAGATCAGCACAAGAGTGAGACGCCAGATGATCAATGCATACCCTGATCTTTGGTACCATGCATACCACAATGTATATGGACCACTTCTCAGTTACACTGACGTTTTGAATGCTAAGGAAACTTCCATGTGTGTTGTTGCCAGTTTGATCCCACAAGACGTCAATCCTCAACTCAAGGGTCACTTGAAGGGAGCCATGAATGTAGGGGCCACCAAGGAAGAATTGAACGATGTTAGACAGGTGGTTTTTGACTTGTGTGATTGGACTGGAGGAGTGAGCTGGGCTGGAGGAAAGGAGGCGGTGGCCAAGTTGTGAGGAAGTGGGCTTGAAGGATAGTTCAGAAAAGTGAATATAAATGAGAGTGGAAAGTGAACATAAATGTAGGTGAGGAATTGGTAAAAATGTCAATTAAGTGAATGCAAGTATATTAAAAGGAAGCATTGAATTGTGAAGCTTATGGAGACATGGATACTCAAGGAAAGAGAAAGCGGCAGAAAGGAATCGTGTTGGTGGGACGAGTAATCACTCATTCTCCGATTCATCGTAAACTCACTCTCTTCATTTTCTCTTTTGACCCATTTTCAATACTTTCATTCTTTATCTCACTTATTTCTCCCAATCCTCTCTTATTTTTTTCATTCTTATTTCCCTCTCAATTTCCTCAATTCTCTCTCTTCGCTCTTCTCTCTCTCTACACTTTTCTCTCTAATGTCTTCGGTATGTACCCTATACTACAACTGGATTCGATTCTGTCTCCTTATCAAAAGTACCTGGCATCCACAGAAGATAAAGAATGCCAAATACACCAAAACTGCCTTAAAAATGGTTCCTGCCACGGCCCCGCCGTCTTCAGGATCGTTGATGGAGCCCATCATGGACTCATGACCGGTTTTAAACAACAAACCAAGAACAGATAATATAACCACTGCAAAGGTGGAAAGCACTGTACAAAAGTACGCTTTGCCACTGGATACCACTGCTTTCATTCTGGGGCTAATTTGTAGAGATAGTGCGTGCGTCGGAAGTTAAAGTTGGTTTGTGGTAGTGAAGTGCAGGACAGAGAGGGAAATGGTGTTTGGGTGCACTCCTACAGCAGGCTGCTATCGTCAGGTCCCTGGCTAGCTTCGTCTTCCAGGGGTGCCGGGGTCGAATTGAGTAGTGCCGAGCGGCCCTGCGACTTTTTTCGTTTAACAGATTGGATCGTGCGGTATGTTTCCCTAAGATGGTGCAATCTTTCTGCCACGGTAGTCGTAGCTCGTAACCATTCTTGTTCTGCATTTTCATTGGCTATGTTGTAGTTTTGCATAGCTGTTAAGGCAGATTGTACGGTCTGGTTTGGGCGAGAAAGAGCCTGGTACAGAATGGGTGGAGTAAAGTGGGTCAGTTTGTCCATCAAATGGGTCATCGAGGGCTGTACTTTCTGCGGCAGATATATGGTGTTGGTTGTCAGAAAAGTCCCCATACCACTATAGAGGTTGTCGTGTGGCTTATTATGGACACTATGCTCGTTTTCAGCCATTTTGTAGCCATTTCCATCGTTTTGCATCCGAAAAGGTGGTGAGCTTTTTCTGGAAAAATCTGATTCGTTATTTGCTGTATTGTTTTGGTCGTAGAATGCCCCATTAGGCAGCGACGGCGTACTGGACTCGCTGCGCAGTTGAGCAGACTCCCATTTTTTCGAGTCGTAATGTAGGGTCACAAGATGAGAATCCATTTTCTTGAATTGTTGCAAGTTTCGTGCATTTCAATGCAGTCGAGCAGTATGCATTCCTGGTGTGTGGGTGTAAAGACTATCGTTTAAAATTCAGACACATTTAGGTTATACATGACAACGGCGTCGATTGTCCCCAATTCCGAAAACCAGCCGCTTGTGGCCACGTCCGAGCAAATCCAAGGCCTCGTGGAGGCCCTCATAGAACTTGGAGTTCTAGTACATGATAATCAGGGAACACAACAATCTCATAATGCGTTAACCCACAAAGTCAACCAAGTGGTTAGTCAGCTTTCAGGTATTTCTGCCGCTCCTTTTACAAACCAGTTTTCTGTGCCATTGGATGTGATCAGCTACATTGAAGACGGAAGGAATCCAGACGTTTACACTAGAGAATTTGTTGAGGTTACAGCCAAAAGTAATGCTCGGCTTAAAGGCCGGATGCAGGGCTTTCAACGACTCCGAGACGTTCTTGGACAGAAAATGGCCCAGGAGTATCCGCATTTGGAACCTAGCATAAAAAATATAGCTGACAGAACGGGCACTTGATTGCCGTTTAGCATGCTGTTTAGTATGGCGTTATCCGAGTTTGCACCCAGACACCCACACCCAAGAACATTTACCTGCAACTTAGCGGCTGGCTGCGCGACCGATTGGAGGTGAGTGGCCGAATGGGGATGCAGATATACGATGGTGTGCACGTTTACGGCGACGAAAACACTTGATCTTGACAATGAACCAGCACGTCACAATAGGATACGAGGCTTTCCACGTCATCGGGCTGGTCAGTGCATAATGGGATGCCATTATTTAAAGCATAAGAGCTCGAAACTATGCTCATCGCTCCACGTCACATTCCATTTTGCAACTCCGACCCATGGTCGCATCCAACTTGCTTACGCTCCTTTCATTATGTGCCGCGGTGATGGCTGTCACCTATGACAGTACCACCACGGTTACTACCACTCCTTATACCACCATTACTACTACGGTTGGTTTAATTGAAGAGATATATGAGACTGCTTATATCTATACCAATTCCGACAGTAAGCTCACCACTGACTATGTGACGGGTCTGACTGTTTTCAGGGTGGCCACCGGAACTCCTACGTCTGTGGGACAAGCTACTTCGGTTACTTCACCAATTGTTGCAAGCTCACCAGTAGAGTCTCTGGAGACTCCAGTTCCAGCCACAGAGGCTCCGACCTCTGTAGAGAGCTCGTCAAGCTCAGTGGTGTCAAGCCCAGTGTCAAGCCCAGTGGTGTCAAGCCCAGTGGTGTCGAGCCCAGCTGTGTCGAGCCCAGTGTCGAGCCCAGTCTCTTCTGGCCCACTTACGTTGGCTCCTGCCTCGGCCTTGCCATCTTCGAGCAGCGTGGCTGAGAGTTCCAGCGAGACGCTGTCTTCAGCTGTTGCGGAGCAGACTAGCTCAGAAGCGGCTTCAACTTTGGTTTCGATTGAGAGCGCAGCCCCCTCTTCTGTTGCTTCTACAGTTGCTTCTGCTGATTCTACCAGTTCTTCAGTCGCTTCTTCAGTTGCTGCTTCTGCTTCTTCTGCAGCTTCTTCTGCTTCGTCTGTTGCTTCGTCTGCTTCTTCTGCAGCTTCTTCTGCTTCGTCTGCTTCTGCTGCTTCGACTTCGTCTTCAGCAGCATCTTCAGCAGCACCAGCAGTGTCCACCATTCCATTTTCCGTGCCTCCCGGCGAGTACTCCACCTCCACCACCCGCACCCTCACCACCTTGGAAGACGGAGCCACCGCTGTGCTCCAGCTTGTTGTTTTGTATACCAGTGACTGTTAATAGGTGTAGTTGCAGCCATTGCAAAATACATGCAGTCTCCTGCACCCAGTAGACTCTAAAGTTCCGCACCCTTGACACTTTTACAGTGCTACGATGATCGGACTTCAGTTAGTCCGTACTCGTGTATTTTGCCAAATCTCTCGTCTGCCACGCAACCCAAAAAATGTTATGGCTCGAAGGTTCGTAAGAACTCCAACAATAGACTGGAAACCAATAACTTCGAAAACTACCAATTTGCGCACTGCAGAACAGCAGGCTAAGACTCCCATTATTCGAAGGTTTTTTCTTGGTTTGATGATCGCCATGCCGGTAATAAGCTTTGTACTTGGTTGCTGGCAGGTGAAAAGACTCAATTGGAAAGCAAACTTGATTGCAAAAAGTGAAAATGCTTTGGTGCAACCTCCCATCGACCACCTTCCTCCCGTCTTAGATCCGGAAGTAATTCCAGAATTTGAGTATAGAAAGTTCAAGGTGAAAGGACACTTTGACTATGACCAAGAAATGTTTTTAGGGCCCCGTATCAAAGACGGAACCCCGGGATATTTGGTGGTATGTCCATTTGTTCGTCTGGATGGTGGAAAACCACTTTTAATTGAAAGAGGCTGGATTCACAAAGACAAGGTGATTCCCACCACGAGAAGCGACAGTAAAAACTACTTGAGACACTTGGCAATGCCACAGGGAGAAATTGAAATCGAGGCACTTTTCAGAGTAATGCCCAAAAAGCTGAATTTGCAATTCGACCATGAGGAGGGTACGCGGCTCTTTTACGTTCCAGATGTCGAATCCATGGCAGAGCAGCTGGGAAGTTTGCCCATCTACTGCCAGATGATATACGATTTGACGGATAAACCATGGATAGGGCCTAATGAATCCAGACCCAGTAAATGGAAGTTTTGGCAAAAAGATGAAACCACAAATTATCGACCAGAAGAGTATCAGGAATTTGAATTTGTAAAGCAAGGCGTACCCATTGCTGCCACTCCCAAGGTCAAGTTTAGCAATAACCATATGCAATACTTGGTGACATGGTTCTCGCTTTCATTCTTCAGTGCTGGATTGCTCATTTGGAACATGAGAAAGAAGAGTGGAGGAGCAGAAAAGGCAATTGAAGCCAAGCGCAAGAACATGAAGGCCAACTGGTGATATGTATATAATGTATATAGTGTGTATGGGGTGTTATCTACGGAAACTTATCAACCCGAATAACAACACCACTAATCCCAAATCATTGAGCACAAATGTTACTGTGTCCCAGCACCCAATAATTTTCATGATGAGTGGCTGGAACCGTTGAAGTTTAGGCACAAACATAGCTGCCATAGATATCCCCTTAACCAAAAGTCCGTTGTTATTACTGGGAACGTTTCTCGATGCTGCGATATAAGCGGCTACCAACACCGCCTCAATAGCGACAAAGATTTGAAAAAAACTGCTGACCGAGGAAGTTGGAGGTATCGATCTGATGAACGGGTTGGCCGAGGGCAGAAACGAAAAGTCAGATATAGTCAAAAAATGATACACAAAGTTGGCTAGTATGCTCACCATGCGCACCACGAGAAACCTGTGTCTGACTTTCCGTTGTTGATAGAGATTATACGCAATGAGTTGTTGCTGGTACTCCATATTGGCTGACATGGGGTTTGTCCCGCCTTCTTGACCAAGCATTCCTTCGGGTCCTCCTCCTTGCATCATATTCATCATCATTTGAGTGAATGGATCCGAGCCTGGATCACCATTGGCGGCTCCTCCAGCTCCCATATTCCCTCCCAAGACCAGATTTAACATGGCATCGATATCAAGCTCTGGTTCTGGCGTTGGTTTGGACGCAATAGTGCTAATATCCATGCCTTCTGGATCATGGTCTGCTGGTTGTGGTTGGTCCAAAACCGACACAGCAGACGTCTTGACCGAACTTCCTTGGGACAAGATCTTGTTGAGCCTATCGGAAGCACCCCCCTTGGCCATTTTGGCCTGCCTTCTCTCTCTCAAAATTCTCTGTTTCTCTCTATCCGAAGGCATATCGATGACTGGAACCTCAGTTTTGTCCTGCGTATTTGCCAGAGCGACGCCTGGATATTCGTACAGGAATTGAGTTTGGGCAAAAAACAGAACCATGCCAGCCCCACTTAGTCATCAGGAAATCATACGGCGACAAACCATAGTGAACTCAATGGAGAACAGGGACTACTTGTTGGTGATCGCCAGTCAGCAGAACAAGTCAGTGCAACAAGTGCGGTATGAGTTGATGAAAAAGTTGACCGAAGGATGAGAGGTGACGTGATAGCGAGAATGCAAATTAGCGAATTAGCAAGTATAGATTAGCAATTTGTTTGTTTAGCAGTTCAGCAATTTGTCTGTCAAGCAACTTGCTAGCAAGTTTGTCAGATCAGCCGGTAGCCGGTTATTCCTTCCTAGTTGGCTGGATTGGCTCTACTTTCTCCGGGGTATCTTCAGTTCAAACAAGTCTTTCATGTACCGAGGCGGCTGGTTCAAATTAGGTTTATTTCGTCCCACAGGCTTGCGTACTGCACCCCGTTGTGGCAATCTTGTCTCTTCGTTACGGCTGCTACCAGCGCTGACCGTTGTGGTATGATTGCTTTCAGTGGCAGATATTTTGGCACGTAGACGGGAGTTTTCCTGGCGTAACTCTTCAATTTGCTCCTGGAGCAATGCCACTCGATTGTCAATGCCATCAAGCTTCTGTATTCGTTGCCATTGATCGCGGGTTGGACATCCAGGAAAGTCTACACACCAGGTGGTGATATTAAGTCCATAAAGGAAAGCAGCAAATGACTCGTTGAATCCACCAGACATGGCTTCGTGGATCTGCTGGAGATTGGTCATATTGACATCCAATTCTTCCATGGCATCGGAAAGTTGTCCGAATCTGTCTCTGTTAGTTGCACTATCTAGCGGCAAGTTTTCTGCATCTACTGCATAATGGACTTTTGGGGATTGAGGAAGAATACCGTATATACCCGAAGATCGCCTCAGGTGCCTGCGGTTTGATTTTTTGTGCTGGGAATTGGGGGTTGAAGGATGCAGTAACACCATGGTCGCGTAAACAAAGAAGATTTAATGAGAAGATTATATGCGACAGTTATATGCAGTCACTTATAGAGCTTTCGATATAGAGCGTTTCAGATATATGATATAAAGCCAACATTGTAACAGACAAAGATGACATCTTCTTGTTCAGACCACTGTTTACTGACCCTACTGTTTATACTGTAAGGCATTTCCCTCCCTTCTTTTTTTAGTCTCATCTTTCGCAGCCGCTCAGCATTTCTCTCCAAAATCAATTTCTGTCCAAAATTAATTTCCCGTTCCGATTATCTCCTGCCATGTCTTGCCCTCCTTCTGCAACTCCTCCACAAGCTCGTCCTTAATTTTCAGCGGAAGACCTGGCCCACGGTAAGCAAAAGCAGTATATAATTGTACAATGGAAGCACCTGCTTTACCAAATTCGAGTACATCTTTTCCTGAAGATACACCACCGCAACCAACAAGTACAAGATTACTGTCCTTGGTGTACTTGTGTAGAGTGCGAAGTGCCTTGAGCGAAAGTGGTTTCAAGGGTTTGCCAGATAATCCTCCAGTTTGATTTATGAGATTGGAGTCGGTAGTAAGTAGAGACTGGGTAGGTCTTTGGATCGTTGTGTTCGAGATGATAATTCCATCGACTTTTGCCTGGATGGCAGAGTTGGCAATGGACTCGATTTCAGGCTCAGTCAAATCTGGAGCAACTTTGACAAGTACTGATGGTACCTTACCCACCATATTCTTTCCTACAGCATTACGCTCTTGAACCACAGTCGAGAGCAAGTTTGTGAGCTTTCCCTCAGACTGAAGGTCTCGAAGCCCAGGGGTGTTAGGAGACGAGACATTGACCACTAACACATCAGCATAAGGTCCTAATCTCGACACTCCCTTGACATAATCTTCAACTTCATCACCAAACTTATTTTTTCCGAGATTGATACCCAAGAGTTTTCCCGGGCGGAACGAGTTGGCTTCCTGGTTTTCTGACCGGTAGAAAAGCTTGGCAAACCGCATTTTGAGTGTAGACAACACATTAAAGTGACCAGACGAGTTGAAGCCGTACCGATTGATAACGGCTTCGTCACGAGGTAACCTAAAAAATCGCGGTTTTGGGTTACCAGGTTGAGGCTCTGGGGTAATTGACCCGATTTCCACATACGAAAACCCAGTATCAAACAAAGAATCAATGGCTTCTCCGTCTTTATCCAACCCAGCTGCCAACCCAATCGGCGAAGATAACCGAGTACCCAACACATTTACTCCGAGGATTTTTTCCCTGCCAGGTTTTTCAAACTCCCATGGACATAAACCATACTTCATGAGGAAAATACCAAGACGATGACCCTCTTCGGCATCTGTCACCGAACGAATGAGAGGACAAAAAACGTACTCATGAATTGCCGATTTCGAGTCTGCTACATAATAGGCCCCGGTAGCTAGCCCAAGTGTGGCCGCAACCACAGCCACCTGCAGACCAAAAGTGGACTTCAAAACACGAGCAGCTTTTGACATAGTGAGAGTTTAGGATGTTAATCGGCACCGAATGATTTAAGTTGGTTGGTGTATGGGTGTGAGAATGGGTGCAAAATGGGAAAATGGGGTACAATTATGTAGCTAAAACAGATGTTGATTGACTTCTCAGTGTGTGAAAGTGTACTTATCTTCTCAAGTAAAGGTAAAAGTACATTCTCTTTGATCATAATCGATTCAAACCGACTTTGTGTTGGCATGTCTTCGGTGTGTTTTATGCAGTACCGCATCTCATCGCTTCGCAGATTTGAATCTATTGAATTCAAGTGAACTTAAGTAATGGCACTTACAGGTAAAATGGGCAGCCATGAGCGGCCCAATACGGAAAAATTCGAAAGGGGGACGCTGAAGAAGCACTATAGTAAAGATAAGAAGTTGAATGCCGGGCTCAAAAAAGTCGATCGTCAGTATAAGGAGGCGGTTCGAGCCGCGGCCGGTACTGACATCTTGTTGCAAGAAGAGGGCCGGTTTCTTGGAAGCCGAGGGTCCTATGGAAAAAACGTTCAAATTCAAGCAAAATGAACTAGCAGACGCTGTAGACCAGGGTACTGCCAATAAAAAATTTGATTTGAAGCTTCCTGAGTTTGGACCTTATAACTTGGACTACCTGCGAAATGGACGAGAATTGCTTCTAGTTGGAAAAAAAGGACACATTGCATCACTCGACTGGCGAAAAGGAGCCATCAGTAGCGAGCATTATGTTAATGAGACCTGTCATGCTATAAAATCCTTGCACAATGACCAATACTATGCTGTTGCACAAAAGAAGTATACTTTCATTTACGACAAAACCGGTACTGAACTTCACCGTCTCAAACAGCACATCGAAGCCACATTACTCGACTTCCTTCCATATCATTTTCTCCTTGCTACGGCAGGAAATACGGGATATCTCAAATACCACGATGTCTCGACTGGTGACTTGGTCAGTGAATTGAGAACTAAATTGGGTCCCACACAAGCCATGAAACAAAACCCATGGAACGCAGTGATGCACTTGGGCCATGGAAATGGAACAGTGTCTCTTTGGAGTCCAAATATGTCAACACCATTAGTGAAGATTCAAGCATCGAGAGGTCCAGTACGAGACCTTGCAATTGACAGAGAGGGAAAATACATGGCAGTAGCCGGTATGGATAAGTCTTTGAAAATATGGGACTTGAGGAAGCTCTCTGAAGTCGACAGTTACTATACGCCAACTCCAGCAAGCTCTTTGGACATTTCCGATAACGGTTTGCTCTCGGTTGGATGGAGCAGTCATGTTACCATTTGGAAAAATGTGTTCAAGAACAAGCAAAAAGACCCCTATATGAACCACTTGTTACCAGGCTCAAAGGTAGAAAAGGCTTGTTTTGTTCCGTTTGAGGATGTTTTAGGCATCGGCCATCAACATGGGTTTTCTTCTATTATTGCGCCTGGTGCTGGTGAAGCCAACTTTGATGCTTTGGAACTCAACCCATACGAAACTGCCAAGCAAAGACAACAGCAGGAAGTCAGATCATTGATCAACAAGTTGGCTCCTGATACCATCTCTTTGGATCCAAATGTGATTGGAACTGTTGATAAGAGGGCCAGTAGCATACGATTGGGTCCAGGACAAATTGACGATATCAAGAATAATGGAGAGAAGAAGATGGATATAAGGGCTGATGTCAAGGGGAAGAACTCCGCCTTGAGAAAACATATGAGGAAGAAACGACAAAATGTCATTGACGAACGCAAGTTAAGAATCGAGAAGAACTTGAAGGTTGAGAAAGATGCTAGACAAAGAAGACACAGAGAATTCAAGGGTATACCCGAAGAAAAGGACTTGCTCGGGCCGGCATTGGCGAGATTTAAGTAGATAAAAAGTAGCTGTGTATTATTCAGACGTACAAGTATACTGATCAACAGGTGGATGTGTGTCCATACACATAATGAATAGGTCTCGGCGCAGAGCAGAGAAATGCAGAAGTTTATTGCCAGGAAAGGATTTAGTTGAGCAATTAGTTGAGCGATTGGGCAGCAACAAAGTTGGAGTAGTCCACAGTGAACATATCGCCAAGCAACGATTTGGCACGCAAACTTTCGGATAACGACTCGTAGTTGTCCACCGTTGCCTTTACCAACTCTATGACCATGCGAAACTTGCCCTGAGAGAGGTCGTTGTGTTTCTCGAGTTTGTTGATCAAGTCATTGTCCTCGATCATCTTTACAATCTTGGACAACGACTCTACCTTTGCATCTTTGGTCGATGCTACTTCCTGACAATCCTCGTCGTTCAAAGAGTGATTGAATGCAATGATCCATGTGTTTGCTAGCTGGTCGTACGCCTGGACCTTAGTATACTGGAACTCGGTATTGGCAAAGTTTGGGAGTTGATGAATGAGACTGGTGACATAATCGAGGAATGTCAAAGATTGGAGGGTGTTAACTTCTATCGGTGGGAGAAAACTTAACGTGAGATCGGAGAGGCAGCTGAGAAATTCGTTCAAGTGTGGTTTAACCCTCAAATAAGAGTAGTCGGATTCCACATCGCATTTGTATGGCAAGTGGTTGATGATTTCATCAAATCGTTCTCTCAATGTTTCCAAGCAGTCTTTGAGTTCTGGTCGCGGCGAGAGCTTGTTGATGGTAGTGGCAACCTCGGGATGAATAGTTAAAAGCTTTGTAAGAAGTTGTTGGAGTGACCGGTGGTCAAGTACTTCCACTACCCGAGATACCGGGAGAGCCTGACCGATAATTTTTGGGGTTTTTATGCGCTTGCTTCGTTGTATTGGTCTCGTTGGTTGTGACTGAGGCTTTCCAACCTTGCCGTAGTCGTCGTCGTGGCGTCTTTTGCGAAATGAATTTCCAAGGTCATGTTTAAACGAGTCTGATTTCTGGAGAATATCGCCATATTTGTGTTTGCTTTTCAGCTCCAAGTATTTTTCTGGAACCCAGTTATACCCTGTAGCCATTACCAACGATATATATCAAACGAACAACGATGGAAATAATTGCTACTATGCGGTAAGTTGAGCGGCGAAGGGCGAGATGAATTAACCGCGCGGTTACCCGCACACCAAAGAGTATACCGACTCGCATTTAGCCAGCAGCCACCATAAGACTGGGAAAATGGGCGTCTAGCCAAGCTCGTGCATGGAGTTTACTCTCTAATCAGTGAAGCTTAAGGTAGGCTTTAATTAGAGTTGGAAACAATTTTCAACTGAATGTCTTGATTGGTTGACATTTTAAAATACCTAAAAAGTTCAAATAACCAAAATTTGAAAAAACTTAAAAAGTGACTCTCCTGCTTTTAAGAAAGCCTGTACTGATTGGAACAAGTCATTGAACTTTGGATCACATTCATGTACCTCGTCATAATTTCTGGCAATTATCGCACAAGTTCTTAATAGATAAGTGAAGACCCTCATTAAGTCATTTTTCTGTCATCTTTACAGAGTTTAATGAGGTTACGTACAATTACGATAAACCCAAATTTCATTAATCTACGCCAATTAGGTCCACATCATATTTGTCATATAATGATTATTGACCTTGATGGTTAAAACTAGCAATGAACATTGATCTTTGAAGCATTTCCCAATGTTCTTTGGACCCAAGTTTGAGAGAAAAATGTGCTAGTATGAGAAACTTCCGTTCTCTTGTTGTAATCTATGATTTTCAATTGGCTGCAAATTGACACTCTCATCACCGTTATACTCTCTTGATTCGATATGCCGAGCACCAAAGCGGTATAACTTGTGATTCTCATCACTCTAATTCTATTCTCTATGTACATTAATAGTAGTCATTGCCTTCATACTCAGAGTCGCTCACGTATTCAGAATCACTTACACACGATGACTGCGACGCTCGATCGTAGTCTGCTTCGTTGAACCCCACAAACCGGCTGCGTTTCAATTCGACTTCGTCGTCGCTCATCTTGTCTTCTTCGTCGGTGACATCTTCTTCGGAACTGTTTCTATTATCCTCCTTTTCTTCAAGTTCAATTTTCAACTCATGCAATATATCAAAGCACTCTGCAAGTAACGCATTCAATGTTCCCTGGCCCTCTGGTATTTGATTGTTGACAATGAACTTTCCATCCCGACGAAGGTTGTCAAGAGATGCCAATTTAAATTGAAACGGATATAATTCTCGCAAATTGTTGAGTCCGTCAATCCTTTTCAATTCAAGCAAGCACCGCCTTACCGTCAGCAATTGGTTATGTATGGGCTGAAGCGACTCCAGCACTGGCTCCAGGGATTCAAGGAGCTTGTAAATGAGTGAGTAACATCTTCGCAAGAGATAAATAATGACAATTTGAAGTTTCTTGACGTTCTTGTCTTTCTGAGTAGCAGGGGTCAATTCGAGGGCGGTTCGCTCTTCTTCGATCTCCTTCAAATGTTTTTGGTAAGTGTACAAATCCGTTTCACGAAGCGTCCATCTTCTGGTTACGAGTAAGCTTTCGAGAGTCTGCTTTATATCCAAAAGACGCCAATACATGCTTTTGAGCTTGGTAACTGCATCCTTGTCTTCATCGCTGAGCGATAATTTTTCGAAAAGACTGTTGATATCTTTGTTTTTCTCCACCGATAAATCATTGATAATATTGTTACAATCGTCCAATAATCCATCCAACACCATCTGGTTGGGCAATAATTTGCCGGCACTGACAAGCTCAGAGTGGAATTTTCCTTCTTCATCACGTTGCTGTTCCACCTTCTTAAGACGGTCTTTGAGCTCCGAGAGTGTAGCCTCGTCGGGTTCCGCGGCAGTGACATAGTTGAGAAGACCTTTACGAATCGCCAACAACTCGCTATAAACCGGTTGGAGGTCTGTGGGAATCAGCTTGATGGCTGCCTCCAATTCGGAGTAAAGGTCCTGGCATTTCTTGAGCTTATAACGGAGTAAAAGGTACTCTTCGCTTCGGTTGGAGTTCTCTTCCTGTTCGTCGTCTTGGTAACTTTGGTCCAAAATCTGGCGGATTTCGTCAAGCCGGTGATTTATGGGCTTGAGATCCGCCTTAGTGTACACCTGGCATCCCTTGAGATGAAGAAGAAGTTTATAGACGGTGGAGAGTGAAGAGTAGGTTGCGGGGGCAAATTTTGTGAGACCACAAGTAACGAAACACAAAGAAACAAGTTGCCAAATGTCATCTATGAGTTTATCGTTGACGTTAGGAAGGTTTAATGTCATCCCCTTGAGTTCTTCATCCTTTCTTGCCACTCTTAAATCTTTCAAGAAGGTGAGAAATTGATCATAAATCGTGTACACTTGCTTCAGACTAATATAATGAGCACGATTGTTTTTCAATGACAAGAGGGTGTCGTAGATATGCTGGAGACCTTCATGGACGCTTTTCTCATAGTTGGGAAAGTCCTTCATTTGACGGAGGTTATAAAATATATCGGGAGTTTGCGATTGATACACCGGGCGCGAGATTATCGGCCCATGTGCACACTACAAAGCGTGAGCCATATATAAATCATTTCATTAAACTACATCAATTATCCGGGTTGGCTACCTGGAGTATTTTTCGGGAGTAATCTGTCTCATCTGCCAATGAGCCTTCGGATAATCGTCTTCTGCCCATCATCATAGGATTGAGACGAGGATCAACTAATCCCAGTTTTCCACCTCCCGCAGCCACCATGGCTTCCGAGGGATCAGTGAATGGATTAGACATAGGCCGGTCCAATGGCGAAGCAGGCTTACTACGTTTCAGTTTGTTGGTTCCTCCGCGAGCCATTTCGGGTTTGTCGTAGAATTCTTCCTCATCGTGGTCTTCGTCTTGTCTGCGCTTGCGAACAAGGAAGAAGGCTATAAGCGACACAATTACGATCGCAGCCACACCGCCAACGACACCACCGACTATTGGTCCTACCTTGGTGCCTCCAGACTCTTTTTTCTGGGCGCCTGACGACGAGGAAGCCAGGGGCGATGACGTTGATTTGGATGCTGACGAACTAGACGTAGCGGACGCCAGTGCCGTCACCGTCTTGACGACCACGCTGCCGTCCTGGCTTCGCGTAGAGGTCACTTCTTGAGCCGTTTCCGATGTAGCTGATGCGGAAGGGGACGAAGATTTGGATTTTGAACTTGTGGTGGAGCTTGCAGACGACGACGACGTTTGAGACGACGAAGAGGTTTCGGAAGCTGAGGCGGTTTCGGAAGTGTCGTCCGAAGCACTGCCGTTGCCGGTGTAGACACTGTAGGCGCTTGAACCACCACACATTTGAGATCCGAAGCCAAAACAGCCAACATTACAGCCGCTCGCCAGACTCGAACCAGATGGTTTTTTGCTCAAACAGTAACACTCGTCACCGTTTTTGAGAGCTATATACGGCGAATCGGGACAGCTCAGCGCACATAACGAGCTGGTTTGGTACTGCTGTGTACCCTGGCTATCTGAGGTATCAACACTGGAATAACAGCCCACGAGTTCGATGGCGGTTGCCATCGATATGAACAATAAAAACGCTAAGTAACGCATTCTAGTTGAGGCCCATGCGTCGGGCGGGTCGCTACCAGCAAGAAATCGATGAAGATCAACGAAATGAACAAAAAAAGAAATCGACTTTGACGAGTCAAAATGGGGGAATCAGCAAAAAGTACTCACGGGCGAAAGTTGTTGTATAGCGAATGAGTCCTAGTTGTTGGTGGGAAGAAAGGAAAGGCACCAAACAGGTTGTGGTTGTTAAAGAACGGGTTCCGTGGTTGTGTGAAAGGGTATAAAAAATTCTTAAGCTCGTGGTAATCTATTTTTTTATCGTTTTCGCGTTTCGCGCGCAGGGGCGGTCTAGAACTGGGGGCGGGCGGGCTGCGGCAGTGTTGGTTCGGGTAAAATCAAACGCGGTGCAGGAACAGACTAAATTGGCTGCAACGGCCGCACCACAACGGCTGCACCCAACGGCTGCAATAAATAGATCATCTTTTCTTTGAATTTATTGATCATATTATTTGTCTAATTATCTACCAAAAGCCACAAGTAAGAGTCGATAACAGCGGTAGCAGCCAAACTAGTAATATCGCTATTACTGTCGTATGGAGGACTCACCTCCACCACATCAGCCCCCACCAAATTGATACCTTTGAGTCCATCTAGAACACTCAAAAGCTCCCGGCCCGTCCACCCGCCGATCTCCATGGTTCCTGTACCAGGAGCATTTGCTGGGTCGAGAACATCGATATCCACAGAAATATAAACCGGAGTGTCTTTAACGGTGGATTTAATCTTGTTGACGATACCATGTATTCCCATAGAATCGATGTCCCTGGCGGTAATTGAGTGGAACCCACAAGCGGCATCGTGCTCGTGGTCGTATTTGGCATCAATATATGGTGCCCGCAAGCCTACGTGGAGACATTGACCTTCGTTCAAGTAGCCTTGTTCCGCAGCATAGTGAAGAAAAGTTCCATGGTTAAGTGCCATATAATGGGTGATTCCGCCTCCCAACACTTTGGGGTCCCACGTATCGATGTGCGAGTCAAAGTGCAAAACGCTAACCTTTCCGTACTTTTCGTATGCTGACCGAAGTGCCATGAGAGTGATGGTATGGTCTCCGCCCATGGTGATTATTTTGGGTCCCAGCGACGAATCGTGCTTATGGATCTTTCGCTCGCCACGGTACAACTGATTCAAGGCAATTCGGTTGTCAAAAGGAGTCATAGGCACATCTCCACAGTCAACAATACTGACGTTGTGGGTGCGAAGATCGTATGGATTTTTCGTGGTCGGTTTACGTTCCGGCGTAAGTCCTCCGAGCCGCTTGCCTGCCAGCCGTATAGCATCGGGTCCGAACCGAGCTCCGGGACGAAACAGGACTCCTGTGTCAAAGGGAGCGCCCACAATTGCCACATCAATTTTCTTATCAAGATGCTTATCGTCAAAGCAGTTAAAGTGAGGAAACCCACCAAAAGTGACGATTCCACCGAACAAATTGCGCCCATCAACAATGTCCGAAACTTCATCGTCGTCGGGAAGGTTCAATTTCGTTTGGTACTTGAGGTAAGCTTCATGGCTCTTCTCATAGAACCTGTCTTCGTGAATCTGTTCTGGATTAGTCCGACTTTTTTTCTTCATTTGCGACATCAAAACTTCCAAAGAGGCAAAATCGGTCACTTCCTGTAACTGTGCGAGCAATTGAGCCTCTATCGCTTCTGGCTCGTTGTTTTTGGGGGTCAATCGCTGCTGCAGACCAGCCGCTACTAACGGTCCATATACCGAATCAAGAAACGAACCCGAATTTTGTGGTGACGCCGAGTCGTCATTAATTACCATTGCTTCGCCCCAGGCAAAATTATCTACAGCAGCAGCTGCTGCCATTGAAGCCAAAAAATACCACTTCATGTTGAATGTGGAGAGGGGGCGCATCGGTATATATGGGGTAGCGGAACTGCCCAAGTAGGAAATTCCGTGCGATAAGACAAATAAAGTAGGTGGGTGCAGAAATAGTGTAGACGCTTAGTATGATATAGAGACAGTGTGGTATTGATGTAAAATATAGCAAGCTGCGTGGAAATAGCCATATTGCAGTAGAAAATGATATTAAAGTTTACTGAAGATAAACTGTAGCAGCTAAACTTATTCATTTCAACTAAAACTACTCATTTTTAGCTAAAACTTATAACTGTATATGTTCTAAAACTGAAGAGGACGAGGAACGTACGGCTCTTCCAAGTAAGCCAAATCGTCCTCTTTCAACTCGAAGGAAAATGCCGATAAAATATCATCCACACGTTCCTCAGAGTTTACACCAACGATAGGAAAAGCACCTTTGCTAAGCACCCACTTCGTAGCTATAGCAGCCATAGACACACCCAACTTCTTGGACAATTGCTCAACTCGACTGATGATAATTTCCTCCGAGTCTGACAATTTGTCCAAGCCCAACTGATTTATACGAGCATCTGACTTGAATCTCTCGGTAGCTGTAGACTTCGAAGGACGAGCTAGAAGTCCACGAGCTATAGGGGAGTAAGGAATTAGACCAACCTTGCCAAAAATGTTATCGTTGCAAAATGGAATCATTTCCCGTTCCTCTTCACGATACAACAAGTTGTAGTAGTTTTGCATACTTATGAACTTTGCCCATCCATGTTTGTCTGCGATAAATTGCAATTGAGCAAATTCCGTGGCTTTCATAGAAGATGCACCCAAGTACCTTGTGTGTCCCAACTCCACGACATCATTCAAGGCTTTCATGATTTCTTCCTTAGGAGTTGCGTTATCCAACCTGTGGATTTGAAGCACATCAATGTACGTACCAAGTCTTTCAACTGAATTTTTCACAGCCTCGAAAATGTGTTTTCTCGATAAGCCTTGAGCGTTAACATAATCAACCTCAGGATACTTATTCTGAGAGTATTTGCCAATACTGAAATCAGGATCGGTAGTATCAACGGGAAAGAACACTTTTGTCAAAATAACAACTCTTTCTCTTGGAATGTTGTATTTCTTCAAAAACTTGCCCAAAAGTATTTCCGATTGACCATTGGAGTAGACATCGGCAGTATCAAATGTACGAAGTCCATTATCATAGCATTTCTTCAAGATCAGCATAACCTTGTCCTCATCGTCAATTACCCAGTCGGAGTATTCCTTACTTCCAAATGTCATACATCCGATTATAACGGGACTGATCGATAAGCCAGAAGCACCGAGCTTTTGATGTTTAAATTTTGGAACGGACATGAGAATTGGAAGCTGCTGCAGGTGGGGGAGGGACGAGGGAGTTTATATAGGCAGTGGCGGATCGCGCGGGGGGTATCCTTGAGAAGTAGGTGTGGCAGGTGGGGGTGTCAAAGTTGACACAATTGGCCAGTTTTTTTGATCAATTTCGCTTAATTGATTTCTCAGTCAAGTAGCACCACCCAATTGTTCTGTATAACAATGTAACGAATTTGTTTGGAATTTTTGCCGTCTTCACTTACGATACATGATTATGGCTTTATCCAGTTCTCCGCGATGTCCGCGGAAATCAGCCGCACCTCAGTAATGAAACGAGTACCAATCAGAAGTGGCTAGTGAGTCATTAGACATATGAGTACATTGTGGGAAACCAGAAATTGACACAAAAGCACTTGAGTACCTCTAAAGTAGGAAGACTCTGTCTCCGTTTCATTTCTCTAAAACTTGACTGTTGTGCAATTGTTCTGACACTTCGTTAGTACTATGAGGACAAAGCGAGGTGTGTTCAGATGAATCGCTGGCATCTAGAAAGTACTATATTTTCCATATTTCTTCACCATTCACTTCGAGGTAAAGTACATCAATGGTAGGACATTTCCACAATTAAGGCTACCTTAGGAGCAGTACGGTGCTTCTGGTAGTTTGCGGATTTAAACTATTTTTCCACAACGAGCTTGAAGTCTTATGACGAAATACCAAGACTTTCGGATCCGATTAGAATACGTCGTTGCAGGGATTAGCTGGGAAATGGCTTGGGAGTATCAAGATGATCCAAAGTTTGTTTCGAGCAGTCAACCCAATTTATTCATCGTCAGCAACTTTTAAGTAAATGATTCAGATTGATGTATTGAGACGCTTATATGTGAAATCGTGGTATTGATTCAAGTCCTAAGACACTAGATGGAAATCGAGATGTTGAACTCGCGTAGAATGTAATTGCCGCTCGTAATGAACAATTGTTTTTGGCTGCGAAAATCCTGCACGATGAACCATCGGTTGCAGATTGAACCAGTGTACCGTCCGGCTAGTATCAATTTATTTGTCGCTTTGTAACTAGTGTACGCCTGCATGAAATCAATATCTCTGTCCTATCTATAAACGTTTCCTAACGTAATGGACTTAATCACGGTGTAGTCGTCGATTCCGTATAACGATCCTTCACGGCCAAATCCAGACTCCTTGACTCCTCCAAATGGCATAGAAGCATCGGTAAAGAGACCTGTATTGACAGAAATCATACCAGCCTCAATGTTCTCCGACATGTACCAGATGGTGCCCAAGTTTTCGGAAAACACATACGATGCCAATCCAAATTCGGTGTCATTACATTGTTCCAAAACTTCTTCTTTGGTATCGAATTTAACCAAAGCAGCCAAAGGTCCGAAAGTTTCTTCCTTAAGAACTCTCAGACCAATGGAAACGTCCCTGAGAACAGTAGGTGCGTAGAAATGCTTTCCTAATTCTGGTAAACGACCTCCCTTCACCAACGCAGTGGCTCCCTTGTCGATGGCATCTTGGGCGTGTTGTTCAACTTTTTCAATGAGTGATTCATTGACAAGACAAGCATGGGTGACACCTTCTTCAAAACCATTGCCGATCTTGAACAGTTTGACTTTTTCAGCAAATTGATCAGCAAACTTATCGTAAATTCCACTTTGGACATAGATACGGTTGGCACAGACACAAGTTTGTCCCAAAGATCTAAACTTGGAAGCTACCGCTTGCAGTACGGCAAGATCCAAGTCTGCATCGTCAAACACAACGATAGGGGCATTACCACCCAATTCCATCGACAATTTCTTGAGAGTGGAAGACGACTGTTTCATCAACAATTTTCCAACTCGAGTAGAACCGGTGAAAGAAATCTTTTTGATCAAGGGCGATTCGCAGAACTTCAATCCCACCATGGGAGTGTTCTTGGTGGAAGTAAGAACAACATTGATGGTACCAGCAGGGAAACCTGCTTGTTCAGCCAAGTAGGCAATGGCCAACGACGACAATGGAGTCTGACCATCTGGTTTCAAAACTGCCGTACACCCAGCAGCCAAAGCTGGAGCAAGTTTACGGGTTCCCATAGCCAGAGGAAAGTTGAATGGGCACAAAAGTCCCACCACACCTATTGGTTGTTTCAAAGTAATCACCTTATTAGATGGAACCGAAGGTTGAATTGTGTGTCCATACATGCGCTTGGCTTCTTCTGCAAACCATTCAAAGTATGAAGCAGCATATTTCACTTCTCCAAGTGCATCAGTAAGACATTTTCCATTCTCCCAAGTAATGATACGAGCCAAGTCGTCCTGGTTTTCCATCATAAGACTGTGCAAATTTTTCAACCACTTTGCACGATCATACACATTGGTATGCTTGTAAGTTTTGAAAGCTTCGTAAGCGGATTTGATAGCATGGTCAATTTCTTCTGGAGTTTGATCAGGAAGCTCGGCAATTGTTTTATCGGTAGCAGGATCAGTAACCTTGAAAGTAGTCTTGGATGCAGATTCGAACCACTTTCCCGCAATATAGGGTGAGGAGCGTATAAGTTTTGTGTTTTTAATGCCAGGAGCCATTTTGGAAAGAAGGATTGATTGATTTGCTTTATAAGTTGTTGCTCCGTTGGCGGCAGGTCCCAAACGGGCAGTTAGCGATTGCAAGTGCAGGACGTCGGCCCGATGTCTAGTCTCGATGAGGTGAAGGTAGAAAATAATTCGGTGGAGCCGGATAAAGTACCGATACCAAATCAAGGTATGGTTCGGCGGTGGAAACAACGAAAACTGAATAACATTATTTGTCTTTTTCTTATTCTTCGTTGGTGTTCTTGAAATCACAAAAAGTCTTTCGTTTGACAAAATTGGTGATTTTGTTGACAGACTAACGGTATCGGCAGTTCATCCGTGTGGTTTTAAGCCCCAATATCTACCGGCTCATTTGTTCTATTGCCGGTCTTCTTTAACTGCCGAACTGCCTTTCATTAAACCGTTTCGCAACCGTGGTAGATGCAGGACTTTAACGGTTCAGATCAATTAGACAAATACACCTTCTCATCAGTATGTCAATACCAATCTATTTGTCTTTTCTTATTGCATTGTTCTCTTCCTTCTTTGTTCATGACGAGACTAATTTGTTTCGAAATATTATTCAACAAAATTGTCGTGAACCGCATTAATTCGCGGAAAGGCACGGCGGGAAAATATGCTGTTCTAGTGAATGCATTGAGTCACTAATGCTTTTGCACGGTTCAGGCATATAATAGGCTGGTGAGAGCACCAATATAATTTCAGACTTTCAGAAAATTCTTAGTTCAGAAATTGCTTTCAAAGAGAATTTGGGTGCAAAATCTGAAACAATTTTTCAGCGTCGGAACACAGCAATTTTGTAGTTGTGCTTTGCAATTGTTATATGGTTGATTTGTGGTACGATTGACGTCCGTTTTTTACGACGGATACGACATTTACGACCGCTCCGAAACCCGACTTAAACCCGAGCACCGACTAGTTTTGTGACTGTTTCGGAACATGGAGAAAACAGATTGTTCCGCGGTCCGAAACGAACCCTAAATTTTAGCATCATCAACGGGCAAAGAATATTGAAACGCGACCACAGACTTGGCATCGCCGAGCTTAGGTACCATAATCAACATAACAATACCCAATTATTTTCTGTTGAATTTGTCAATATTCGCTGACAATCGCTGACAGATGGAGCTTGAATGGGCTTGCCTATTGAGGCAAGTGCGAAAGAATCGTGTGCGCGCGGCTTTAGCGGACATATTAACGGCCGTATTACAGATGCGGCGGTAATCGCACTAATTCCGGGTCCCGAATTATAATTGATATAAAGATGACTTGTTGCCACCTTATTTCGCACAACAAAAAATGGTGAAAAAGGTACTCGGGATTTCTTTGTTGTTGTCGATATTTAACAACTTAACGAATTCCATGTTTAAGCTTGGCAAAAAGGAGTCCAATGAACCATCAAAACTTACACGCGGCCAGGCACGCGCCCTTGATATGAGTGCCTAAATTGATAGATTGACCTGTATTTATTAGATTATGAATTGACGACCAAAGACATCATGTAGACACGGCTGGTGGCGGGGCGAGCCCTGCCAAGAATGACAGGGGCACTCTGTTATATGTAGTCTCTTGTCTGCAGTCGAGGTAGGAGCACTTGCTCGCGCGCCTGCACGCCAACACTGCCTTCTTTTCTTTCTCACCGTGTACATCAAACATTCACACTCGTTCTTGGTATGAAGGTGTTCTACGTAATATTAACATTCATATGTGCATTCGTGGTAGCTGACGTGGAGCTTACTGCGCCAGATAGTGGATCTACATATACAGCTTCAGGAGGCTCTGCTGCTGTTACCATTAAATGGAAGGATACTGTTGAAGACGATGATGATTCGGCGGCTTCCTTGTCCAAGGTGCTTAAATACACCATTTTATTGTGTTATGGAGCTGAAGATGGTACTGGAACCATCAAATGTTTGGATGATGATCCTATTTTGAAAGCTCAAAAGGTTTCTGGAACCTCCTATAAAGCACTGATTGATGCCAGCATGGTACCAAATGGTTACTATTACTTCCAGGTGTACGCTGCTTACCCTCAACAAGGATACTCTATCCATTATACCGATAGATTTCAATTGAAAGGAATGTCTGGACCCTCAACAATCAAGGCAACTGCTACAGGAGATACTCCAGGACCACAAGTTTCTATCGAGGGAGTAGATGGAGCTGGAGGTGCGGTCAACTCAAAGTCTTTCTCCATCACATACACTTTACAAACGGGTAAAACAAGATACGCACCCATGCAAATGCAACCAGGTTCAACCATTACTCACAGCAAATACAGTACCCGTTATCCTACCAGTGCGGTTACATACTACTCCACCAAAGCCAAGTCGCCTGTTGTTTACTCGACCATCACTCCTGGATGGAGTTATTCTCGTAAATCATACACCAACCTGGCCACTGCACAATTGTTTGAAACGTCGCATTATGCTGCTAGCGACAAGGTCAAACAAGCCACATTGTCAGCTGGCGACAAGAGAAAGCGGTGGATCGATTAGACAACTAGAATTGTTTTGTCAATCAATTGTATTTTCTGCTAGTCACACACTGCTATTTATTGCTATTCGCTTCATCGGTCTGCTGCTCTTGCTATCTGCTACTATCTGCTACTAAATCTGCTTTTCTGTTACTATCTCTGCTCTTTGCTATATCTGCTACTAAATCTCCTTTTTGTTACATTGCTATTCTCCTTGCTCTTCCATACTACCCTGTCCCTTTCTATTCTGGCTTTGCTGATAAGTTTCGCTACATTCCTTGGCCCGCCGTCCTGTGCAGGCGCCGTGTATTTACGTCGCGCGCACCTTTCGTGTTCTTCATGAGTTTTATCCACGAGGCAAACACGTCGTCGGCGGCGTTGCGCAAGCGTAAGACCCTCAAAAAGTCCATCGTCTTCTCCGTCATGGTGGTAGGACTGAGTGGGAGTGGTCGTTCCACACTTATAAACACTTTATGTGGAGGAAATCTGATCGTGCCAACTTCTCTGACAGCACTGCAAGATCCATACGCCAGGAAACTCACGTTGCGCCATGAAAACGTGGAGTTGGAGGATAATGATGGTCACAAGATCCTGTTCAACATCATAGATACTCCCAACTTTGCAAATCTGATCGATTGTAGTGAAGATTTCAAGACAGTCGTTGACTTTATTCGACACCAATATGATGAAGTATTGTTGGAAGAATCACGAGTTCGTCGTAATCCTAGGTTCAAGGATGGACGGATCCACGCGTTATTGTATATGGTGAATCCAACTGGTCATGGATTGAGTGAAATCGATGTGAAATTTCTCACCCACGTCAATAACTTGGTCAATGTTATCCCGGTGATTGCGAAAGCCGATTCGTTGACCCCACAGGAACTTCAGCTCAACAAGCAGCTCATTTTGGAGGACTTGAAGAACTACAACATCAACTATTACAAGTTCAACGAATACGAATACGAAGAAGACTATATGGACGATGAGATCATCGAGTATAACAAGTATCTCAATTCGTTGGTGCCGTTTGCGATCATTGGCGCCAATACTTACCAGGAAAACACCGGAGGAAGCGAAGACGAAGAGGATATTCTCAAATTACGTGTTTTGAATCCTCTTTATGCCAAACCAATCAATGTCGAGAACCCAGACTACAACGATTTCACCATCTTAAAGAACGTGTTATTGATCACCCACCTCAGTGAATTCAAGGAGTTGACCCACGATACAATCTATGAAAACTACAGAACGGAAGCTTTGAGTGGTAAGCGATTCGAATATAGCCAAGACTCCAAGACGGTTCCTACTGCTAATGGAGACAGCAACGAGGAATCATATTTGATGAAGGAGGAGCAAATCAAGCTTGAAGAGGAGAGATTGCGCAAGTTTGAGGAGCGGGTTCACCAAGACTTGATCAACAAACGCAAGGAGTTGCTCGAACGTGAGACGGAATTGAAGGAGATTGAAAAACGGTTGTTGGCCGAAGGTCTTAAATTTAACGACGAAGGAGAGGTGGTCAAAATCGAGCCGGACGAACAGCCAGAGCCGGTGCAAGCTGAATAGGTTGGATAGAACAATTATATTGCTTACAACTATGTAAGATTGTGTATCTATGTGGTTTGGTACTTTTTCACGATGTCGTCAAACTGGGCGTTTTTCTCCTGGAACTCGGCCAAGCATTGATGTTCAGGGTCCACTTTGGCCAATTGGCTTCTTAATTCGTCTGCTTGGGCGCCGCCATTGGTCAAGTAATCAAACGTGATTTGGTTGGCAATAAAATCACCGCTGGTGATGTTTAGGTCCTTAAGTTGTACCAAAAGCTCCTGGACCTCTGGATAGTGTTTCATTTGCAACGTCAACACAAACAACATGTTCAACAACTTGAATTTGCCCTGAGGGTCGTTGTCAAAATCGGCCGACAAGAGCTCATCGTAAAAGTAATAAGCATTACTGATATTATCGGACTCGCCCTTAATCGCCAAAATCCACGATTCTAGCACCTGATACACTATGGAGTCCCTGGCAGAGTCGGGGAATTTCTGGAACGCCAACATCACCTTGTTGGCCGCTTGCAAATTTCCTGTTGCCAAGTGGAGTTGAACCAACACCAAAAATGGTTCCAACTCGTTAAAATTGTTCAGGTTATCGATGTATGAGGTCAAAATGTTGATTGCCAGCTCCACATCCTTCTCGAATTTGACTCTGTAGATGGCAGTCAACACCGCCTGGAGCTCAAACTGGGCCAGTTTTATATCATCAAAATACGTCAGATCGTCAGTTCCAAAAGACTTGAGGTCGTTCCATGCCGAGAGCAACTGGAAAAGCCCCTCTTGGTTGGGAAATAAGCTTTTTCCCGAGTCAATCAACTGTGAAGCATCTTCCTCGAGTGCCACTGCGGACCGGATTTTGTACTCTAAAACTTTGAGTTGGTTTTCTGGAGAAAATTGGTCCAAAGAGTACTCTTGGATCTTGCGGTGCTGGTTGGTATAGAACTGGTTGCGTATGGTGTAGAGTTCACCTGAATCAGCAAAGGCGTCCATGGTGGTGAGTTGGTGAAGTGTTAGTTGTCGCGTAGTTGGGTTAGGTACAGGACGAGAGAAAGAGGCAAGAGAAGGAGAGAAGATGGAAATATTTGAAGAGACAATTGAACAAGATTTATGGTCCAAAGTCAGTGGATGACTGAAGTGAGCCGAAAGTATGACTACTGTGAAATTTCCGTACTGAAAGTTTTGCGTATATTGTATTTGAGTATCTCGTGAATTTTCGTGATGGCTGCGAATGAGCTCCAGATCCATAAGCTCCAAGCTCTAAGCTCAAATTCAATTTCCCCTATTCTCACTCTCGTCCTTGATCCCCTGGCGTATGTCGTTCCACTTGGACCCACCTTCTTCCCTGGACCCACCTTCCTCCTTAGACACACCAAACCCATTGGCTAGTCTGATCTGGTCCCAGTGCGACAAGCCCTCGTCATTTTTCATGCCCAAAGTACTGGTGAAATGCTCGTCTTTGGAAGGCTCGTAGTGGACCTTGTGGAGAGACTGGCTATCTACTTTGCGGGGATCTTGGACGATAAAATCAGGATTTTCCGCCGTCTTCCGGTAGTACAAGTAGAAGAGACTGGCTTGATGATAATCCATTGATTTCCACACAGCCGCCCGATGACTACTCGTCTGGTCTTCCTCTTGTATTTTGCGATTGAACTTGTATTTGCACACCTGTTGGTTAGTCACCATCATTGCCGTGACTCCAATCAAAAACGAGAGAAATGGCTTCTTGAAAAAGCCTCGAGGAACCGGTGCAGAACGTCTCACAGTGGCGGAATTGCCTTGGGTAAGGGTATAGTATGCAGTGGGGATCATAAATGACGAAACTCCGGCTCCGTAGCCATAGAACGCTGTGGAAAAAACGACATTTTGAAGGTCTTCAGCTATGACCTGACGGTCTTCGTGCAGCAATTGATGGTCTGCTTCATAGAATTTCACGCTGGCGTCAAATTGCTTTGGAGTGAGCTTCTGGAGCAAGGGGTTTTCATGTGTGTTCGTGGGAACGGCTACCTTGTCGTCTGACATATTTGAGATGTAATTATCACCAGTTTGCGGTGAGGTCGCAAATTAAGACTATATCGAACACCCAGAACACCATGATGAACTTCAATTATTTATATACTTTATGCCAACTTGTTGTCTTTGCGCAACTCATCTCGTAAGCTCTTCAATTGCTTGACCACGTCGCCAAACTTGACGGTTTCGTTCTTACCCTGCTCTGATTGAATGTCTCTGTTACGAATATTGACACTTTGCTCAGCTTGTTCTTGTTCACCAACAATGAAAATAAAGTTGTACTGCAATAATTGTCCGCTTCTCACTTTCTTCTGCAAAGTGTTACCTGACAAGTCAACATCGGCGTAGAATGCGTGGTCTTTACTCAACTTTTGTTGTATGGATTGAGCATAGTCGTTGTACTTGACTCCAACTGGAACCACCAAAATTTGTCTTGGCGACAACCAGAATGGCCATCTGCCCTTAAAGTGCTCGGTCAAAATGGCAGCCATTCTTTCCACGGATCCCAAGATGGCTCTGTGGATCATAACTGGTCTGGCATGAGAACTGGTTTCAGCCTTGAATTCCAATTCAAATCTGTTGGGCAATTGGAAATCTAATTGAATAGTTGCACATTGGAATGATCTCTTCAACGCATCGCTGATCATAATATCTATCTTTGGTCCGTAGAAAGCACCATCTCCAGGGTTGAGCTCCCACTTTCCTTCGCCTAAGAACTTGTTCAAAGCGCTTTCCAATTTGGCCTCAGCATTGTTCCATGTCTCTAACTCTCCCACGTACTTCTCTGGACGGGTAGAAAGCTCCATCTTGAACTCAAATCCAAAAATGCCATACACTTTTTGCAAAAAGTCGAAACATCCAGCAATTTCATCCTCAATTTGTTCTTCAGTACAGAAAATATGAGCATCGTCCTGCTGGAAACGACGGACACGGGTCAATCCCGATAAAGCACCAGAAAACTCGTTTCTGTGGATCACACCGAAATCGGCAACACGCCATGGCAACTCTCTATAAGATCTTTCTCTCGACTTGAAAATCAAGCAATGGCCTGGACAGTTCATAGGCTTCAATCCAAAAGAGTCTTTCTCTACATCAAAAGTGAACATGTTCTCCTTGTAGTTACCCCAGTGACCAGAAGTTTCCCACAACTTGGAGTTGTACATGTTTGGAGTGATGACCTCTTGGAAGTCTCTTTGAATGTATTCAGAACGCATCAAATCGACCAAGCGGTTGTAGATTCTGGTACCATGGGGCAACCAGAAGGCGGAGCCAGGCGACATTTCGTTGAAGAAGAATAATTCTTGTTCTCTACCAATCTTTCTGTGATCTCTATCGGCAGCTTCTTTCAAAAATTTGAGGTGCTCGTCCATCAACTTTTTGTCAGGGAAGGAAATACCGTAGATTCTTTGCAAAGAGTCGTTGTTAGCGTCACCCAAAAAGTATGAAGACGAGTTCTTCAAAAGTTTGAACGACTTGATCTTTCCGGTGTGAGGAATATGAGGACCAAGACACAAGTCAATCAATGGGCCACATCTGTAGACGGTGGAGGAGGTTCCATCGGGGATCTTGTCGGAAATGAACTTGACCTTGTATTTGTTGTACTTGAACATTTCCAACAATTGTTCTTTGGTCATTTCCAATCTGACAAATTTTTGCTTTTCCTTGATGGCCTTGGTGGACACTTTTTCGAGGTTTCCAAAGTCACCCTGAGTAATGACTCTCTCACCATTGTCGAAAGAAACATCGTAGAAAAACCCATCTTCAGTAGGAGGTCCGTAACAAATGAGACCTCCGAGATGGCACTCACACGATTCTCCCAAGACGTGGGCAGAAGAGTGCCAGAAAACAGCTTTTCCTTCGGGATGGTCAAAATCCAAGAACTCAAGCGACACATCGTCTTCAAGAGGTCTTTCCAAGTCCCACAAAGTGCCATTGACCTTACTTATAACCTGTCTTTCTGAAAATGACTTTCCGATATCAATGGCAATGCTCAAAGGAGTAGTCTCGTACGCGGTACCTACGCGTACACTGCCATCCTTAAGGGTGATTTTGATATCCTTACGTTCCTTGGCAGCAATTTCAGCATCATATTGTGCCTTTAATTCATCGAACATTTTGATACGAGATTCGATGAATTCTGGTTGTGGATTCAACATCAATGGATTCTGGGGAATATCCTTTTTCTTTTCCTTCTTGGCGGGCTTCTGAGCACCATCCTGGTTGTCAGAAACCACCAAGTTTTCTATTTTTTTGACTACTTCAGCCATGGCTCTCTGGACTGTGACTAATTTTTTTCGCGGTAGATTTGAGTAGGAAAGCCTAGCGGAAGGACTGGGTCTTACGCCGCGTTCCGCGAATTACGTAGCAGGGGAAGAAGATTGGGAGAGTAGGAAACCTGTAGGTAGTTTGTTGATTGCTTGGTTGTTTAGACTGATAAACATGGCATATAACCGAATGTTATTTTTGATTATTGCAAAGATGCTAATTTCTAAACTTTGCAAAGAACCAATAATCCACAATGAGAACCAGTAATCGTTACATTATATTGGATACTCCAAATCTAAATACAGGCCCCTTCTGTCTTGCAGTTCACCGCCTCCTTCTCAACTCAATTTCAACTTCAGTTCCTCAACTTCAATTTTTTCATCTCAATCTCGATTTCAGTTTTCTATCAACTTCGTCCTATTTTTCATCCTATTTTCATTTTTCATTTTTCATTTTTTCCCTACACTAAAATGTCTTGGGTGCCAACGAAACAATCTTGTTATACTTCATGTCTCTCAACTCTTTTGCCACTACCGAAGAAACACGGGTGCCCAAAGGATCTCCGTTTTTATTTATCAAAACACAGGCGTTGTCATCGAAACGAACGGTACTTCCGTCCGGTCTACGGAACGGCGCTTTTGTTCTGACCACCACAGCACGACATATATCTCTTCTTTTGACTCGGTTGTTGGCGGATTGACCGGTTATTTCACTTTGAAGCGAACGAGCTTCTTTCACTACAACGGTGATTTCGTCCCCCACCTTTGCAAAGTTGTGAGGTCCATGTCTCAAGACCTTAATACACTCAGCGACTTGTGCTCCAGAGTTGTCTATCACCTTAAGAAGTGTTTTCAAGTAGATCATGGTTGGTGGTGTATAATGAGTTCTAAAGTGTGAGAAGCGACTAAGAAAATTCGCTGAAAAATTACACAAAAGCGTTTTCCCCAGATTTGGTCAGGGCCACCCAGTCAAAATAAAAAGATGTTGGGGCGAATCAAAGGACTGGGCCTGATGAGTAAATACATCAATAATTGTCTAGGGGGTCAAAAAGGGCTTACAAGTCGTTTTCAGCGAATATCTTCAGCCTTTTCTGTACAGAACTTGCGGTACATGTCCACCAATTGGAACGAGTCTTCTGTTATTACCGATCGAAAATCGAAATTTCAAGCACGTAGCATTGCAATCACAAACTCTCTGCAAATACCGGATATTTTGGAGCAACTAGTATCGAATGATAAGCATATCGCTAAGGCATCGCATCCTCATATAATTGCCTGGCGCACGTCAAACCCAATAGCTCAGGGGTTTAAAGACAACGGGGAGAAGGGAGCAGGATACAGATTACTAGAGCAAGTTTTGGAGCGACACAACGTGGTGGATATGTTGGTTATTGTCACCAGATGGTACGGCGGAAACCCAATTGGCTCACTGCGATTCAGACACATAAATAATAGCGCTTTGGAGTCACTCAGAATCGCCAAGAAAGTGTAAATCAAGCGAAACTTCTTGAATAACATGTCCTGGTTCGGATTTTGCACCCATGGTTCTGCTCCATAATGACACCCAATGCACCCGTATCAGAGCACGAATATCTCAATTTTTATTCAGTTTGACTCGGATCACTACAATGACGGTTGCAAGTTTGGCAAGAAAAAGCCTACTTCCGGCCCTCAAGTCTCGTTTTGTACACTCGTATGGCTCGACGCTATTACGGAGAAGCACCATTAGGTTGTACTCGAAGGCGGTTCCCTTGACTGCGGAAACGTACAGTGATAAAGTGAAGAGAGACGAAAGATACAAAAAATTAGATAACGCCGATATAGAGAAGTTCAAGGCAATCTTGCAAGACGAGAACTCGTTGCTTCAAGATGCTGGCGATTTGGAGTTTTTCAACGAAGACTGGATGAGAAAATATCGTGGACAGTCCAAGTTGGTGTTGAAACCAAAAACGACGGAACAAGTATCCGAGATTATCAAGTACTGTAACGAACAAAAACTTGCTGTTGTGCCTCAAGGTGGAAATACTGGATTGGTTGGAGGCTCCATTCCGGTTTTCGATGAGATAATACTTTCTTTGGCCAGTATGAACAAGATCAGATCGTTCGATCCTGTCAGTGGAAATTTGAAATGTGACGCTGGTGTGATTTTGGAGAATGCCGACAACTTTTTGGCTGAAAAGGGATACATTTTCCCGCTCGATCTCGGAGCAAAAGGTTCATGTCATGTTGGTGGAGTTGTAGCGACCAATGCTGGTGGTCTTCGTCTTCTCAGGTATGGCTCTCTTCATGGTAGCGTATTGGGATTGGAAGCCGTTTTGCCTGATGGAACCATTTACAACTCTATGCACTCGCTTAGAAAGGACAATACTGGCTATGACTTGAAACAATTGTTCATTGGCTCAGAAGGAACCATAGGTATAATCACCGGGGTTTCTATTTTGTGTCCAGCAAGACCACAGGTTTTCAACGTTGCATTTTTAGCAGTCAATTCTTTCGAAGCTGTGCAAAAGGTGTTTGTGGGTGCCCGCAAAGAACTCTCTGAAATCTTGTCAGCATTCGAATTTATGGACGGTAATTCGCAGGCATTGGCTGAGCGCCATTTGGGAACCGACCATCCCATCGAGTCCGGAAAATATCCATTCTACATTCTCATTGAGACCTCAGGTTCGAGCAAGGAACATGACGACGAAAAGTTGGAAACATTTTTGGGCAATGCCATGGAGGAAGGGTTGGTGGAAGATGGAATCATAGCTCAAGACGAAACCCAACTCAAGAATTTGTGGGCTTGGAGAGAACAGGTTCCAGAAGCTTCGACAATTGGAGGTGGAGTTTACAAGTACGATGTTTCTCTTCCCTTAAAGGACTTGTATGGCTTGGTTGAAGCTGTGAACGAGAAGTTGGATGCTCAAGGATTGAGAGATCCTGAAGACGAGAGTAAGCCAGTAGTTGATGCAATTGGTTACGGTCATCTTGGAGACGGAAACTTACACTTGAACGTAGCTGTGAGAGAGTATTCTAAGGTGGTTGAAAATGCACTTGAGCCTTTTGTCTACGAGTGGATCAGTTCCAAGAAAGGATCAATTTCTGCCGAACATGGGCTTGGGTTCCAGAAGAAAAACTACATTGGCTATTCGAAGAACGACACAGAAGTCGCCATGATCAAACAGATCAAACGACACTACGATCCCAACGGAATATTGAACCCATATAAATATGTATAAAAATCACTCTATCACGGTGTTTTCTATAACTTAGACTCCTCTTTAATAATCGAACCCTCATCGTACAATGTAGCAAACACATTGGCAAAGTACTTGGAGGCAATTGCTCTCTTGATTTTCAACGTTGGAGTAATCACATTCGACTCAATGGTCAATGGCTCAACATCAATATAAATATTGTGAACTTTTTCAAAACCTTGAAACACACCTTCCACTGTCTTGTTCATCTCGGTCAAATATCTCTTTTTGATATCAGCACGGTTCATGGTTTGAACAATATCTTCCTTCGAAGCCACCTTGGAAGGTTCAATCTTGAAACGTGAGTTCAACCAACCCCGAATAATGTCGGGTTCAACACCAACGATACCCACCAAGTAAGTCTTCAAAGAATCACCATGAACATACGCCTGGTTTGCCAAGGGAAATCTTGACAAATATGTGTTTTCAATCTTCTCGGGAGTGATGTACTCACCCTGAGCCAACTTGAAGAAATTCTTGACTCTGTCAATAATGTATAATCTTCCGTTGGAAGCATCGATTCTAGCAACATCTCCAGTAAGAAACCACCCATCTTGATCAAAAGCCTTGGCGGTTTCAGTAGGGTTTTTGTAATATTCCTTGAAGATTTGGGGTCCACGCAACAACAATTCACCACGAGGACCACCTTCATCGTCAGCTGTATAGTTCATTTCTGGCACATCACGAAGTCTCATTTCACAAGAAACACCAATGGATCCACACGAGCCAGGATTAGCCTCATACTTAGATGAAGATGCCAAACCAGCAAACGACTCGGTAAGACCATAACCCTGAGACATACCGCAGTTCAACGAAGCCTTGATAAAACGAACAGTTTCTGGTGAAATGGGAGCAGAACCAGTAGCACACGAGATCACATTCAGAAAGCCAATTTTCTTACGAAGCAAGGCCGTGACTTTGTCGTACACAATATGGTGACCAGGATCACCGTCGGTGATGCTCTGCAACTCCATTTTCTTGCCGATAGCCTTTGTGAAGATGTTACGCAACAACGGCTTTTCTTCGTTGTTGATGGTTTGTGCCTTAAGCGCCAGCTCCAACTTGGTGAAAACACGAGGAACCAACGCCAAATAGTGAGGTTTCAACAACTGAATGTCATCAAGAAGGGTCAAAGGTGAAGCACTCTGAGGATAACCAATTGCAGCACCCAAAGCGAAGGCAAAAGACAAATTCATTCTCTCGTAAATGTGAGCAAGCGGTAAGAAAGAATAGGTAACTGTGTCTTTGACGGGACTGATATTGGAAAAGCAAAAAGTGACGGCACTCACAGCACTGGTATGAGTCAAGATAACTCCCTTGGGGTGGGCACCAGTTGTTCCCGAGGTGAAAGAAATGGTATAGACGGTTTCAGGAGTAGGAGGAATATGTTTCTTTGGAGCAATTTGACCAAACTTTTCCACCTGGAGAAAGTCGTACACAGCAATTCTGTTATCTTGACCATATTTCACGAGCTCGTGGTCGGGAGAAGCTGGGTTGGACAAGTCAAGTGGATCCATGGATATCAATACTGTCAAGTTACTCAAATCGCGAGGAGAGTCAGCCTTGAGTTTGATTAACCCTCTGATCTTATCCTTGGAGCACACCACCACTGGGCTCTCGGTAAGACCCAAAATATAGCGAGAAGTGTCGGGACCCAAACTATCGTAGAGAGCAGTGTTGGTGATGGAGTAAGCAATACAAGCCATGTCAGCAATACTCCATTCCGGGCGATTGTGCGAGAGAAGCGCCACCACAAAGTCGTCGGAGTGCACGGCTTTGTAGGGATTGTTTTGCAAAACAAAGAAAAGTCCTGATCCGAAATCGGTTCTTCTCTTACTCACCTCGGCATACGTCTGCCATTCGTAGTTTCCAAACGACCCATCTGCCAACTTGGGTCTTTTTCCCAAACACCTCAGGTTGGGCGTAGCAGCAACCGTGGTCTCGAAGAACTTGTAAAGAGTGGTCAATGCCGGATGGGGCACTGTCTTGAGTTCATCGGCAGAAAAGGCGTTCCTGTATATGTGCAGGTAGCCTGGTTTCCTCGAGTTGGGAAGAGCTACACCATTGGCAAGCAAGCTGGGCTCAATGGGGAGCGTGCGTTGGATATGCTCCTTGATAGCAGCTGGGGAATCGTTGATGAGGGCAGCCATTGAAAATGCGGAGTTTTGGTGCGTCTGGGGTAATGTTATATTTGTCGCGAACCTCGGCCCAGGTCTGTGGGGTACGGTTGGAGGGGTAGAGGTGCTCGATTTGGCGAAGCAAGAGAGTGCAAAGGAATGAGAAGCAAAGCAAATGAAAAGTGAATAAGCAAATGAGAAGCAATAAAATGAGAATTGAATCAAGATGTCATTTGGACAATTCATTTCAATCAATTACATCATACAATCAACCGTTATACGGCTTAAACACTAGGCTGATCTTCCTGCCCGTGTGGGGACAGATCGTGGGTCGGCTGATTCACGCCGACTTCCTCGGCACATGCTGAAATCGGACCGCGATTTGCACCCGATGGAGGTGACACAAAGCCGAATAAAAGGTAAAAAGTTCGCAAGTGCCTGCAGTCGTATGTCGCACTTTGTTGATGGCATCGCGATGTGTGCAGGCCCTCATTTCTAACCAACTACGCTAATTGCCATATATGCGCTGCACACTGGCTCGGCGCATGGCCCATGTGGTTCGTGTGCTACGACGATCGTTCTGGACTCGTGGGACAGCTTTAAATGCATTTATGCACAATAACAACTGGCTGGAATCGTGCTCTCCATTGGCAATCACCCAGTATTTCGAATCTAGACCACCAATAGTGAATCCCAATGCCGACTACCACAGCTATACGAGCTACGACACCGACTTTCTGCCGATATTAAACGACAAAAATGCAAGTTTTCCCGAAATTATTCAAAACTCATACTTGAATCCTCCTAATGTTGGTTCTATAATCGAGTACATCGATCATGATTCGAATACACCAAAACTTGGTGCCGTTATTCAGCAACCACTGTCCAAGTTCCACGAAAATTACAGCAAAAATTTGGTGCTTTCGGTCGATAATAACTTGGAATACATCTCGACAACTTCCATTACTTTTCATGCATCCAACGTCATAACCACCAATCTTGAACCCATTCTAGAATCGAGATTCAACCCCAGATTTGAGCAGCGGCTTCATCTCGTTATGTTTCTCCAACAGTTTGCCAAAGAAGCCGTTCTCACAGCGGAAACTATACTGCCTCATATGAACATTGCATTTGCCCAGTTTGCCCATTCGCATTCAATAACGAACATTACCCTCGACCAGTTAGTGAGGTCTTTCAGACTTCCTCCATTAATGTTTCAAAAACTAAACGCTTCATATCTGAGCAAGACACTTTTCCTTTTTGCTCTTCATATCCACATGTTCAACAATCCAGCTTCCTACTTGTTACTGTCCTTAATGCTGCCAACCTCCAATATTATATCCTACAACTGTTCCACCTCCCTCTGCCGACCACAGAAGTATTTCGTCAACTCAATTGCCAATATGGATGCGATATCTCGCTTTCAAAAGGAGTTTGACCTGTCAGCCGAGCGCTTCAATTCTTTCCTTCAAGACATTCACCATCAGCAACTAAACCCAGCTACATCGAAAAACCAGAATGAAATGAACTTTTTCTTGGACCTCTGGGAGGGAAAAGAGTTCAAGTTTCTCGTGGAAGTGCTAAAGTTTTCCGTAATGTATCCGCATTCGAGAATCACCACACTTTTATCCCAACTACCAGTCTTCCAAACAGTGACCCTGGCAAGCTTGCTTAGGTTCTTGACTGATATCAAAGTATACGATGAAAAAACAGATCCGTTTCTTTCTGCCAATTTTGTCGGTGAACCTCTGCTTTCTCAACTATCTGTCAATTCGGTCAATGACTTGACCAATGTGCCCATGCCCGATGCCTTTGTCGATAAGAAGCTTCAGGACTACTTTCCACATCTTCGACAACGTTCATACTACCATGATCTTGTTATTTATGGATTACCATCTGAAAGCGGCCATTGCGAAGTTGCAATTTCTTGTGAAAAGCTCAACAGTCGAAAGTATCGAATTAACATCCACGTTCCAGATATCGTTACCAAGTTTCCACCGAGCGGGAGTGTCTTTGAAGCTTTCAGTAGGGCGTCAATAACGTCTTCCTTACTAGATAGGCCATTGTTCAGAGATGAGATTGTCAAGCGCTTGGCTTTCCAAGAACAGTTATGCAACGACAAGACTGATTTCTACTCTGTTGGACTGTCTGAATTATTTCCGAAGATGAAAGCAAGAACCTCCTTCAATAACCAGCAAACGTGCTTGACTCTCAGCTTCATTTACAATACCTTTGAATCCAGCCCGTTTCAGAATCTCGATGGAAAATTCTCTTTTAGTTTTGACTCGCTTGACCATGTTCAGATCAAACCATTATCATGGGATACATTAGAGAACTGTCTACTAGCTAGAGGGGATCTGCTTCCATTTACCTTATTTCGGCGAGGCAAAAAACCAGAAGAATCGAACAAGCTCAGCGACGAGGATACCCACAATATTCGGTTCATTTACAATATTATGAAGACTCATTTCAAAGTCAGAAACCTTGGCTTGTCCAGTAATCGAGACCCCAAAGTTGTGAATAGTCGAAGCGAGACACTCTCAGTTTCTTTCATGGAAGAATTGGATAACTTTATGGGACATATGACATCCAAGTATTGTGCTACAAACTCCATACCGATATTGTCGCATTGTCAAGATGAGCTTGAACACCTGGAAGAAGAGGTACTTGTGGCACATAACAATGCTCTTTTACCGACTTATAATGCCAATTCATACGAGCAAACATTATTGGCCCGAGATAGAAACGGGTATGTTTCCGAGGCAGCGTCCATTATAGGCCGCAATTGGTTGGGTTTCAGTTCAACTGAAGTATCCAGTGACTCGAATTTGCGCCATTTGCGACGAGGAATCATCGGTGGGTATGTGAACATGATAAGAAGCTTGCAAAGCTATGAATCAATACTCAATCAATTTCAAATTTTGAGTAGCATTCAGATGCGCCATACCAATAGTCTACTGCATTCTGACCGAGCCAAGCATTTAAGTGTCCTTAAAAGCATGGGATACAATGTAAATGGACCGTTATCTTATTCATCTCTCGGCGAAGAACTCACCAAAATTGAAACTTCGTCTGCCATGTGTGACTTGGCTTCTCGCTGGACGAAACATTACTGGGAGCTCCAAAGGCTACAAGAGAGTACAGCCGACCAATATGAGTGCATTATCACTGATCCAGGGCATTTGGTGTCAGATCTTAGCGTCAGAGTAGCAGGAGCTTTCTGTGTCGAATTGGGCATCGAAGTCAGTGTGATTCTTCCGCCAGATATTGAGGCCATTATAGGCTCTCAGAAGCTTTGTACAGTGTCACATGTCCAGCCAGTGACCAGTATATGCGCCATGATACTTTCGGAGCTTCTTTAAAGTTTGCAACCATCATCCTGTACATATCGATAATTTGCATATAATCTCAAGTTCAATTTTTCAGTTGAGTCACCACTGCAACAAACATGTTTGTAAGTAGTAATGATCCGTGTGCAAAACGCAAATTGCTAACCCAGGCCGAGATTCAGCCGCTGGTTGCGCAGCTCAAGAACATAGTAGAGGAACAGCCTGTCGAGGCAGGTAAGAAAAATCTTTATCCCATCTACAAGTATGTCCATCACAACGATTTGACAGTTCATCAAGCGTATTTGAAGCTTGCAAACCTAAATGACGAAAACAGAGGACCCTCGTTTTTGCTCGAGTCAGCCTTAAATGGTGATACCGTGGATAGGTATTCGTTTATTGGAATCAAGCCGAAAAAAGTCATCAAGACAGGTGACGATTCCAGTCGGTTTGAACCTGAATTTACCAATATAGACCCCATTACTGTGCTCGAAGAAGAATTGAAACAGTACAACCAAGTTCAATTGCCTGGGCTTCCCAAGTTGAGCGGAGGAGCGGTTGGATACATTTCCTACGATTGTATAAAGTACTTTGAGCCTAAGACAAGACGGGATTTAAAGGATGTGTTACAAGTTCCCGAAGCCGTTCTTATGATGTGTGACTTGATAGTGGCGTTTGACCACGTTTACCAGAGGTTTCAGATCATATGCAATGTTGAAATTGCCGATACGTCCAAGTTGCAACAAAAATTCGATCAAGCTCGAGATGAGATTGAAGCCGTTGAAAAAGTGTTGTCGTCCACTATCAGTGACTTCAACCCAAAACAACCACCTATCAAGCAAAACCAAACGTTTGCATCCAACATTGGCCAGGAAGGTTACGAGCAGCATGTATCGAGCTTGAAACAGCATATTTTGAAAGGTGACATCATCCAAGCGGTTCCGTCTCAACGAGTGGCTCGGCCTACTTCCTTACATCCTTTCAACATATATAGACACTTGAGAACGGTCAATCCCTCGCCATACCTATTCTACATTGATTTAGTGGAATTCCAAATCGTGGGTGCTTCACCAGAACTCTTGGTGAAAGCCGATGACAAGAGTAAGGTGGTAACCCATCCCATTGCCGGCACGATTCAACGAGGCAAAACCAACGAGGAAGACGAAACCAACGCCGAGATCTTGAGAAACAGCGCCAAAGATCGTGCCGAACATATCATGTTGGTCGACCTTGCACGGAATGATATCAATCGAGTATGTACACCTGAGAGTAATTCTGTGGACCGACTTTTGACCATTGAGCGTTTCTCTCATGTTATGCATTTGGTATCAGAAGTCAGCGGGACGTTGAGACTGGACAAAACTCGTTTTGATGCTTTTAGGTCGGTGTTTCCTGCTGGTACTGTGAGTGGAGCACCCAAGGTCAAGGCGATGGAATTGATAGGAGAATTGGAAAAGGAAAAGAGAGGAGTTTATGCCGGAGCCGTGGGTCACTGGGGTTACGACGGAAAGACCATGGATACATGTATAGCGTTGCGGACGATGGTTTACAAGCAAGGTGTGGCTTATCTTCAAGCTGGAGGAGGAATTGTATTTGACAGTGATGAGTACGATGAGTATGTGGAAACGATGAACAAGATGCGGGCGAACAACAATACCATAGTGGAAGCCGAGGCCATCTGGGGGGAGCGTGTGGGGTTTAGTAATTAGAGCACGAGACTTCAATAGATTTCTGGTATTGTCTCACCTTATAGACTATAGACCTTGGATCACGTGACGCAAATCGTCGATGATCATCGCCCACCGCATCGGTCCCAGTTCCAAACAGCGGCAACACAACGACACCATGGCTGACGCTTCTACGGACCAAGGAGGAGACGGGGGCACGGAATCCAAAAACTATTCTCGGACCCCAACCTCGTGGGACCAGCTGGATGACATTTTGTTGATGCATTTGAAAGACCAGCAAAAGTTGGGGTGGAAAGAGATCGCCAGTAACTTCCACAACAGAACTCCCAACGCCTGTCAATTCAGATGGCGGCGGCTCAAGCTGGGCAACCTTAAGAATCCGCCGAAACTGGCGTCTCCAGGACATAATCCACCTTCGACGTCAACTGGGTCCTCGGTCAAACGACAACGAAAGAACAAAGACGACTTTTCCACGGCTTCTCCGTTCTCCCCGGTGGCTCTGGCCACTTTTACAGGCTACGACAACAATATCTCGTCGGCATTGGCCGGTCTAAACGCACTTTCCCACACTACCAGTCCGATGCCTCCAGCATTCGAGTCGACGTCGTCAGACTTTGAGCCAGTGACCGCCCGAATTGAACCCAATCTCGACCCCCAGCTGTCTCAGGGAGCCTCGAGCAACGGCGGCGGATACTATGCCGAAATCCTGGTCGATCCCACCATGAATCTCCCTCATAACCAGCCGGGCCATCCTCCGGCTCTCACGCCTCGAAACTCAACCTCGCAACAGGGCCACCATAGCCGGTCCAATTCCACCCTGGCGGTGCCTGTGCACAACAACTCCATCATCCAGATCATCAAGGACGACCGCAACTCGATTCTGTCATCGCGGTCACTGGTCCTGTCGCTTCCTTCCAAGTCGATGACATTCCCGCATCACCGTCTGAACTCGCTAGCCCACATGCCGGTGCTTTTTGGCGGCACCAGCGTCTCTGGACCGTCTCGGAACCCGAGTGTGAGCGCTCCTACTACCGTTCCAAGTTTGCGCAATGGCAGTGTTTCCGGTGGTTCGGGCTACTTTAGTCGGTCCGGTTCGGTGGTAATTCCTCATGCCACCGACGAAAAGGAAAAGAAAAAGAAGACCCCCAAAAAGGACTCTTCCGACCCCAAGACTACCCCGAAAAAAACAAAGTCCTCCAAGTCCATGCTTCATATTCCATGGCTGATAGAAGAGGACGAGCTTCTTGTGAACCGCCGGAATCGAGAACTTTCGTTTGCTGAGCTCCTGATACTTCTTCCACAGCGTACCGAGGGCGAGATCTGGACCCGAATAGACTACTTGGAGCGCCTCAGAAACGGACTGCGTTCTTCTCCTCGCACAGGTGGACGGCGACGCCAATCGTCTATTGGCCTCGACGATGTGGACGATTTCTACGCTGGTGTGGAAGATGTCATCGAAACAGACAGCGACGACGATGTGCTTGTGGATGTGGAGACGATAGAGAGAGCAAAACGCAAGCGGCGAACGTCGTCGTCGGTGAACCCATTGACTATGAAATGATTCTGCCTGGCGTGGAAGTAGATATGGTAATACGATGTATTTAAACTCCGCTACGAAGACTGAAGCTAGTATAGTTTTAGGTCTCCCGTTATCTGGTCAAGAACAGCTTTGGGAGCTGGGCCCAACCCGAGCACCGTAGCGCTGCCGGCAGCTATTTGGGTTCTTCCAGCATCGTGAATAATTGCAGCATTGACTCCTATGGACATTGCTTGCGCAAACAACATGTCCATGGTTTCCTGGTCGGGAACTTGTAATGTGATCTTGGCTTGGCCATTTCTTTCCCATCTTTGAACCATTTGTGGGTTATAAGAAGCACTGGTACTCGAGGTGATTTTCTTGTACAAGGCTAATGTTGCATGCAGACATTGAGCAGCGGCTTTTCCTTTGCCCATTTTCAAATCCTGGCGAACAACCAACGTCATCCTCACCTCGCCGCCAACCAGGTTGAGGTCTCGAGAATCGATTTCAACGTCGTCTTCTTCGTCATCTTCGTCGCTGTCTTCATATTCATCTTCGATTTCCTTTCTGCCTTTAATTTTGTGGTCATAATTGTGCAAGGTTGACAATTGTCGACACACAACGACTCCTGTGGCAAAAGAAACTGCAGCTACCAGAACTAACAGAAGGACCGACGAAGGCATGGTGGTGATTATTAGGAACCGCGATTTTTCACGATGACATCAACACACCATTTGTGGGGTAGATTTATGCCAATACCTTTTTCTTCTTCTTTTTGGTCTTCTTGTCGACTTTATGCACGTAATTACGCCAGTTCTGAACTCGAGTATCTCGCTGGTCTTCCCATACGGAATCTTGTTTTCTCTTGGCCAATCGTTGTTTCTGAAGTTCCATCTGACGCTTGTTCTCTTGTTCTTGCTGATACCTTTCGATACTTTGGTCAGTTTCAAGTTTTGCTTTTTCTCGCTTGAGAACCTTGGCTGCTTCGTCTCTGGTGGCTACCAGCCTGGTTTCTGGTTTGCTATTGTCAAAGCCCACATGTTTATAGATGCTTTCGAGTCTCTCGCGCTCCAAATAGAATTCTTCGTCGTTCTCTTTAATTGCATTGACAACTCTTTCTGCCTTTTTGAGTCTGTCAAAGGCTTCTGGTGCTTGTGGGTTATCCGTCTTGTCGGGGTGAATTAGTATAGTTTTACGTCGGTATGCTTTCTTACCGTCTTCGCCGGGCCATATATCCAACACTGCAAAATGGTCGCCAGAGGCACAAGAAAGTACCCTTTCTATTTCCCGGTCCCTTGAGAGCGCTGCTTCTTGTGCAGAAAGCTCTTTTTCTAAGTCTTCCATATTTATTTTTTGAAATTGAAGAAGAAGAACTTGTGATAAGATGAATTTTCAGCGCGAAATTTGCAACATTTACTTTTATGATGTCACGGTGGGCTCCTCGATATTTCGATATAGGGGTCAACTTTTCCGATGCTATGTTCCAGGGCGTTTACCATGGCTCTCGCAAGCATAAACCCGACTTAGAAGCCGTGATAGCTCGTGCTCGTATGTTTAGAGTTGATAAGATGCTCGTCACTTCCTCGACGATTTCTGAAAGCGAAGATCATATTCAATTGGCTCAGAACCATCCAGGAGTTTTCTATTCGACTGTAGGAGTACACCCGTGCACTGTGGCTGACGAGTTCTACTGTAAAGGCTCAAAAGAATTATTGCCGGATGTCGATGAAAAGCTCAACAAGCTCCGAGAAATTACAGTCAATGGCGCTAAAACAGGAGCTATTAAAGCGTTTGGCGAAATAGGCTTGGACTACGATCGGTTACATTACTCCACAAAGGACCAGCAGCGGACATTTTTCAGTAAACAGCTCGAAATTGCAGCGTCGTTGAAGCATCTCAAGCTTCCTCTTTTTCTCCATATGAGAAACGCTGTAGATGATTTTGTATCTATATTGAAGCCTTTTATCGATAGAGGAGACTTTCCAGCCAGTGGAGTCGTCCACTCGTTTACTGGAACCGAACAGGAACTACATCAACTTCTTCAACTCGGCTTCAAAATTAGTGTCAATGGGTGTTCTTTGAAGACTTCGGAAAACCTTGAAGTTGCCGCCAAGATTCCTCGATCTCAACTATTGATTGAAACAGATGCACCATGGTGCGAGATCAGAAAGTCTCATGCTAGTCACAAATTATTGACGGGTTATCCCAACCTTTTCTACCCAGAAATACCAGGTATGAACGACTTGAAAGAATTAGCCAAAGGTAAAAAATTTGATGAAAGACTTCCATTTCCCACAGCCAAGAGTGATGCCGTAGACAGGATAGAAGAGTCACTCTCTCAGTTTAAAGATTCAGTAGAACCCATGGCAATTCATCCAATAGTGAAATCCAGAAACGAACCTGTGTTCGTAGGCCAGGTTGCTCAAATCATGTGTTCCTTGTATGGACTTGAGGAACCTGAACAGATCCAGGTTTTCCTTGATGAGGTCTACGACAGGTCTTGTGAATTATTTGGAGTCGATTGAATCCCACTATTATACATATTAATATACATTATCATACATTGCGCAACCGTTTAGATGTACGCACTGGTATTCTTCGCCGCAGCCACCGAGATAAAACTGTACCATTGCTGCGTAGGTTGATTCTGCTTGACCGCCGAAACACTCTTTCAGTTTCAATTGGGCTCGAAGTTTCTTCGTCGATTTCTTCATCTTCGATTTCCGCATCTTCATCATAGTTGGAATCTGCTTCAACTTCGGCATTTTCCTTCAACCCGGTTTCGACCGGATCCCCAAGCGGTACGCTCAATGGAAGTTCCTCTTCCTCTTCAAATACCTTTGGAGGTTTTCTCTTAGGGAATGTCATATCTGGAGAACACTCCAAATAGTTGTCGGTGTCTTCTTCGTCCATTGCCTTGTTGACCTCGATTAAACACTCGATTGCCTTCAACGACTCTTCCTCAAAACTGTACGGGTTGTTAATGTCGTCTCGCAAAAAATCTGTAAGCATGGCAATACTATTGTGTACTGGATTGTTACCAGCAGTAGTCGGCGGTAGCATTGCCGGAGCAGAATTGATACCACCGGAAGGTCCAAACAACATTGGTTTCCACAAGAGCTTTGAAGAGTCCAAAGTGACATAATTTTTGGATTTCCATTTTTCAATCACAGAATCGATGGTTCGAAGATTCACGGCGATGCCATAAGAATTGGTATTAAAGTTCTTCACAAGCGCATGCAATTGTTCAAGACCAACAACGACATCAGATGGAATCATGCCTGTGAGCTTGCAGAGATTTTCCACGGAAATCGTCACATAGTCAGATTTGTTTTTCAAGTACTTTTCCCATAGAAATTTTAGTTGATGTGCAATGGTGATTTTCCAGTAGTTTCGGTAGCTCATTAGCCCCAAATCACTCAAAGGTTTCTCGGGAGTACCAAACTTGAATTCCTTTCTCGAGAGCAAGTAGCTGAAATCTATTAGTAGGTTACCATAACCTTTTCGCTGATAAACGGGGAGCGTAAGAATGCAGGAGACATTGTAATCGGAGTTGTTGAGTTTCTCTTTGGAAAAATAACCAACGAAATGGTAGGTGGAAGGATCGCTTGCATCTATTTCCGTGAGAATGTAAAAGATGAAAGGCTCAACATCATAGTAGAGAGTTTTGGAATTGAGAAATAGTTTGGCCAAAAGACAGAGGTTCTGGCAGTAACTGATGTTTTTGCGTCCGTCAACTTCCCAGAACGCTACACGCTGCTCAGGATCTCGATATATCTCTGTTCCGGGCGGATGGTGGTTTGACATGTTGCAATTTTTCAATTGGTGTCGCATGTACAGCTTGTGCGAGTTCATATACTTGAGACAGTGTTCACAAATGAAAATTACCGACGATTGCGAATACTCTTCAGGGTACGGAGCCGAGTACCAGGTGTCAATGAGGAAGTCTCTGAACCGTATTTGGCGGATTTGGGACACCATATACGGCGAATCAGAATCTATAGAGGAAGCACGATTGAACAAAGTTGAAGTCTGCGACGAGATCAAACTCTTTGATTTTTCAAGCAATCGCTTGAACTGGTCTCGATCCTTTTTCGTGGGCTCGGTATTGTTGATTGTGCAATCAGGAAATGCTAATACACCCTTGTATGGTAACGAATCAGGCGATACCGTGGGTGCAGTGGATGATGATCTTGAACCAAGCTTTATTCGAACAATAAACTGGCCCGATTTGTTGCTGTATGTGACCAATCGGCTTCTGCCAGTGGAAACCAGACGATGTTTTGTCGCCAGATCAACATTGTGTGGCAGATCAGTGTTGTTTGGCAGAGCCGATGAGGAGCCATTTAGGTGTGACAGTCGCCGCCTAAAGCGCCCATATTCGCCACTTGCAACATTCTCGTAGTGACGGTTGTCCGGAATGTGAAGCTGGTTGAGTAGATCCACCATAACACTGCTGGATGTGGAAATATACGGGAAATGAAAATGCCTTGGTGAATGGATGCGAAATGATTTTGGCTGATATGGTAGACTGTAGATTGTATGTACGTCAGTTTTGAACGCCTGGTATACGCAGAACAAGTATCAGCAAATGCGAGTGCGCCCACGCGCGGAATTTAAGTTTCGGGCAAAGTATAACCCTCGACAAGTTGTTCCAACCGTCTGGGGTTTCGATGAAAAATATACAAATGTCCTGCACATTGGGTGAGGGCTCTAATCGCAGTGATGATAAAATACAAATAGTGTTACACTATCATTAGATATCTAGAACTGAACCTATGACCCTACTCCTTGTCGTCACTTTCACTCTCCCTTTCCTCTTCAATCTTGTCGTTTTCCTGGTCTTCTGACATGCCGAAGTGGGCCAATAGTGATTGTGCCGACGATGTATCAAGATATATGACTCCATTCTCGTTGGTGATGGCATTGCTTGCGAGTAGCTTCTGGAGAGAAATGGCACCATTGGCCTCGCCGTCTTGTTGCTGGTCAGCTTCCTCAGCTTCTTCCTCTTCTGGCTTAAATTGACTTAAACCGGGAAGTCCGCCGAACATGGAGTTCTGTCCACCGGCACCTCCAGCTCCACGCGACGGCTGGTTACCCTGCTGGCCAATCTCAAAATATTCTCCGTACATCTGCTTATACATCTCACTGTAAGGACTGGAGATGGGGCCGTATTTCGAATCATTAGCATCGACTCTGGCGATGATCTTTTCGTACCATTCATCAAGGGTTTCATTACGAGAAGCATCCAAAAGTGCTACAATGACGATGGACATGTTATCGCAGCCAATTCCCAGTCCATCGCTTGTTGGAGCACAACATAATTCCATTATCTCCTCACTGATTTGTGTCAATGGCTTGCGCTCGTAAATTCCACGACGTACACATTCCACGCAATGTTGCGATGTGAGACAGTCCCAAATTCCGTCACAAGCAAGGATTACAAACTCGTCAGCGGTTAAATCGAGAGGATGCAGAATGACATCGGGATAGCATGTAACAATTTGTTCTTCAGCAGGCAAGTCGAGATTCTTCTTGAATTCGAAATCTCCGATACCACGAGAGAGGGCAAGGTTACCGTTTACACGGCCCATGTCAACATAACCGCCAGCAGAACAAATACGTGCCTTTTCCCCCTCGTTCAGAGGCTTATGGTCAAACGATAAAGCTTTAGCAAATCCATTGACACTCATTACTGTACGTGAATCTCCAGCATTTCCACAAATAATGCTATCTTTCGTAATAATCACCGACGTGGCAGCGCATCCTGAATCGTCGTCCTTCATATCCTCATCACGGAGAATATTTTGGTCGCAAGTAAGAAAACCTTGTTTAAGAGCACCAATGTAGTCCTTCTTAGCAAACGCTTCGGTGCCTCGGATAATATCGTGGAGGTGTTTCCCCGTGTATATAGCCACCTTGTCGCCTCCATGGCCATCGTAGACGCCAAAAAAGGCCACCAGTGCCTCTTCGGCAGACTTTTCGGTGGAGTTGCCCGATGACCCAGAGTCAGAAAAATCGAGAATGGTGGCATGAGCATCCTCCATATTGATACGCCAGCCCTGCATCAGCGACAAGCCGTATGCCAAATGCTTGCTGGCATCAGATTCCGAGTGCTTTTCGGTCACCGGTTGTGAAAGGATTTGTCCCATTTTGAAGGGTGTTTATGAGGAATAAGTTTGGGAGTGGTTTGAAAACAACTCTACGTGCACTGGGACCCACAAATGTTAGATAACCGATCTTGAGTTCACCTAGTGTTGCAGAAACGATTTAGGAAGTTGGGCGTTTGATGATGTTGATTTAAGTTTGGTAAATTTGCCTCTTCGTCGGCCGTGTGCAGGCCATTATGTGCAGGTCGACAGAGTCCAAGACGCTTAGTTCAAGACGTAGGGCTACACCACATATACATGTATGTCATTAGACTCTATGTCGTTAATCATTTAGGACCCCAGATTCCCGACTTGTCGACGTTGAGTGTCGAAAGCTTGACGGAAAGTGGATCATTAAACGTGGAATATTCGTCTCCACCGGTACCATTTTGCAGCTGGTTATAACCAAAACCCATTCCACCAAAAGGTGCAAACCGAGACTGAAGGTCTGCTGGGGTAGTTGGCTGGCTTGTAAAGAACGCGTGTTGTGGAGTTGGCGACTCGGCGCCAGGGGCAACGTCAAATGAACGGTTATTGGACCTCATTGGGTACCGAAGACCAGGCATTGATGGTTGGCCAGAAGTTGCACTTGGGGCACCAGTAGTCTGCGATTGTATGCTCGTGGCTCCTCCAGGGCCTCCTGATACCGGCGGAAGCACAGAAGCGACAGGTGTGGCTCCTGGGGTAGCTGCCACTCCATTGGCAGAACCGAGAGCCATTGGTGTTGGGGTTTGCCTACGCATAGGCAATGCTGACTGGCTCTGGCTACGAAGCAACTCGGGATGGCCCAGCAACGACGTGAGGTTCATCATGGATGCAGAAGCAGGCACCGGCTGATGGGGAAGTTGACCTGGTCGGCGTCTGATTATAATTGTCCCATTATCGTACAACTCGAGAAGGTTAAGTACTCCACAAAGAAGCGAGAGTGTTTTGCGCTGGGCTGGAAGAAGCGCTGGAAACGCAAGCTCGTACACTGCCTTTGTCGGTTCGTCACGATACAAAAGAAGTTGCGAATACAATTCCAACACATCACCATCGTTCATGTTGAGTTCGGTTGGAACCGGGGTGCTTCCTACAGGGTACGACACCGCGAGTCTTTCGGTATGGGTGGTGGTAATTCCAGTGCCCACACTCAAATTTTTCGTGGCAGCGGTGGTGGAAGCGGCCGAAAGAAGCAGTGCCAAAGATGCATTAGAATTGGTGCGATGCTGCTCCTCCAACTGTCCCCGGCGCTCTCTCTTCTCACGTTCAATTCTCTCACGTTCCTGGGCCGGGAGCATTTTCTTGTATTCAACTCGAAGCTTGCGGCCACCGATTTCACGACCGTTCAACTGGTTCACCACCAGCGTGGTCTCGTCGGTCAGGGTGAAGTTTGCAAACGCAAGCCCCCGGAACACTCCGTTGTCGAAATGGTAGTTGAACGCATAGGGAAGCGGAAGGCTCAACTTGGTCATCACGTCCAAGAGTTGTTCTTTCTTGATCGCGAACGGAATATTTTTGATCACAATGGCGGTGGGAATGAGGTCGTCATCATCGTCGTCATCGTCGTTATTATTGTCGTTGTTTTCATCATCGTCATCGTCATTAGTTTTTTTCTTTTTAAGCGCTGCTGCTTGGGCTTGCTGCTGCTCAACCCAAGGGCCAACGCCAATGGTCAGGCCGCCGGCCACGTTGCTCCAGGCTTGATTGGAAGCAGAGGACGAGGGGTTCAGGTTAGCAGAAGCAACGGCACCACTCGAAGGACCAGAAATCCCGGTAGGAGGACCACCGGAAATCAGTCCTGGAGTCGATTGGCGGCCGCCATTTAAACGTTGACTGGAAAGTTGAGGCGTGGTATTTCCACCATAGTTCGAGGAAGCATACCCAGACAGCGACAACGACAGTATAGACGGTCTTCTGTCGAGGCTGGGGGTGGCGGCAAGGTTCCGAAGATCCATTTTAGCACAAAAGATGACTTAAAAAACCGATGAAAAAGTGGGTATTTGAGTGAAATCAGCAAACGAAAAAAGTCCTTGGTGATTCTGCGACGACTTCTACGCACAAGTATGTAGCAAACACCTTTTGAATATGGGTGCAGGTGGCTATGGTACTGGATATGCCTCGATCAAGGAAAGAAATCAGTGAGAAAAAAATTCACCACCGGGCCTCGAGAAACTGTCACGGACCACCTCCAGTGCACCACGATGTCGACGCCGCGTTTTACCAGGTGAGGCCAGCACAGATACCCAGTCAAGTCAAATGGTATGTACCCTCCAAAACCTTAGCACCGATGAATTCTAACACAGTCACAAGCTCCAGGAGGGTTAAGGAATGCCCAGAAAAGAAAAACGGTCGCCGACAAGAAGTCCCAGGCTGCTAGCGCCGCTCCAGTATCCACTAGAGCTGCCGGAGCTGGAGGTTCTTCGGCCACTATGATGCAATTATTCACTGACGAGGCGCAAGGGTTCCGCGTGGACCCATTGGTGGTGTTGTTTTTGGCGGTTGGATTTATATTTTCGGTGATTATTTTGCATGTATTTGCCAAGATCACTGGAAAGTTTACGTCGTAATATACGCAAATGAAGGTAAGAGTAGGGAGAGAAAGGAGTGTAGGGAGTGTATAGGAAGAGTTGAAGGTTAACTGTGTAGCGTGTTGCTGGCGAAGGAGCTGAAGTGGAGAATTTTCGAAGTGGTTTGGTGAGATAGACAGAGTGTCTATCTCACATTACGAGAAATACGTTTTGTCCCATTTAGCTGAATTTTCGTAGATCCAATATACCAACTGATTGTTTCGTATCTGTGTTTGATTTGCTGAATATATGTTTGACTCTTTATTCCATTTAAATTTTAATCATGTTCGTCTCTTCACTATTCTCTATTCTCACTGATTTCTATTTACATCAAATCTCCTTCAACACTCTCCCCACATACTCCCCCAACTCGTCCACACCCACCATCCGCACCTCGTCCTTGCCAACTCCCCGAACATTCACCTCTATTTGTGGATATTTGTTGCCCACAATGATGCTTATCGGTATACCCATGGCCTGCGACTGGCGAACTTTCTTACCAATTCCCACCTTGGACCTGGAATCCACACACATGTCTATGTTCATTGATTCCAACGTTTGCTTCAAATCCTCACCCAATTCACCAGAAGTGATAACTGTAGCTGTCCATGGACTGATCGCAGCTGGCCATCTGAACCCATTTTCATCTTTGCAAATTTCTCCAATGGCTCCAATTATTCGACTCAATCCAATTCCATAACATCCCATCATCAAGTTGCGTTCTTCTGTAACTCCATTGGGCCCTGGAACTTGCACTGTACACTCTAGAGGGTCGGTATATTTGTCGCCCAAATAGAAAGTATGAGCCACTTCAATGGCCCTCAGACACTCGAGTTCTCCATCCTCACAGCTTCCACAAATCTCTCCGGCCTCGGCGGTGACAATTGGAATGTCTGTGAGTGTGGTTATGAAGGAACGGTTAACAAACGGAATGGGAAAGTCTGGAAAATGAGACCGGGATGTAAGTCTGCTGTCCATGATCCGCACAACTTTCTTGTTCAACATGGTTTCAGGATTGGAAAACTGGTCGAGGATTTTGTCGCTTTCAGTATTCTTCAAGTCAATATCAGGAATCTCCTCCTTAAGAAGTGTTGGTTGAAGTATTCTGTCCGATGGAAAGTAGGCACATACCAAAGTGTTCCCATCCTTAGTGGTGAAATACCTTACACTCACGTTCTTACAGTCCTGGGGAGTTTGTGGGAATGAGAAAGTTTTCTCCATGTTCGAAGTTGTTCCACAAGACTTGCACACAAAAACTGTATCTTCACCTTGTGGGTGCAAATAGAGCCATTCATGCGATAAGGATCCTCCAATATCTCCTGTATCGGCCTCCGCTTTCACATATGGAACCTTGAGCTCCTTGAATACACCATGGTAAGCATTGACAACCGTATTGTACGTTTCCATAGCCAGCTTTTCATCGATATCGAACGAGTAGGCATCTTTCATGAGAAACTCTCGGCCACGAAGAAGTCCTCCTCGTGGTCTCTTTTCGTCCCTATACTTTTCCTTGATCTGATAGTATAACAAGGGAAGACTTTTATAGGAAGCAATTTGGTTTTTCACAAGTTGTGTGATCTCTTCTTCGCATGTCGCTGCTAGACATGTTTCTCCATCGTTCAATTTGAACAATTCGTTATTTTCCCACCTTCCAGTTTTGTTCCAGAGTTCAGCAGATGAAAGCAAAGAGAGATTGACCTCTTCTGCCCCGGCACCGACCATGTGGCGATGAATAATCGTCTGAAGCTTGCGAACCATGTTCCAACCAGGAGGCATCCAATGAACCAAACCTTGCTTTGGATGGTTTATGAACCCCAATTTAGTGTATAGTTGATGCGTAGGGACCTTGCGGAAGTCCTTGGATAGTATTTCGGCATTGGTCAGGTATATTCGTGGTAATTGGCGGAGCATGAAAATGTGAGATCGAAAATAATTTAAAATTGAGTGAACTACGAGTGAGAAATACTGGGTGAGATATTGAGTGAGACATTGACAAGGATTGAATAAAAATGCTGAGAGAAATACTGAGTAGATTCTGATTGAAATACCGATTCAGAAAGTGTCTCAGACTGCCTTTGCAGTGTGTTCATAGTTCACATGTCTACTTTATTTGTCAACTGTCAGTGTATTCACTATAAACGTTCTACTTGAACTTGGAAGTGACATCGTCAATGACATCGCCGCCGTACGACTTCAAGTTTTGAAGAGAGCTCTTCAAGTCAGCACGAGCACGACGCAACTTCTCCTCCTTTTCAGGTTCAGGCGTCTTGAAAAGTGCATGTGTCTTGTCGGCGAAAGATTGGGTCAAGTCGTCCAATGCATTCTTTGATCTGTTGTACTGGTCAATGGCTCTTTGCTTCTCCTGGTTGTAGGTGCTAGACAAAGCATCCTTGGACGCATTGTAACGTTCCTCAGCAGCTCTCTTGGTGTCTTCAACACTGTCAGCCCAGTCCTTCTTGGTGCGGTCGACTTCTCTTTCGGCCTCGTTCTTCTTCTTCGAGCCCCAAGATGACCATGACGATGCTTCCTTGTCTAACTTGTCGGCAGCTTCATCCTTCTTCTTTTCGCCCCAAGAAGACCACGACGATGCTTCCTTATCTAACTTGTTGGCAGCCTCGTCCTTCTTTCTCTGGCCCCAAGAAGACCATGATGAAGCCTCCTTGGACAACTCATTCTTTTTGGCCTCAACCTTGTCGGAAGCCTCGTCAGCCTTCTTCTCACCCCACGAGAACCACGACTTCTTTTCTCTTTCGGCGTGCTTTCTGGCGTCATCCAATCTGTCGCCGGCCTCGTCCTTCTTGGCTCCGAACCAATTGAACCATGAAGAAGCCTCCCTGTCGGCTCTCGCCTGGAGTCTGTTGGCACGTTCACGCAACTCACGCTCGGAGATGGGACCATCGCCACTCACCTTGTTGACCAAGTCAATGTACTTGTCGCCAAGACGAACCAACGCGTTCTTGTTGTGGTCGTCCAATTTGTTCTCCAATTCGTCCGATTTGGATGACAACTTGTTGACCAACGAAGAGTGCTTGATCGAATCATAGGCATTTTCAGCCTTTTGAGAAATCTTCTTTTGCTGAGGTGTCTTGTATGTCGACACACGCAGGTCAAGTTCATTCGTTCTCTCTTCGAATGGATCAGCCTGCTTACCGTAAGTTGAGGTGTAGGTGGAATTAGGAGCAGGGGGAACCTTTCTACGGGAGAAGATTGGTTGCACGTTCTGGTCATAGTAGTAGAGACCACCTGCCGCAATTGCGCCAGTAGCGAGAATTTTAGTACCGTTACCCATGATTTGAAATAATCAGACTAAGGAAGTGAAATTATATGTAGGGTGTTGCTGCCTTTATAGGATTGCTACGACTGCGAAAAAATGATCACACTTGCTCCCACATGCGTGCCGCACTGAATGGGGCAAGGCTGCAGGTGGAGTTCGGTGTTAATCGTGATTCTGACGTAATCGAATACGAGTTTCATTAAGCTGGTCCGAAAGACCAAATAGATAATTGTTAGAGCTATATCACGGATGAGGCCATCTTCGTTGCTCAGATATGGTATTTGAGCTATCCGCTTAAACCTGAAGCTTTTACAATTAACCTGACTTTGTCTCAGCAGCCGGTTGTGTTCTGTAGCAGACACCTCTATTTTCAGCATACAGGTCTTCTAACACAACTGAAGTCAAACCATCGCTCTAAAATCATCAATTTATCTAAAAACATGTGCCATTGAAAGATGTGGATCTGAATAGCGCTCATATCTTGCTTTGGTCATGATCCTAAGGCTTTTCCCGTACTTTAAGAACAAAATAAATGGAGCATTGATCAACACGCTCAACATAAACATCAAGCAGGTAGTTTCCATAACGCCGCACTTGTCGAGCCATGGTCCAATTGCGAATGTGAATCCCATTCCGATAAGATTTCTCATTACCAAGATAAGCACAAGTGCTTCTTTAGCCAAATTAGGAGTGCTATCCACTGAGTATGTTAAGCAAATACCTCCAGAAGAGGACATCGAGAATCCTAGAAGAGCCTGGGCCAATTCCAACTGAAACGAACCAATGTGCTCCATAGTAGATGCTCAAGCCATATGCGAGTAACCCACCGGCATTAAATACTGTGGGAATTGCCATAGCCCATAATCGGAATTCTGGCTCCATAACTCCGTTGTTTCTCTGGGTAAGCTTGATTGTTAAATAGTCCACAAAAGGTCCGCCATAAAACATCCCGATAAGCACTCCCACGAACGCTCCAACATTTGTCAAGCCAACGCTTGCTTCGCTGAAATTGTATGGTGGTGCCGAGTAGAATGCAGACTGGGTAACCGCTAAAAGTGATAACCAAAACATCTGGGCACCGTAAACAAGACCACTCCAAATAATTCCAGGGAATCCTATAAGCAAGAAAGGTCGTAAAAGAAGGGCCAAATAGGGTCGATGGTCACCATATTCTGATTCCCAAAGCGCCCTTCTTTGCCAAAAAGTACGTAAAGGCCGGTCGATTTCTACATCGTCCTCGCTGACCTTGTAATTGTTCTTAAGAGCCGTTTCAACCAATATGGGCTCTTCAGAGGATGCGGTATCGTGCTCGTCAATTCGGGAGAACGTTGTATCTTCCATAAACAAAATTTGAAGAACAAGCATGCAACAGAATATGATGAGTTGTATCCAATAGCACCACCTCCACGATAGGTTACTAACGATGTATCCTGCAGCTACCGGTCCCAAATCACACCCTCCGTAAAGCGCCAAAATGAACCACGTCAATTTGGATGCCCTTTCATGCTGGAAAAAGACATCTGTTGTTGAAATCTCCACTAATGCGTCTCCTGGAGATGCGGCTATGCCCGTGAGGATCTGCATCAAGTAGAAGACTTTGATTGAATTCATTTGGGAGCCTATGATGCAGACCACAATCTGCACCAACGTGCAGCAAACATAAACCATTCTCCGTCCTAATTTTAAGGCTAAAGGCTGCAAAAAGAGACAACCCATGCATAAGAATAATAGCATGAGAGCTCTGGCGATATTCAATTGCATCTGAGTACAAGGTAGCTCTTCCATCCAAATACTGAACACTGGGCCGGTCCAGTTCGTAATAACTCCTTGCATAAAAGCCCACAAAAATAAAAACCAAAATTGAAGAAGTTTCTTTCTTGTCAGCCATCTGAGTGGATCGTTCGGATCATCGCTTGGTTGTGGAACTAATATAACGTTTGCCCCATGAGTATTGGTTTCTTGAACTCTTTGCAGACCGTCGAGGTCAACCATATAAACTGTTCCAGGAACGGACAGGTCTTCTTTCCCAAACATGATTAGTGGGTAGCTGCTTGGATTTTCGGCTATTTATCTATATTCTCCTTCAAAGTAACTACAGCTACAGATATAGCAATTTGCACCCAATCCGGCAGATAAGTTGTTCAGCGATCGGAACAAATTTGATGATCCCGAACCCTTATCTATGCATTACTATGCAGGCTTCATATTGTTACCCTAGGAACCCAGATGATATGCAAACATGACACTGCTAATGGAACATGAAGCTAGTAGCCCCCTTAAATCTCGTGAAGCATGCATCCGCTGCCGTGTACGCAAGGTGAAATGTAGTGGCACTGAGCCATGTCGTAATTGCAATGTTTCCCAACTGCCATGTGTGTTCGAAAATCGCCCACGACGGCCACGAAGAATAAGTGTAATGGACACACAAATCCATGCTCTTCAGAGTCGTATTCGCGAGCTAGAAGAGATCATAAGTGCACAAGAAACTTCAAGCCTCCCTGCTTACTTTGAAGCAGAGAACAGCCAAAATATGGAGAAAAATAAAATGAATCTTTCACTATTTTTGGGATCAGGTTCCAGTGAGCTAGTATGTTACAATCTCATACATTGGTGTATTGATGATGATCTCAAGAAAAACTTATCAGAAGTTGATGTTATGCCCAATTTTACCTCCCTAGTAGAGGAAGATAATTATGATTCAGTCATGTTTGCCAAGGGAATGAGCACTACCGAATTTGATATCGAGAATCACCTTACGTCCCTCACTTCAAAGGAAATGGAAGAAGCATTGCAGCTAATGTTAGATAATGTTGACTACGGATTTCTAACCTTTGATCCATCCAAGTTCATGAGGGATGTGACAAGATATTGTACAGGAAGCAACGGATACCTACGCCTCCCATCGGCTCGAGTAGACTATCAGTATTTTGGTTGCAAGACGCTAATGGTAACAGCGCTAGGGCTGATATTTGCCTATAAATTGAACGGCTCGTCCTTAGCTACCAAGGAAATTCCGGGACTAACTCCATATAAGCTTGTAATGTCCTATCTACCACTGGCCATGCAGATATTAACTATTTCTCACCACAATCCATCAGAGACATTTGAAGTGATAGAATTATTGGGACTCGTTGCATTGTACATGAGATGCTTTGACAAGAAAAACCGATCAGCAATGGTGACCTTGAATGCCTTGGAATTATGCATAGCTTTAAATCTTCATAAGAAGTCATTGTACCCCAATCGACTCAACAAAGAAGGGTTCGACCACCTGCATTTATTCTGGTCTACATATTCATTGAACCGATTTCTCAGTTGTAGGATTGGCCAGCCCATTTTACTTCATGAACAGGAAATCGAAACCGAAATACCAAAATCAATTTCAAGCTCTACCGAGTTCAATATCGAACTAGCAAAAATAGCGGAGAGAATTGTTCACGAGGTATATACGCTGCGTTCCGCGATGGATACAAAGAACTATTTGAAGTCGATCTTATCGACACTTGAAGCGTTGACTGCGATGAGCCAAAAGTTCACGGACATAAATGAGTTGACGCAGAAAGTGTTGAGTACAACGGAACCTGGCTCTCCAAATTTTACTAGTCCATCTCAGAAGCTTGTTCTTGGAATTCACTTGAACTACTATCATCATGTTCACCTTGCATCCGTTCCAATTGTGCTACATCTAGCCAGGTTTTCCATACTAGCATTTCGTGACCCATTGAAGTTTCAAAATAGCAATATCTTGATCAAGACATTACCTAACGGTGTTCAAAAAGCCTTGAGAGCATTTGCGATATCTACAAGTAAATCCGTACAGATATTACTAATTCTTCGCAGAAAACGGCTACTCAACATCTTTGATATAACTGAGTTGGATTACATATGTAGTTCAACTGTAAGTCTTATCATTTGTCTAATCCTTCAACTTGATGAGGAACTTAACTCCACGGGCAACTTCGAGGCACAGCGTTTAATCCGCAAATTGGAAGTAATGTTGGATATACTTATTGAAATTCGATTGCATGGAAATCTCATAGCCAAAGGTAAATTCAAGCAAATCTTAAAATTGTTGAGCTCCTTGAAAGTTCTTTTCCAGTCGAGAGGTCAGTCCTCCTATATTAATATTTTGAATCGATTTGCACTTATTGAATTTCAATTGGATTTCAGTATGGGAATGAAAAATAACACCAGTGAAGAAAAGGCAATACTTCATGATATTAATCAAAGTATTTCGAACAGATACGACGAAATAATTGGTCAATTATCTTCACAAAGGGTGCAAGGTTTCAGCACCGAATCTCGAGCCAGGTATACTTTTTCACCTTTGAATTTCCAGTATAACGAAGAAGACATAAATTTGTTGAACGAATTGTTTGACGATTTGGATGCAATTATTGTTGAAAAATGATTTATAATTGGAGTGAATACTTATGAAAGGATGTGTACAAATTGTTCAGCTGAATACGTTACAAACTGCTTCTGCTTGATCAGCTTTACAGCCTGTTTGATGTGATCCTTCATATCGTAACCACATACCTCTACAAGAGATAGCTTGTGAGGGTTCGCCAAATCCTTGTTCCAGCCCATTCGCTCATTCAAATTTCTTCTGGCTCTCAAAGAAGCATCTTGGATCTTAGTTACTCTCTCTTTTCTAACCAGCTCATAGATCATGAGAGATTCTTCGACACTTAAATCATGCTCTTTAGAAAAGACTTCTCCGAGACAGCCTGCGTCTTCAATAGCAGAAACTGCACCCTGGGCTTGATCCGGCATCATTGGATGAGCGGCGTCACCAACAAGAGCTACCCCCTTCTTTCCTGACTTGCTTGCTTTGAAGAAGTAAGGAAGAGGTTCATGGATATACAAACCCCATTCTTTAATCTCGTATCCACATTCTTTAAAAATTTGACATAGTTGAGGGTCAAGGTCGGGGAGAACTTCAAGGAGCCTCTCCAATGAAACTTTACGATTAAAGGTGTTGTAAGACTTTTCGCTACACTTGTAAAAGCACAAGCAGCAAACAGTTCTACCGTTTTCGCAAGGTGACATAACAATCTTATTTTCGTTCGTACCCCAAAATTCAATGGCATCATTTGAAGCAAAATCGAGTAACCCTAATTGCTTTGCTTTTTCAGAGTCGTACAAAACTCGGATACAAGAAGAATCGGCCTTTTCAAAGACGGGCGTAATTCCAAGCTGGGGTTTCGTCCGGCTTCTAATACCATCAGCAGCTAGAATAATGTCTCCCGAAACAGTCTTTCCATTTTCAAAAGTAACAGAACATGTTTCATAATCAATTTCAACAGCCTCATGATTGAGCACTATTTGAGCAGGAGTTCCGTCGCGATTCACATTCGTAGCTGCGTCATAAAGGGAGCTGTGAATATCTTTTCTGTGGAAATTATAATAGGGGACACCAAAGTGTTTCTCATATCCATCAAAAGCGAGAGTTTCGAACACTTCGCCGTCATTCCAACGATGCTTGATCAAAGATTTCAAAATTACCGGTTTGGTTTTTTCCATATCAATTCCCCATTCGTGGAGCCACTTACCCCCATTGGATGCGCAAGATATAGCAGCTCCAACCTCACCACAAAAGTCTGATCGCTCATACACCGTGACTTGATGTGCAGCTCTTCTCATCGCAACCGCACAAGCCAAACCCCCAATACCACCTCCTAGTACAATTACGTTCAATGGTTTCCATTCGACTTCATTTGACATATTCAATTGCAAGATGATCTCTGTACCAAGAACGCAAGACATCCTGCCTCTTATATCGAGCAGATTTGGGCAAATGCATCCATTTGCTTGGCAACAGTTCCGATCAGATGTCAATCAAATTCAGTGTCTTTTTTGCAGCCGATGTTCTTTCCTGTATATAGAGCGGGACCCCCAACTAGTTGTCCGATCTAGTAGTATTGTTGCATGATAAGCATATAAGCCATACATTCAAGTATGTTAATTCGATTGTCTTATCGTTAAGAGAAGATCGGATAAAAACTCCAATGCCGAGGTTCCTATCTATCATGTCAATGTAATGTTCGTATACCATTTAAAGCGGGCCTTCTGTAATCAATTGCAATTCAAGAAAGTTATCCTCATTCATGACAAAGTCCAATTTTGAACCTAAAATCAAGATTTCTATTGACAGAGGCGGAACGTTCTGCGACGTGATCGGCCAATTGGATGGGCATGAAGATTATGTCTTCAAGCTTCTTTCAGTAGATCCTGCAAACTATCTCGATGCCCCCACTGAAGGAATTAGAAGAGTTCTCTCCAAGTTTGAAAACCATGAGATACCCCAGGGACAAAAGTTGAAATTGGACAATATCCAAAGTGTGCGTATGGGAACTACTGTTGCCACAAACGCATTATTGGAACGAAAGGGAGCGAAAGTTTGTTTAGTTACTTCCAAAGGGTTTAAAGATGTTTTAGCCATTGGTAACCAAACTCGGCCAGATATATTTGATCTCAGCGCACATAAGTTTGATCAACTATACAGCGAAGTACTTGAGATTGATGAAAGAGTCACTCCAGCTGGATTTAGCGAAGGTGGAGGATCAAAATTGGTTGTTGAAGAAGACGAAAATGTGAGACGAGGAGCATCCGGCGAGTTGATTAAAGTTTTACAGGAGCCAGATTATGAGCAAATCGAAAACCAGCTTGAAGCTTTACACGAGAGGAAAACAGTTGATTGTTTTGCCATTTGTTTTGTGCATGCATTCGTCTATCCTATTCATGAACAAAAGGTTGCAGACATCTGTCGAAAACTTGGATTCTCTGTTTCTGTATCTCATGAACTTCAGCCAATGATTGGGATGGTGAATCGAGCTTCTTCCACAGTAGCTGACGCTTATTTGAGCCCAATTTTGCATGAGTATATCAAAAGTATCAGCCATGGATTTGAAGGCGGACTCGACTCGCTCGGAAATAAACTTTTGTTCATGCAAAGCAACGGTGGTCTTTGCCCATGGTATAAATTTACTGGACTAAAAGCGATTCTTTCTGGCCCGGCCGGTGGCTTAGTTGGCTATGGTTTGACCTGTTATGATAGCGAAGAAAGAAAGGCTACCATTGGCTTTGACGCAGGAGGAACTTCAACTGATGTTAGCAGGTTTGACGAAAATTTTGAGCACATATACGAAACAGTGGTTAACCAGGTGAGCCTTCAGACTCCACAGTTAGATATTTCAACTGTTGCTGCGGGCGGTGGTAGCATGTTATTCTGGAGAAATGGAATGTTTGTATCTGGTCCAGAATCAGCAGGATCAGACCCCGGTCCTGCTTGCTACAGAAAAGGCGGACCTTTAACTGTTACAGATGCAAATTTATTTCTTGGTAGATTGATTCCAGGATACTTTCCTAAGATTTTCGGACCTGGACAAAACGAACTGTTGAGCTTAGAGGCTACAGCTAACCTTATGCATCAATTAACCAAAAAAATCAATATTGAGAGACCCAATGACTCGCCACTTTCAGCAGAAGAAGTTGCTGCCGGCTTTTTGAAGGTTGCAGTTGAGTCTATGAGTAGACCAATTCGTTCTTTAACTGAAGCGAAAGGATTTAATCCATCAGACCACAATTTAGCCTGTTTTGGGGGATCCGGTGGTCAGTTTGCGGTTGCTTTGGCACGTAATTTGGGAATCAAGCATATTGCACTACACAAATATTCTTCATTATTATCTGCGTATGGTATTAGTTTGGCAGATATCATGATCGAAAAACAGCATCCTGTTTCGTTTGAGTATAACAGTGGGAGCCATGAAAATATCAACAGAATTATATCTTCTGCAGTACAGGCGGCGTTCGAAGATTATACTGAGCAAGGTCTCACAGAGTTTGATACTACCTTAGAGGTTTACTTGAACATGCACTATCAAGGGGCTGATTCAAAATTACTTATTCCAAAGGGTGAAAAACATAACTGTGATGTTTTATTCATTGAACGCCACAACCGTGAGTTTGGATTCACATTAGATAGAGCAGTGCTCGTGCAAGACATTCAAGTCCTTTTAAAGGTTCATACTGGCAAAAGATCTGTTCACAATCCGTTTGCTGAGTATCGTCAACTAAAGCTGTCTGGATCATTAAATGTAGTTGATGCTCATTCGAGGCAAATGACTTATTTCGAAGCGCATGGATGGCTCGATATCGGAGTGTATCATTTGAATGACTTGAGTTGTGGAAACTTGGTCCGCGGGCCAGCAATTATTTTAGATGATACTCAAACCGTTTTGCTTGATCCGCAATCTGAGGGTGTTATATTGAGGGAACACATCTTGCTATCTGTTGAAAACATCAGGAATACGAATATATCAAAGACAACTGTGAATCCCGTTCAGTTATCGGTTTTTGGTCATAGGTTCATGTCTATTGCAGAACAAATGGGCAAGACTTTAGAGCAAACTGCAATTTCGACAAATATCAAAGAACGGTTGGATTTTTCTTGTGCAATCTTTGATAAGAATGGGGACCTTATTGCAAATGCCCCGCATATACCTATTCATCTTGGTGCTATGTCATTTGCAGTCAAAGCCCAAATTAGATTGTGGGATGGAAATATCAAACCTGGAGATGTTTTCGTTTCGAATCATCCGAAAGCCGGTGGAACTCACCTTCCCGATATCACTGTTATTACACCTATTTTTGTCGACAATTCCGCAATTCCTTTATTTTGGGCAGCTTCGAGGGGACACCATGCTGACATCGGCTCCATTTCACCTGGTAGTATGCCCTCAAATTCTAAGGTCATATACGAAGAAGGAGCAGCTATCATTACCCACAAACTTTATAGTGAGGGACAGTTTGATGACGTGGGAATGACTCGTCTTTTACTTGAAGAGCCCGCTAAGTACCCAGGGTCGTCTGGAACCAGATGTTTGTCTGACAATTTATCTGACTTGAAGGCGCAGGTCTCTGCAAACTACAAAGGTCTCACTTTATTGAAGAAGCTCACTGATGAGTACAGTTACGAGGTGGTTGCTTTGTACATGTCAGGAATTCAAGAGGTTGCTGAGACTGCTGTGAAGAATCTTTTGAGATCGACAGAGCGCAAGTTCGTGGGGCGTAAATTAAGTGCCACCGATTACCTAGATGACGGAACTCCAATTTGTCTTGATATATCTATTGATTCGAAAGAAGGTACAGCCATTTTTGATTTTCGTGGCACTGGAGATGAAATATATGGCAACTTGAATGCTCCGAAGTCTATTCTTCATTCAGCCGTGCTTTATGTTCTCAGAACACTTATTAATATGGAGATTCCATTGAACAACGGCTGTCTCAAACCAATAAGCATTTTAACAAGAGAAGGCAGCGTTATTGATCCTTCATTCGAGGCAGCAGTTGTTGGCGGAAATGTTGAAACTTCTCAGAGAATTGTTGACGTTATATTGCGAGCATTCAAAGTTGCAGGAGCATCGCAAGGTACATTGAACAACTTAACATTCGGCATTGATGATAAAGAAAAAAGCATATCCTTTGGATATTACGAGAGTATTGCTGGTGGGGCTGGTGCTGGACACACATGGGATGGCCAATCAGGTGTACAGTGTCACATCACGAATACCAGAATGACAGATGTTGAAGTTTTCGAAAAGCGATATCCCGTAGTGGTCCATGATTTCAGAATTCGTACAAATTCGGGTGGACAGGGTAGACACTGTGGTGGAGACGGTGTCGTTCGAGAAATTGAATTTACCTACCCTAACCTTTCGGTGACCTGTTTACTGGAGAGGAGAACTTTTGAACCGTATGGTATGGCTGGAGGAGAAAATGGCCAAAAAGGACGGAACGTTTGGATAAAGAACAGCTACAACGAAGAAACAGGCACCTTTTCCACAAGGAATGTCTACCTTGGCGGGAAAAATACGATCACAGTCGGGAAAGGCGACAGAGTGAAAATATTAACTCCCGGTGGAGGCGGATTTGGTTCCAAAGATGGCGATATTGAAGAGGATTTTTTTGAGTTACAATTGAACAAAGATGAATCTCAATTAGGAGCTACTGGCTCCTTGGGTTCAAGAAGGAGAATGCAGGAATCTAATTGATACCAAGCGACTGCACAGAATTTAGCACAGATTGGCTAGTGAAAATTCGGATTCGTCAAGCACCGAAATGACCAGCAGCTAATTTGCATAACTGTTATAGTGAGTTAGTTTTGCATTGATCTTGATAGCCCATCTTAGAAGCAGAAAGCTGCGCGGCGAAGTAGTATTGGAATGCCTTCCTCAACTTTTGCTTCAAAGTTTGAAGCGGCTGGTCTGATATACCATGTAGCCACGAGAACCTAATTGTCCACTGGTAAACATTATTGCTGGCAGCAGCTACTCGAGGAAAGATATTTTAGTATTTTGAAAATTTCCAAAAATACATATCTTAAAACTTTAATTGTGAGTCGTTAAGTAACTATTGCGAAATCGAACACTTTTGTAAGCGAAATCACACTTGTGCGTGGATGCAAGATACCGCGCGAAATCGAGATGACAAACACTGTAATAGAATGCTGGCAATTGTAAACACGATAAATATTGTATACTGCAAAAACCCCAAAAAGTTCAAACTACAACTAACCTACCCCCGATTTCTGACCGATCCACAACTCCATCTACATTTCCCTTCCCTATCTCTTACCTTCTCCTCCTATCTTCCCGCCTTCTGCCCACGGTCGCACCGCCTATCGCGTGGGCCGCGCACGCCCTGTCATTCAAATCAAGACCAGGATGCGAAAACGGTCATGGTTATCAGCTGCGACAGAATCGTGCTGTTGGAAGCAGCTAATTAGTGGATGTAAATTTAGAGAATTCTCACATATTCCAAGCTATTTCCTCGTGTTCCACAACCACAAAAGCGTCTTAGTGGACGCAAATATTCGGGGCTCACTATTTTCTTCGTTTCCATACTTTTCCACTTTTATCCGGTTTCACCTTTGGTGGAGTTTTCCGTCCATTATCCGGGCTTTTCCTTCATAATCGGATGTCTCAATCACTTCTGGTATCTATAAGCACAACCTGGTCTCCCCATACCGCTCACGTCCTTCTTTCCCATCTGTCGCCAGCTCAAATGTTTAGGCGAGATAAACCGGCTCCAGAAGTCGGCAAAACCGAACCCAAAACAGCCCCGCCCAGTGGTGAACGTTGTGGCGACTCCGAAGTCGAATCAGACTCGAAAATCGAATTGTCATCCGAAAAAAGACCGTCGTTATTTGACCACAGCTCCAACTCACAAACCACCCTCTTTTCCCATACTTCCAAGGTATCAGCAACAGCTCCTGAAGAGAGCGCAAGCGATAGCGAGGACATATCCGACATATCCGAAGAAGAGGACGATTTCTACGACTCCGATAGTGATACTGGAGCTCTCTCGGCTCCGTTCGAGAACACAGCCCGAGAACGCTCAGACAGCTATTTTCCTAGCAAATCCTCAAAATCTCCATCGCTCGTGCGTGGTTTCCAGCCTGCCGAGTCCGAAGCGGAATCTTCCGTCAACAAGCTAGCCAAATCGGTCGCTTCCTCCCACAAATCATCTGCAAATCAACTGCCCCTGCGTTCCAACATCTTTTTCATTGCAAACTCCCCATCACCACCAGAATCCTCTGAAAAATCCACCCGAGGTCACCTATCCAGTCTTTTCAGAAGGCTGAAAAAACCAGAAAATGCCTCCTGTCTGTCGCGTCCTGACGACGACAGCGAATGGGTATCGGTTTCATCTGAGGACGAACCGCCCGCCGAGCAACATCACTCTCTCAACTTTCATAAACGTGATTTGAGCCACTCCCACACGGGTTCGCTCACCGACGTCATGACCCCACATCGCTCCAATGACACCATTCCTCCTCCACTGTTGGGCAAGCCACGATCACTTCTCTCAGGATTGTTCTTGAGTGAATTGGCCGCAGCACCAGACCGCAGAACTGCCAACCCCAAGCCAAAACTAAAGCGCTCCTCCACCACGGGAATCATTACCATCGAAGGTAGCGGTCGCGATTCATCTAATACGACTCGACCATCGATCATGTTTTCCAAAAAATACAATAGTGTTTTGAACATTTCAAGAAACTATCCCCATTTTCACAATGTCAACGTCAAGAATAACATACTCGACGATTACTCTAGTGATAATGATGAAGACGACAGCGTGCTTGGTAAGCAGAAACTGATTGTTGGCATCTCTGACTTCAATGTAACCCGGTCGTCGAATAGTATCAACAGCAACGAGCGTAAAGATGGCCTAGCAACAAGTCCTCATGACGCCCTCTCGTCAAGTCTCACAAAATACTCAGGATCTGTACATGAGCATTCGCTCAGAAACCTCCTTTCCAAGAGCTCGTTGAGTTTGTCCGGACTTTTCAGCTCCAGAGCCAAAGCACGCATTCATGCCAGTTTGGAACAGCTAAAGACCACACCTGTCTACCAAACAGAGGAAAGTTATGATCCTCAACCTGTACTGAGTTCACTCAAATCACCAACGTCCATCAAAAACTCTGACCATTCTCCCGCAACGGCTTCGTCCACAAAATCGTCTCCAATCACTTTGGACTCGAATTCGGGAGCAAGCCCTCGAGCAGCTGGAACAAAGATGTCTCCCAAGCTGACCCGAAGATCGATGTTGTCAACGGAATTGAGCAAATCACTCAAGGACTCTATCATCATCGATTATCGGTTGGGGAAAGTTCCTCTTCCTCCTAAAGTGGTTCGGAGTGAAAAGGTAGAGGTGAAGGACGAATACATAGAGAATGACTATCATTCGAAAGGTTGGTAGAGTGTTTATAGCTAAAAATTACATCGTGTGCACAGATGCAGGCTCTTCTCATTTTTATCACCAGTATCTTGAATAGCTAGAGGGCGATGAAGACCGGTTACTATGAACTTCTAGGGGTTTCCGAAACTGCTACGGACGCCGATTTGAAGCGAGCGTACCGTAAGAAGGCTCTTCAGCTCCATCCAGATAAAAACCCAGACGATATAGAGGGTGCAACACAAAGATTTGCATTGGTGCGAGCGGCCTATGAAGTATTATCCGATCCCCAAGAACGGTCATGGTACGATTCGCATAAGAATCAGATCCTTCGAGACGACGACGACTATGGTACCGAGGACGAGGCAATACCATCCATCCCCAGCATTTCTGTAGAGGAACTTATGAGATATTTCAACCCAGCATTGTACACCATTATAGATGATTCATTATCCGGCTTCTATAACGTCACCGAACGGTTATTTGAGCGGCTTGCGGCCGAGGAGATTCGTCATGCTCGACTGCAAGGTTTGAAAGAATACGAACTTTTCAAGGACGATGCTCCAAACGTCAACGTTATCGATTCGTCTATGCTCAAATTTCCTCGATTTGGAAACAGTGCATCTGACTATACCACCCAAGTAAGACGCTTCTACACGGAATGGAGCAGTTTCCAGACCGTCAAGTCATTTGCGTGGAAAGATAGTTATCGGTACTCTTCAGCACCCGATCGCAGAACTAAAAGACTTATGGAAAAAGAGAATAAAAAGATCCGTGACAGTGCACGAAAAGAGTACAACGAGACTGTTCGGAGCTACGTTCAGTTCATTAAAAAGAGAGATCCGCGGGTCAAAAGTGGAATAAGTGAGTTTGAAAAACAGCGTAAGAAAAAGCATCAGGAAGAGCTCGAGCGCCAGGTCAAAGAACAAAGAAACCCGAGAATTACGAGAAATGGCTAAGGCCAAGTTTGACGTTCAAGACTGGCAGAAACTTGACTTGGACGAACTCGAAGAAGTGGAGAGAATTCTTGAAGAGGACTTTAGGTCGAGTTCTGATAGCGAGTTTGATGAATTTGCTCCTCCCGAAGATGACGACTATTACGATTGCGTCGTTTGCAACAAGCAGTTTAAAACAAAGCGGCAGTTTGAGATGCACGAGCTGTCTAACAAGCATAAAAAGGCGGTGAAACGACTTAAGTGGAGCATGAGAAAGGAGGGTATAGAGCTTGGAATCGATAAAATGGACGGAGAAACCAGCCAAGAAAGTGACGAGTTTACCACAGCGAGCGAGGACGAAGAGAAAGAAGATCTGAAAGAAGATCTGAAAGAAGCTGGAGATCTGAAAGAATTTGATTCGGTTGACAATAATAAGCCGGACTATGAAGTGGACAATGAAGTCGACAGTGATATAGACACAGATCTTGCTAAGTTGGCCCAATCTGTTGAAAATGGTCTCAAAGTCAACTTTGATAGCGACGACGACTGGGGAACAAAGCCGAAAAAAAAGAAGAAGGAAAAAAAGATAACTACCCAAACTTCTTCCAACTCTTCACTGGAAGTGTGCACGGTTTGTAATGAGTCGTTTCCCTCTCGAAATAAGCTATTCCAGCATGTTAATTCCACTGGACATGCCCTTGCTCCTCCAAAGAGAAAGAAGAACAAGAAGCGTAAGTAGAGAATAATAGTAATGCATTCTATAAATCTTTTTGTCTAATACCTCGTTTGACCCAACCCCGTTTTAGATTTTTTGACGGTAGCCACAAGTGGCTCACTGATTCCCTTATTGCCATGAGCTCCCAATCCTTCACCTTTGACCCAACCAAGCTTTTCCAAAAGTTGTCGACCAACATTCGTGTGGTCAATTTCTGGTGCCATTCCACCGACAATATGTCCCTCGGGTATATAAGCGTTGTGTCCTGACTTGTTTCTTTGTCGAATACGATCTTTCGTGGCGTTTCCATCGGTGGCTATATATTCCTCTTTGGGTCGCTTTTGATCGACTCGATTAAACACCGGACGCTGTCTCAAAATGGCATTGATATGACCATAATCGGGAAGATACTTGAAAGTACGTTTGTACTTGGAAACTCGAATATACCTTCGAATACCTTTTCCTTGGGTTGCTGATTTACAATTATAGCATTTGGCCATCTTGGTCAAAGTTTTGTTTCCATGAGGATCCAATGGAGGAAACGAAAGGTCGTCTCTCGCTGGGTTATGAAGAAAAGATTCAAACTCGTCTTTAATGTCCTTTATGTGTAATGTGTAGGGGTACTTCAAAAGAAGATTGTACTTGTTAAGACCCTCTTCCATCAATTCGTCCTGATGCTGTTGTTTCTTGCTTTTCTTGGACTCACGGCGGATCTTGTACTGTTGCTGAAGCGAATCAATGATATCATCGTCAAGTTCATATTGAGCAAAACGCTCCAAATCGAGCTGTTTTCTCGATCCTTTGCCCGTCGTGCCAACAGCAGAAGTGTCTATTGTGTCTCTGAACTTTGTCAGTGATTTCGAAAATGCCACTAAATCCGCAATACCATCATCATCTTCTTCGATTTCGGGAGCGGTTCCTCCGTAAATCTCGCGGTCGCTTTCTGAATCTGATGAAACGTACACTTCTTGCTCTTCCTCTTCGTCGTTTTCGGTTTTGTTGATCATTCCGTTGGTAATATAGCTTAAGAAGCTTTCCAAGCGATGCTCCTTGACTCCTTTCAGAGTCACAAAATCGATTAAATCGTCCTCATCAACCCACATGTAGTCATCTACTGAGCCAGTCAACTCCAAACATCTCGAGTAAAATTGGTTCTTGATACCAAACCGGACATTTGTCACCGATATTTGAGACACATCAAACTCATAGTCCTCGGAAAGAAAACCGTACTCTACTATTTGGGGAGAATTAGTCGAAGACACATTAGCGTCAGTCGAAGCACTCTCATTTTCTGAGTCTGACAGGGAAAGTTCTTCTGACAGATCCTGTTCGTTCAATTGACGAATATAGTCAGCATATGCGTCTTCGTCGGACTCTGAATCACTGAACTCATCAAGCAGATCTAACTCATCGTGATGTGTAGAAGATCTGACCGATGCGGTAATATCGTTGCCAGCACCGCTTGTGTGTAACTGAACGTTCCCAATAGTCAATACTGGGTCGTAGTCGATGTTGGGACCGATGTCATTGGGGGGAACATAGGCGGGTGGTGAGTTGGTAGGTTGCGCCGAGGTGTCGATAAAAAAGCCTTCGCTATCGCTTTGAGAGTCGTCTTCATTGTCGCTGTCTTCCATCTCTATAGTTGGTTGCTCGAGAGTCTCGTCGTCAATCTTTGCGCTTTTGACTTTTTCATCATTTTCGATGGCTTCTCTTAAACCTTCAAGATTATCCTTCGACTCCTCATCTTTTTCGACTGGTTTTTGGTCCTCCACATCCTCCTTCTCATTCTCTTTCTCATTCTCATCATGATCCAAATTGACGTTGTCTTCGTTTTGCTCCGCAATCGTAGTCTCGCGCAAACTAACAGTAATATCCGTTGCTTCGTCCGCATCATTCGCTTCATCCTTGTTTATCACCTTCTCAAGAATAGCACGTGGGTCGTACACTTCCTTCGCCTTGATGAACTCGATGGGCCGTTTTCGCAACGGCTCACCAACGAATCTATCTGTATGTTTTGATGTCAAAAAAGCCTCCTGCATCATAGTGTTGCGCCCAGGTCTCTTGGAGAGACTTCTCATCGACCCAGTGCCCATATTAACATCGTCTATGGCTCCAAAATCCAAATCCATGAGCTCCGGAGCGTTGAATTTTCCAGCTCCTGCACGCTTACCTCCATTTGCGGCTCTCCTGGAGGTACTACTTGAACCTCCACGCCCTCTATTCTTGTTGTTGCGACCCCTGGATGATCCAGACGAGCCTGTGGTTCCCAGACCACGACGGGACCCATTTCTTCTGTTCCCACGAGCCATACAAAATCGCCGCGCGCTCATCACAGCAGCCTTATCGGATCGCAGTCGCACCGGTGCACCTGCTGGCCCCACGTTAGTATTCTGTGTGCACCACAAGACCAGACCGTGGCGATACAAAGAGGATGACCTGGGACACGAAAAACCAGTTTGAAACGACGAAAACATCCCAGGAGCTTCCAGCAACATCTCAGGACCACATCAGTGACAATAAAATGAACTCGGAGCCGCTGCACCGACTCAGTCAGTTTTGGCTGCTGCTCACAAGGCTGCTGCTGGAATCAATTACGGCCGAACCGGTGGTTATTTTGGGTCATACGTACCGAGAAGGAGACCGGGATCGAGAAGGAGACCTGGAGGTACAAAAACAAGTGAAAAAACGGTACTGGATGTCGTATAGACTGGGGTTCGAACCTATCAAAAAACATGAAGATGGACCTCTGCCACTTAGTTTTGTCCAGTCGATGATCTTTAATAAGAATGTGGGCAATACGTTTGCCAATATCCACAGTTTGGTGGACAATGACAATTTTACCACCGATGTGGGATGGGGATGTATGATTCGAACGTCGCAAAGTGTGCTTGCGAACGCCATAGACCGAGCGGGCTATGAGGTCGATGTGGAATTGTTTGCTGACACGAGCTCAGCGGCGTTCTCGCTCCATAATTTTGTGAAAGTAGCGTCAGATCTGCCGCTTAGAGTACGACCTGGCCAATGGTTTGGTCCCAGTGCTGCTTCTTTGTCCATTAAACGGCTCTGTGAAGCACGAAATTCCTCGACAAACGTGCCACTTTCGGTGCTTGTGTGCGAGAGCGGTGATATCTACGATGACCAGATCCAGACCTTTCCCGTTCTTCTTCTTCTTCCTCTCCGTCTAGGCATAGACCATGTCAATAATGTGTACCATTCCAGCTTGCTCCAGCTTTTGGAGGTACCACAGTCTGCTGGCATAGCCGGGGGAAAACCATCCTCAAGCCTATACTTCTTTGGCTATCAGGGCACATCGTTGTTGTACTTGGATCCTCATTACCCACAGAATGTCAGCGCTGGTGTTGGGTCTTACCATTCCAGTCTGTATCAGAAGCTAGATATAAGCGACATGGACCCATCTATGATGGCAGGAATCGTTTTGAAGAATAATGAAGACTACACAGATCTTAAAAGACGCACTACTGGCAACAAAATCATCCATTTCCACGAGGCTCGAAATTACAACGATTACGTCGAGGTGGAAAGAGAAGATTTTATTGATTTGGGCCAAAACAACCGGTCTGCGACGGCAGGTGCGGAGGCTGATTTCGACAGCGAGTCGTCGATGGTGATCGTGGATTAGCATGCGGGCATGTAATCAGAGCTCGAGAAGAGCATGAAGAGTGGGTATTGGCTTTCCAAAAAATATTAAAGGCAGAAAGGTATGGAATGGCTGCTCTCTGGGCTTGAAGGGAAGACAGTAAGATAAAAGCATTGCTTATACTTATCGATAATGTCTACGGCTCTCTAGGTCATAAGGTGGAACATTTTTCCCAAACGAAGCTGGGATTCTATAACTCGTAGATACCAAATATATATAGATCTACCTTTTGGTCTCGTAATTCATTATTCTACCCATACTACTGCCTATTCTCTATTTTCTATCTCAGTCCATTTCGCATCCATTTCTGAATTCGCAGCATTCGCAGCTTCGAAATTCTGCGCGAACAATTCACTCTCAATCCTCACATTCACTTCCCTCCCAACATGGCCATCGACAGCCTTAAGATATGCACAGTCTGTGCCTCCAATAATAACCGGTCCATGGAGTCACACAAACAATTAAAAGATGCTGGGTATGATGTAAAGTCGTTTGGCACTGGATCTGCCGTTCGACTTCCAGGTCCTCTGATCGACAGACCGAACGTATACGAGTTTGGAACTCCGTACGAAGATATATACAACGACTTGATGAGCCAGGAAGCCCACAAGATGTACGAGTCCAACGGGTTGATTCATATGTTAAATCGTAATCGACATGTAAAACGAGCTCCAGAGAAATGGCACGCCAATGCTTATGCTGGTAAGTTTGACTTGGTTATAACGTGTGAGGAGCGTTGTTTTGACTCTGTGATTGACGACTTAATGTATAGACTCGTGAACAAGGAAGACGCGGACACAGAAGTCAAGCAGGTGGTTCATGTGGTTAACGTGGACATCAAAGATGACAACGAAAATGCATTCATAGGAGCCAAGGGGATCGTCAAGTTAGTGACGATGATCCACGAGTTCAAGGAGAGAGCCAAGGAAAAGCGGAAAAACGGCAGTTTTGAAGACGAATCGGAGTTACTATTGGAAGACAACATGATGCGAATTTTGACCGAATGGCAGCGAGAACACACCCACTTGCAGACATTGTATGGTGTAGCGTACTATTAGAGCACCAAGTAGACGGCATAGCCTAGCATTGCATAATAAATTGTATCTTATCATCTTAATATAGTGTGTATTCTTATCATTTGTATTCTTATCATTGTATTCTCACCATCTTTATTCTCATCGCGAACTTTTCATCTCCAGACTCACTGATCTCATTTTCATCTTTTCCATCGATGCCGCCCAAATCAGCGAGAGTCATTCGCAGCGAGAATGCCGACCCATCGTTGAAAGATGGGGTGCTTTCAGTACCGGAATTCGTGGCATCTCGTGAGTTTGAAATCAAGTCGATGGAACAAGCTCAGCTCAATTCCAAGTACGCCTCGTCCACCAGAGTTTTCCAGAGTCTTCCCAGAACACTCAGACGAAGAGCAGCGTCCCACAATGTCAAGCGGATCCCTAAAAGACTCCGAAACCGGGCATTGAGAGAAATGCACCAGTCGCTGGCCGGCGCTTCGGGCCCATCTGCCACCAAACCTGGAGTACGAGGCCGGAAGTTGTACCGGTTGAAAATGTCTCGAAAGTTGTTAAAGCTTGCTGCCAAGCTTCGTATGCTCCGTCAATTGCCGTCTGAGGGCTCGGGAACTGTGCGAGAACGAATAAAGAGTCTCTCCAAGCAAATTGAAGATATCAGGAAAGAGTCAAGTTCGGACTCAAAACCTATCTTGAACAATGATATGGGCTCTTGCGACATAGTTGGTGAAAACAAACTCGCCAGTCCTCCTCCTGGTCGCCGCTATGCCAAACGACAACTCCGCTTCGTTTGGACTCCGACTCATATTTGGCACGCCAAACGATTCCATATGATAAAGCAATGGGGGTTCCAGATCCCTCAGCGCCCAACCCAAAAGTGCTACCGAGCCACGAACAGAGCAGCTCGTACAGGAGCCATTGCTCACGAAACACTGTACTATGGAACCATGGTTGCAAAATCCAGCAACGTCCAGGCTTTAGTAGCCAAACTCACCAATAGAATTGGGGAACCTTCTCAAAAGACATACCATGGCTGGATCTATGCTCCACACAAGGTTACCAAAGGCTTGGTGTGGTGCTTTGAATCGTCTGTCATGATAAGAGTGCATCCTGCCGTTTTCACTGAAGTCTTTGAATTTGTCCAACTGAACTCAGATACAATTTACGACTGTCGCTATGCTCTCGGAAGTTTGGAATTGGCAGGTCCTCGTGCCTTGTCGTGTCTCAGTAGGGTGGTTCATGTTGAAAATGGTCCTTCATCGACAAAATGGTTGCAAATTTCCAGATATAACTGCGATTCTGTTCCCGTGGGAACTACATTTGTTCTTGGCATGAAGGACCCACGGTTCTGGAAACACTCCAGACGGCCTCCCGTGAGTGAACCTCAACCGTCGCTTCCAGATCTTATCATTTCCATGTCCAGTTCCGACGCAACCTCAACCACTGATGCTCCCCATGCCGCTGCCTTGTTGAGTTCCGAACTTCGAAATAATTCATACAAAAACCAACACACAACCAAGCAGCTATCGGACCAATTCCAGCGCACATCTCCTCTCGCCAACTCCATAGCCAAGTTTGTCATTGACAGCCTGCCCTCGATTCCCATTTTCGTCACCAAAACTGCGACTACTTGGTGCGTAATTTGTCCATGGTTCTGGATCCTACCACTCTGGATCAAGCTAGTTCTGGTTCCAGAGGTTCATGTTGGTGGTGCCAAGCAGTTACACCAAATAAACTACGAAAGGGGACATCCCACGTTTCCCACTGATTATCCATTTTTAGCCCAAGGATGGTCTGAGAACCTCGTTCGACTGACAGTTTCCAAATCTGTTCACGATAAGCTTCCACAATCAAAACGGAAAGACTACCGCCAGTTTGAGAACACCGTTGACCCCTTTGGGTGCGACTGGTTCTTCTTACAAAAAATCATATTTGGTACCAAATTGCATCCAAGCGTACTGGATGGAGTAGCATATGGACTTTTCGATGCATTCACAGCGAGGGAAATCCACTCAATGAATGATCTTTTTTTGGCAATTGAGGACTCTCGTCTTAGTCAAGATCACAACAAGGTACTCATTGAGCTTTTTGACAAAAACAACTCATTTCATCAACAATTTGCAGCCGGTACTTATAAGGTGGAGCCCATATTTCCTCCACTTCCCGTCCACCAAATCAAACTTGAATTGATTAACAAAGGTACCATTTCTGACCATGCCAGAATCTACAGGGTTCCGAGGTCTCTTCTAAACGCTTATAGAAATGGCACTTGTGCCGATAAACCCGACCTCAAAGAGCTCATTGGTTTTGTGACAAGTGGAGCATACAACTTGAAACTTGGCAATTGCACTGGTATTGGATGTATCTCGGCGGACCACAAGGATAAATATGTTTTGGTTCGCAATAGTGGAGAAACATTGACTAGGTTGGCGATATGGAGTAAAACTAAATAAAAGTAAAATGGCTGCGAAAAGCATTATGTGCGCGGGCACGACCGCCCACTATAAAAGCGCGGTGTTCTCAAAAAAATCTTCATACTTACCTCGAGATGTTACAGAGGATCAAGAAGCTCTGGAACCACTTTTCTATGTTTGCATTGCACAGCGCTGCATGGAAAGTGCCAACTTCCGCTTGGAAGTGTGGGTCTTTTAATTTTTGATTTCGTCAACTCGACTTTGTCGGTGATTTTATTTGGTGCCTGCCAGGCGGTAGATTTCGAATAAAGTTAACGATGGAGTGGAAAGAATAAGGAGAAGAGTATATACAATTATTAGTGAGAATTGAGGGTGTAGTTGGTTACTTTGCTACCATTTCGTCTAGCCTGAATATGAAGGACAATCCTTTATTGAAGATCAAACTAGCTAAGCGTATCTGAATCGAATGCTATTCGCCTTTGGTTTAGGCGACTTTGAGCAGAGTTAACGTACCGTTAATTCCAAAACACGGCCTTGTGAGTACATTCAAGCTCGCATACAAGCTAGATTTTTTTTAATCAATTGTTCTATATCGTTCACCGAGGAACCCAAGCTGGAGCCTTGGTACGATATGGCTCCTCGAGATACTTCACCTGTTCCTCGGTGAGCTTGATCTCAGTCAATTTGACCATAGGCTCAATGGCATCTCTCAGAGTAACACCTATTATTGGGTGTGTTCCTTTAGCAATTAACCACGCACATGCTACTTCAACCATGGTACAGCCAATCTTGTTGCTGATCTCTTCTACTCGGTCAATAATCACCTTATCGTGCTCCATATCGATTCCCAAAAAGGAGTTTGCAATAGTATTCTTGAGTTTCTCTTTTGTCTTTTCAGAGTCGGAAGGAACCGCAAGTAAACCTCTGGCATTGGGGGACCATGGAATCAAACCAACACCAGTCTTGTTACAGTATTCATTGAGCTCACGTTCATCTTCACGGTAGATCAAATTGTACATGCTCTGCATCGATACAAACTTGTGCCAGCCGTGTTTTTCAGCGGTGTGTTGCAACTGAATAAACTGGTACAATTTCATGGACGAAGCACCCAAGTATCTGACTTGACCACTTTCAACAACATCGTTCAAAGCACGCATGATTTCCTCATCTGGAACATCGGGGTCGTATCTGTGAATTTGGAGCAAGTCAATGTAGGTACCCAATCTTGCAACTGAGTCTTTCACGGCGTCCAAAATGTGCTTTCTGGATAAGCCTTTGTCGTTAAACTGCAACTTGCCGCTATCGCCTTGACGATCAGCCAATCTAAAGTAGCATTTGGTCATAATAACCACATCTTCTCTGGGAATATTGTGCTGCTTCAAAAACTCTCCAATGACCCTTTCACTGTTTCCGGCCGAGTAAATATCAGCAGTATCAAACGTACGCAACCCAGCATCATAGCACTGCTTCAAAATGGCAATTGACTCGGCTTCGTCAGAAACTCCGTTGTAATTTTCATAGCCCACTTTTCCAAGAAGCATGGTACCAACCACAGCATGATTGATACGAAGCCCAGAGGCTCCAAGACGAGAAATTGAATTGTTGGTAACTCTCATTCGATGAGATGAAGTTTGAAGAAGAGTTGGGAGGAGTTCAGTTTATATGGTCCAGCAGGGTGCAAGAGCTTGCAACCTTTATCTCCGCGGTCTCCGAGGATTGAAAAATTGAGGATGCCAAATCCAGGCTATTAGTAACCCACCACAAAGTCCTTGATATCAATGTCCTTAACTTCTCTTTAGTTGGCTCAATGGCGATAAACAGTGGAAAACTTCAAAACTGGGAAGGCTGTAATCGTCGTGCCAACCCCATATCTCATTCTCAATTCCAGCTAATACTTATCAATGTTGAAAAAGATTCCACTTACAGAATGGCTCGTGGTTGTTTACGATCGTCCCAATGTTAACCGCCTCTTGTACCGTAGTCAGCATTTGGCCAGAATACCTCAATTGGTGGAACTGGGAGTTGTGACTAATGTAGGACCAATTTTCGCCGACACCAACAAAACCAAGTTTGTTGGATCCAGTTATAATCTTAGGGCAAACAGCCGCCAAGAAGTAGTGGAGTTTTTGAAGCAAGACATCTTTTACAAGGAGGGGATTTGGGACGTTGACAATGCAATAATATACCCGTACACGGTGGTGAGCCGGGATGCAAAGACAGGTGAATAAGCTGAAATAAAGTAGCTTGAGTAGCAGAAGCAATAAATGCAAAAGTAAATGGATCAGATGGTAGATATTGGAAAATTAGTAGAATGGCTAGAGCTCAGTCACGATCATGTCACTTTTCCGTCACTTTCATAACACTTTTCTGTCACTTTCATAACATTATTTGTCGTATCTTGTCATTTTCTGTCATTTCTGTCCTTTTCATTCATATCACGTAGCAGAATTCGCAGAAAAGAAGCTCATAGTCAATTGGCTAATTGCAAGGTCAGAAAGTAGCTGGCTCTCGGTTTGCAAAAATAGCTATGGTACAAGTTAAAGGGGCATAGAGATTCACCGTCGGTGCAAGCCCGGGCCTTATGGATTATTTTCAGGATCAGGAGCACTCATACCGATATTACTGTCATTCGTAACACACTCACTCTTCACGTAAATAAGCAATCTTACAAAATCGAGAAATCGCGAATATCTGAATTCTCGCAAAACTTGAAAAATTTGCCGAATTCACAAATTTGTCAAAATCGCAAAATACGCCAAAAAATAATGTTTAGTTCAGCGAATTAGACCCACAAAACATGAAACTTGAAAATCGTTTTCATATACTTTTAGTCTCTTCTCTTAATCTCCCCTCTTCTCGTATCTCCCCTTATGCACTTTTGCCGCAACCGACACTAATTTTAGAACCCCTGCTCGGCTGGCTACGTGAGGCGCATGCGGAGAATTGCGTGAAATTTTGACACAGAAAATTTTTAGTAAAATGGCCATGTGCGGCGAGTGGCGGGATTTGTGTCCGTATTTGGACGGATTTGTTCGCGTTTGGCAATCACCGACGGGACAACCAGGCATCTGCAGGAAAGGAGACGGCCCATGCAGCCAATATAGCGCCACGGTTGCCGCATTCGGCACGACCATAACAAAAATTAGTCAGGTGGTAGCCGCCACTGGTTGCAAACATTTTTACTATAAAAATCTCGTCATCGCCATTCGCATTTTTTTTTCTTTAACACTCACATTCGCTATGCAATTTTCTAAGGTTATTGTTCCTGCTGCTCTTGCTTCTTACGTTGCTGCTGGTAACGTCACTGTTACCACTGATGTTGTCGTCACTGACTTCACCACTTACTGCCCAGAGTCCACTGCTTTTGTTGTCAACAACAAGACCATCACTGTGACTGAGGCCACCACTTTGACCATCACCGGTCCTTGTACCATCCCAACCACCTACGTGACTGCTTCTGGTGAATCTAGCGCTGCCCCAGCTTCTTCTACTGTCGCTGCCGTCTCCACTGCTGAGAATGGCGCCGGTAAGGTTGCTGCTGGTGCCATTGCTGGTGTCGCTGCCGTTGCTGCTGCTCTTTTCTAGATTAATTAGCACGATTAATATAGATATGACGAAAAACTGTAGGTATCGAAATCGATACGAGACAACAACTACCATAATGTTACTGTTGCATTACTCCCATATCAACTCTGTGCTAATTCAATACAATCCTGATCTTGACTTAGACTTTAGCTTCAAGATCTCGCTCGTAAAGTTAGCCCGTGTGCATGAGGCTTGGCTCGCTTGGCAGACTAAGATTCTTGTGACAGCTCGACAAGCTCAATTCTCTACAATTATCTTTGACTACTGGTACTGGTTTTTGAAGTTCTTTGTTAGACGAGATCCTCGTTTAGCTGACTAATTTTGATTTCATGTCACAATGACTAATCTTCACGTTCTCTTTACTTATAGGAATTCTTCTGACTATATGAAGGTGACTGATTCATTTTGATTTCCATATTAATTTCAATTTTTACTCTCTTTGACTCACATCAGTTTGACTTTCTCTCGAAATTCTATTTTTGAAACCTTCGTTTTTCTCCAATAGCTACTAATATCTAATTTCTGCAGTGCTACTAACTTTTCCATATATAGTACTGATTTAAGATCTACCATAGGTTCCAATTCGTAAAGAATTTGAGTACTTTTCTACTTAGGATTCACCTTCGTCATCTCCTCCTCTCGATATACTCTATATGACTATGAACTTCGCTGGTACATCAAGATATATGCGTTTTTGGTACTATCTTCACTTCCTTCCAACACCTCATCTCTCTCAACAACTTCAATATGAGTATCGTCAATCCGTATCCACTCAGCATCCACCATCTTACCTTCCGACTCGTGCTCGTGATCGTATAACGACAGCTTTCTCAACACATCACAAGTATAATGTCCTCCTTCGGCCCCAACTCCATGATGGTATACCACCGCCAGCAACCGGTATGTCTTGGAGCCCGCTCCAGCGTGCTTTCTGAGAGCCGGCGAAAGACACTCGTTGGGTAAAGTGAGGGTATGAGAATATGCAACTTTCTTTTTCAATTTTTCAATGCCTCCAGCATTTTCTCCTAGCTGGTACAGGAATCGTTTTAACTGGATGAGTAGGATAGGAGGAAGTTGATCGATAAAGGTTTGTTTCTTTGCAACCACCTCTTTGAATGCCAATTCTTCAGTCTCTCCAAACCTGACAAAAGCATCTTCGATGGTGGTGATGCTATCATCAGAAATATCGAGAGGAACGCACAGAAATGGATCCAATGTGATAGACTGTGCTTCTTTACTCTTGGGAACTTGTAAAACCGACCGGAACTGGCCACCAAAAATCATCGAGATTGGCGATGGTTCGACTTGGACGGTGCGCTTGGCGGAAGCTTTCTTGGTACCAGCAACTTCATTCCACCCTTCATCATTGTCGTCTTTTTTCTTCTGAATCATATTGACTGCCGCCTTGACGTTTTGGCGATATGTTTCATCTCCTCCATGCTCGAGAACTCTATTAACCTGTTCTGGTGTCAAGCCTCGCACAACAGCTATAAATTCTTCGCGAAGACCATCCAAAAAAAGATTGAGAAATTCTTCAGCATCTTCCTGTTGGCCCCATTTCAAGTGAGAGAACTTGTCGTGGGCAATCAACCGCATGTAGAAGTCGTCCGGAGACAATGCTTTTTTCAGAGGCTCACTCATGTCTTCAAAGAACTTGATGGTAGCGTCCAAAAGAGGAGTGTCAGATTTGCCTAAACTCGCTGCCGTCTTTGTCTCGATAGCCTTTAACATGCGGTTGAAAGGCTCACAGTAGAGGAGCACCTGAAGCACCGCATTCATATAGCAAATGTTGCCGGTATTCGTGAGCCCTTTGACTCGGATTTTGAACGGTGCTACCGTTACATGCTGGTACATTATGCGGAGCACAAGCGAGCCAATTGGTTCTGGAGAAGCAGCAGCCGGTGGAGCAGGTGATGGGTGAATAGAGGCATTTGATGTTGTAGTGGTTGTTGAGGGTTGTTGCGAGGAGGACGTAGAGGCGGGTACGGAACGCTTTTTCTTGGGTGCACTTTGCAACAATACCGACGCCCAGTTACCAGCAAGCTTGTCTTTCGTTTTCAGGTCCACGTCCGACTTGGCGGAATTTTCCTTGCTGCGAGTACGGGTATCGTCATTATGATTGAAGATGGTGATAGGGTCGTGGTTTATGTAGATGGGACCGGGTTTTGACTGGAGAAAATGCGATAAGCGGCGCAGCTGGTTGGTGGAAAGTGGCCGGCGGTGGTCCAGCGACAAGTCGGCTTGGGTGCAGTTAAATAGTATGGGGTATTGCGAGGGGACGTTTTTTGGCTGGGTATTTTGGCCATTTTGGCCAATTTCATTTTGATCATTTTGGTCAAGTTGACCATTCTCACTTTTTCCATTCTCTCCATTCTCCTTACCATTCTCTTCATTCTCTTCCTTCTCTCTCTCAGCTCCCGCTTTTTGCTGGAGAGCCATCACGGTGGCGGCGCTGGGCTGGAAGTTGGCATTAGGGTCGGCAGCCTTCTGTGCGTATGCAGCTTTTGACAGTTTCACCTTATGTCTAGGTGCCACATTGTATGGATTTGCCGGGGAAAAAGTCGGGGAAAACGGTGGGGCTCCATAAGGCTGTGGCTGTGGTGCTGGATATGGATATGTACCTTGATACTGAGAAAAATCGTATGGCATATTGGGCATCATATATGGGTTCATATAGTAATTCGGCACCATTTGAGGAGCTGCTGCGTACATGTAGTGGGCGTACATGTGAGCCTGCTGCTGCTGCTGCTGTTGCAGCATATGGTGCATTGCCGGCTGTTGGCTCGGGGAAAATGAAGCGGCGTCGCCTCGGAATCGGTTCAGGCCGGGATTAGCCATGGGGTTATTATGGGGTTAAAATACAATATGACGATGGTGGAGAAAAAATAATGCAGGGCGCTGGGTGCGCTTGTTGTACACGGGCGAAGACGCGGGACAGTTCCGCTGGGATCAGTAACGGCAGCGGAGCAAAAATTGTTGAAAATTTTGGTGCGCGGGTGGATGGGTTCGGGACGGGTGCTTACGTCAGGAAAATAAAATGTCGTTAAGTGCGCCAGTGATTGGGCCCAACGGTAGCGATGGGCAGGTGCGGTGGCGCGCGCTCACGAGACGGTTGCGAACGGCGATAGCGGCTGCGACGAGGTGGGCACAATAGGGGGTGTAACAGGTACAGTACCATGCTGTGAGGTCGACGACGTGGGTGCAGTGTTTGTCGTTTACTGTGAGGGCGGGAACACCAACACAAATGGGATAGCGATTGTTGGTGTAGTCTGTCTCGAGGTGGGCAAGATATGCGGCGGCGGTTAGGGAGAGGTTAGCAGAATTCGCGGAGGATTTCGCAGTCAGGGTTGCAGAATTAGCGGTCGCAGTGATCTCCCCCGTTGCAAACAACACAACAGCCACCGCTTGGTTTCCCACCAATTCCATCGCAGTTGTGAATGTCGACCCAAGCGCAAGCCCTAGTATAGTGGCATTGGTTTCGTTAATTCGAATTTCGCCATTGAGACTCTTGGTTCCATATCCTCTATCCCCTTCATTTTCTGTCTCATCTTCTTTTACTTCATTTTCTCTTTCTTCATTTTCTATATCGCTCCCGTTTCCATTTGCTTTATTTGTCTCACTCTCTTCATTTTTCTCATTTTCTTTCTCGCTCCCACCGTCTTCGCACTCCTCGCGCACTATCAATCCATCAACGAGACTGAGAACGTCGCGCAACGTGTACCCATTCATTATTGGTCACTAGCTCCTATCAAATTAGGTAGTTTTGCTAGAACCAGTATTCTTTCGATTTCTTCTTCTCTTTTCTCTTCTTCTCTTCGTTTCCTTATTCACCTTTATTCGCGCCTCTGTTGTTTATCTTTGCTCTCGCTAATCTTTTTTTCTCGCTATTTCTCACTGTCTCGCTATTCACTATTTCTCACTGTCTCGCTATTTCACTACCTCACTACTCTCGATGCAGTGGCTCCACACCCTTCCCCCTCCACTCCAAGATGAAGTAGCAGCCCTCATATCTGCCGTTCCCCAAGCGGCTCCTACCCTCGATAAACTATTTGAATATGCTTCCAATAGCCCCCAAAAACAAAAAATCCCAGATCCTCCTCGCAAAAAACGTCAACAAACTTCTGCCCCACCACAGTTGCCGCCACCATTAACACAAGCCGACATCATATTTCATCTCTCCAACATCTCGTGCCAGTCGCCGTTTCGAAAAAGACTTGGATTTGCTTTCCATTTAGCATTGGGTCCTCAGGGTCCTGTCCCAGCACTTCTGCTTGTCAACAACCAGTTGCAGCCGGAATTTTCCTTGATGAATTTGGGCCAAGACATCGTGTTCTGCTCGCTCTTACCGATCCTAGGAAACTCCACGGTGTCCCTGAAGAAAGATACCGTGCTTTTGCTTGTGTGGCTTGCTCATGGCGACCCCATCGTTTGCCAGTTGAATTTTGATGCGGTGAAAAAACAACTTGTGGCCGAAGGAAAAGTGCCCGCCAGTGCCGAATCCGAGCTCGATTCTGAGTCGGAAGAGGACGATGCCGAGGGAATAAGACCCATAAACGAGGCACTTGTGGATTTTCTCGTTCGTCAATTTCAGCTTTGCGGCATCCGCCTTTTGAACTACTTGCCATTTTCCACTGGCTCAAAAAACAAATTGACCCTCAATAAAGACACAGCGTTGGCATTATCCACCAACGGAACCTCGGTCAACGACGTGGTGATCGTTCAGGCCTATAGAGGCTCCAAAGATGGGGCACTAGTGCTTTTGGGTGGAACCCAAGACCAGCCAGGAACGATAATTTTTGGGTTCCGCAAACCAATTTTGCTTTTTAGAGCGAATTCGGTCAAGCGTATCTCCTACAGCAACATCACTCGTCTCACATTCAACGTGCTGGTCACGGTTCACAACGATACCCGACCAGACGGCGAAGAAACCATTGAGTTTCTGATGTTGGATCAGGCTTATTTTCAAATTCTTGATGATTTCGTCAAGAGACAGGGCATAAACGACGATTCGTTCAACGAAGCGCTTCGCGAGAAACAAAAGGCAGACCCTAATGTGAAAGCAGAAACAGATGCTGAGGATGCGGAAGCACCAGATAGTGACGATGAAGAAGAGGACGGAACGTACCAGGCGGGAGTGGAAAGCGACAGCGACAATGAAAAAAAGGAGGAGGATGGAGAAGAGAATAGTGAAGATGAAGACAGTGAAGATGGTGAAGAGAGTGAAGACAGTGAAGACGGTGAACTCAGCGAAGACGGTGAAAGCGACGACCTCAGTCTCAGCTAGAACCCTACACTACTTCTGTCTAGCCTGCTTCCTGTTTCTGCTACTGCTTGCTGCTTACTACTTCCTGGCTTTTGCCTGCTACTTCGCAAATAACTCATGCATTTATTTGTATCCAGCTCCATACTTATCCAACAAATGGAAAAACCGTCCACGCTTGTCAGCGGTCCATCTATGGTCTGCGGTTTCGTCAAACTCGTGGAAGGCTTCCTTTTGTGCCCGCTGCTCTCGCAAAACAGCAAGTCTTCTTTGCAACAATTGTCTATTATTGTCAATTAAATTGTCGGCCACAGCATAACCTCCAACGAATAATCCAACAGAGTATACATAACCAGGAATTCTGTTCCAAGAACGGGCGTACTCCTTGCCCACAATGAGCACCTGGAGCCGCCTGGCGGTCAAGCCTAGAAAGGTGCTGACAACAAGTCCAGCAGTGGTAGGCATGTTGATGAGAAACCGACAGAAATCATTGGTGAATGCCCCGGTTGCATGCAGGACGCGAACCTAGAGGGGCCATATGCAGGAACCAAACTCTTTCCGTTTTGAATGTTCGCGCTGCAGGACTGTGGCCCATTATTAACCGCCGGTCGCTGCTTTCACTCATAAATGCCAATTAATTTTTTCAAGGGCCATCCCAGTGCGGACATACTTCCCCGGAAGGAGCTTGCTGATGCCTATAGCAAAATTCTACTTGAAACCGACTTTCTTGGCTACGAAAATGATCCCAAAAATCGAGGACCTTTGCAGTATGGAACTGATTCTGGTAATTACGAGGTACGCAAGACCATCAGCGATTGGAATAATCGAGAATTCAACACTGATTTGTCGTGTCCACAGAACATGAACTTGACGTCCGGTGCTTCTTATGGAGCTGCGAATATTCTTACTTCTGCCACTTCTGTGGAGATTACCCAATCTGCATTTATTGTCACTCCAACTTACTTTTTAATCAACAGCTCGTTTGTGGACGCTGGGTTTGGAGGCAGAATTGTGCCAATTCGAGAGACCCAGAATGAAGAATTCGACATCGATATCAAGACGTTGGAAAACCATCTTGCGCAAGCTGATCCAGTCCCTGAAAATGAAGAGATAAACATCATTAAGGACGCTGCGGGACGCCCTGACCGCAAGCTATACCGCCATGTAATCTATATGGTGCCTACTTTTTCAAATCCTGGTGGAATCTCGTATACGACCAAGACTCGTATGGCGGTGTTGGAGTTGGCTCGAAAATACGACATGCTAATTATCACCGACGATGTGTACGAGCTACTTGACTACACCGAAGCCAGCGAGAGAATTCCTCGGATGGTATACTTGGACATAAAGACTCGACCCAAAGCCAAAACGTTTGGAAATACCGTATCCAACGCTACGTTTTCCAAGATTTTGGCGCCAGGAATTCGGTTTGGCTGGCAAGAAACCGCTACTAGCAAGCTTGCAGAGCAACTTGCAATTACCGGAGCAAACAAATCAGGAGGAACCCCGGGTCAATTGTCTTCTTTCGTGGTCAAAAGCCTCATCGACAATGGCACTCTTGATACCATCATCAAGAAGTTCATTGAGATCTACAAAGAACGCGCAAAGAGGTTACTAGAAGTGATACCCAAGTACTTACCATCAACCACAATAGTAAGTGGAGGCGATGGAGGCTACTTTTTCTGGCTTTCGATCCCCGGAGAAATCGATCTAGAGAAGGTGCTTGACAAGATGAAAGAAAGAGGAGTTATAATCCCGGCCGGCCACAACTTTGAAGTGTGCAGCTCCGAGCCGCCATTCTGGAAAAACAGCGTGAGATTGAGCATTAGTTCGTTGTCACCAGAAAAAATAGAGGAAGGAATCCGGATCTGGGGAGACGAACTCAGGACGCTTTATCCACATTTATATCAATAAACATCTGTATTAGTATTGCTTTTTCATTCAGAGTAGATCTTGGTGTTTGTTTTTGTAATCTCATGGATTGTCGATTTTAGGCGAACATTTTTCATCCTTGAAAAAGTACATACATTTGTTGTAATGAGAAGGACAAAATTTTCAGCTTTTATATGCCAAAACATCCAAACACCAACACATACCAACAAACACCAACACATACCAACAAACACCAACACTAATATGAACCTCCATTAAAAAATTCTGCGTTAGTATGTCAATGGCTCAGTTGGATTTGTATTATCATGACTTCTCTACGCGGCGAGTTTGAATCATCATAGCTGTACATACATGTTAGTAGTTTATCACCGGGTGTTTGGGTGTAAATGAAGACCATTCTCCACCAAAAACCTTGTGGTTATCTTGCGTAAATTCATGTCTACTGGTTAGCTAAGGTCCTAATTTATACTCCAGAGCAGTTGGTTTGGTTGCTGGGGGCTTTCGCCAAAAGTTTCATGTTTCCCTATTTGTGCAGAATGACGAAAAGTGAGACGAAACCTTATGCAGAATTGCCTAACTTGTAATTTGTGTTTGTACCGAATTGCAACCAGGACTATTGTGACCAATGATTTCTTTGCAAGGTCTATATGCCGACCGGCCATTGGGAAAGCTACCAATCTCGTTGTACACAGCAACATCGTGTGGATTGGATTGGTTCTTGTACCTTTTTTTTGCAACCATTTCTATAACTTTAGGTGTTCTAACGCTGCCGTCCCACGAATATGCCGTCCAGGACTTGAGATTGCAATACTCGTACACACCCAACGAGACATTCCCTATATGGCAATTGGTATTCATAACCATTGTTTGTCCACCAATTTTATTTTTTGCAATTTCATGCTTGGATTTTCGCAGGGTGACGATATTCAGAATTTTATGGGACACTTTTGCCGGGCTGACTGCCTTGTGTGGGAGCATGGCGACCCAGATACTCATAGTGTGCGTGTTGAAAAACACTTTGGGCCTTCCTCGGCCAGATTTCTTGGACCGGTGCCAGCCATCAATAGAATTTGGTATGGGAACAATCGCAGATTGCACGAGTACAGACGATGGGATTCTAAGAGAAGGGTTTCGGACGTTTCCCAGTGGTCACAGCTCGACAGCATTTACAGCCATGACAATGGTGAGTCTATTTTCCGCTGGCAAATTACAAGTTTTTGACAATCGTGGTGTTTCAATCAAGATAGCGTTGGTTGTAGCGCCGATGATTCTAGCGAGTACAATTGCAAGTTCACGGATTGCCGATAATCGACACTTTTTATCAGACACGTTAGCAGGAGCAGCCATAGGAATTTTTTGTGCGTATTGGTTTTATCGTCAATACTTTCCCAGCGTGCTTTTATTGACAAATAAAGGACGAGCCTATCCACCACGACGAAATGGGGTATCACATCTCTTTGGGAACGTGGGTGGGTTCTGGTTTATCGAGGAAAGTGACAACGGACAGTATTGCAAACGGTGTCTAAATCGGCCTTCAACGTGCAAAAAGTTGGTTCAACTTGGTATCGTTGATCACGATACTCACGCTGTGAGCGTAGGATCTAGCCTTGAAGCTGCGAGCAAAGCAAAAGCGCAACTAGGACACACGGTAAATTTGGACACTCCACTATAAGATTTTGCGAGCCCGCAGACGGGCACTTTTGACCTTTGCAGCAGCATTTTCAACTTCATGTTCGAAACCATCAAGTAACTCATTGTGCTCTTCAACCTCGGTATTGATCAACTCTCCCAACTCACGTTGTCTTTGAATCAGTTTCCGAAGCTCGTACAATTCTTGATCTTGGTTCTTGTGGATCTGAATTTGTTGCTGCAAAAGTTCCTGGTTGTTCAACGGCAATGTGTCGTTGGTCTCAGAAGCCTTGCCTAGCGAGCCGTGCCCGCCGTTTTGCTCTCTTCTATCGGCTGACCATGCCCCTATCAGCAGAATCAGCAGCTTAAGATTACACACCGCTGCCTCTTTTTTCAGTTTATCTTTGGCAGAAATTTTGAGCTTGCTGATGGTGGCACGGAGCTCATCTAGGTGCCTCTGTAAATCCTTTGACTCCTTTTGAATGGCAATTTTTTCCTTCAAAGTCTGGCTCTCTTTGTAGGCTATTTCAAACTCGTGCGCTCGCTGCTTATAGCGACGGTAAAGTTCCAGCCATTGCTGGTCATCCAAACTAGGTGGAATACTGAGGTCCGACACTACGTTCAGGCCCCTTTTGAAGATGGAAGATAGCTCAAAATCGGCGGGAAGTTTTAAAAATTCAAGGAATATTCGGTTGTTCTGAATCTCCTTATCAGTGACAGCCTGGTTCAAAAAAGTGGCGAGTTGATCTCGTCTTTCCGCCACGACTTTAGCTGAAGACGAAAACATGAACGACTTCGGAGGAATCTTGTACGGGAAATCGCTGGGATTTATACCCAAGTCATCGGATAAATCTTGAACAAGTCGGAAGAATTCGGAGTACCTTCTTGGAATCGTCATCGAGCGTAGAGGAAGTTTGAGCAGAATATTATAGTAGACAGCATTGTTGGCGCTCGTGGTCGAGGGGATGGAAACGACGGGACGCTCCGAGTCTGTTTTTTCAAACGACATGTACAAGTAGTAACGTAGCCAAAATATGGTGACACTTGCTGCTGGGATGGCGCGCCCAAACACCGGCTACCCGAATGTGGAGACGACAAGCATTTGGCGATTCAGGTCGCATTCTTGCTATCGATATGATTACCATTTTGGGCGAAAGAAGTTTAAAATGGCTTTATGAAAAAGGAGTGCTTTTACTGAACACTGAAAATATTGATTTCTTTTAGAGTGATTGTGATAATTGGGTTGTTTGGTTTATTTAGTTTTGCAGCAATTGCCAAGAATGGAATTCGAGCTATTTATGCAATTGAAGCAAAAGTATTCTTGTAGAAACTACGAAAGGGCTTGAAATTAAAGACAATTATTGAAAGTGAAAACAGAAATGAAGATTGGAGGAAGAAACAGAACCCTGACAAACTCTGAAAAATCAAAATTTATAATTTTCGAAAATAGCGTTCAAAGACTGTTCTTCCTTCAACTCATCCAAATGACTCACCACAATGCCCAATATGACCAAAAAAGCTCCTCCATCACCATTTCGCTGGTACATTATACCTGGATTTACGATCCAAAACCTTATCGGTTAACGCACCCGTACACCAGCAGAACATCGTGACATAATTTGAAGGTTGCTAACTATTTCAGGCGTAACCATTTATTTCACCACGCATTCTTTCAAGTTTGGAATTGGGTAATTTTTTCACATTCTACACCTGTGAGCACCCCCAGAAATGAGCTACAGTGCCACAGACAACCATGGGACCGATACTGGTCCGAAATCCGGTTCTCAGCCGGTTTCAGAAACGGGTTCCGAGGTCCATACGAGGCCAGAAACGGCTCTGCCAGTGCCTGAGCGTAGCCATGTTGCTGAAGAACGCCATGGGCGCGATTCCGACCTTGAAAGAGAACCATTGGTGAGACGCAACTTTTTGGACCCGGATGACCCTCGGGTATCGCCGATGAATTTGTACCGTATAAGAGCTTTACGATTCACAATTGCGTGCATGTTGTGGGTGAATGTGGTTCTCTTTTTCATTTTTTTGATTTCAGACTTTGTGGCCATTCCTGGCTTGAACAATCGAGGAAAGTCGTTTTTGCAGCTCGACTTGTTGATACTCAATTTTTTGACCAACTTGATCACATTATGGAGCTTCACTGTGCCAGCTTACTACGAGCGGATTTTGGGCTACGTAAGTGCCGCATTGCTTTTTGTTGACTTTATTGTGGTAATTAGTGTCCCTTACCTTCGCGACCAATTTGGGCTTACGGGAAACTTGCTCATGATATGGACTTTGTTGACGGTGGCTGTGAATTGCTGGGCAGACTACTCGGTGGAAAAGAGCAAAAAAAACCAGGAAATTGAACTTACTGGAAGAATAGAAACGAGACATTCCATCTCCGAACTTTTCGTGATGTTGATCAAGATAATCATCAAGTTGTTTCTCCTCTTGGTTATCTGGAACGTGAGCTTGGGAATATGGCTTCAGGCGTTTGATTCTCATGAACAGCCATGGGGAAAAATGGTGGCTGTGGACAATAACCAATTTAAAGTTCACTTGGCATGTTTTGGAGACGTTGGAAGCAGCTATAACGGTACACAACCAATAGTCATGGTTGAAGGAGGCCAATTGACTTCTGCTGAAGAATTTCAGGAATGGGTAGAAGAGCTTTTCCATTTGAATAGATTGGACCGGTATTGCGTTTGGGATAGACCAGGCTACGGGTTTTCCGATAGCGCACCCCTGCCGATTTCTATTAACATCATCACAGAGTATCTCATTGAAGCGTTAGAAAAAGAGAAGATTGAAGGTCCTTTCAGTGTGGTTGGGTTCGATATTGGTGGCTTGTATGCTCGGGCATTTGCGCTGAGAAATTCCCACAATATTCATTCCGTGATGCTTGTGGATAGCTGGCACGAAGATCTTCTCAAGTTGAACCCTTTCAGTGGACCAGGACGCAAAAACGAAAAGAGTAAGGTGTTCCGCAACATTTTGGAATTCATGAATACTCGCACAGGGTTCAAGCTTTGGCTCAAAGGGTTGGTAGCTCCTCTTGGATTGGTCACTAATACCCATTGGTTCTTCCATCCGAAGCGATACTCTTCCAACAGCCGTATATTTGGCTCGGATATGGTCCGCCTGTCCAAGTATTTGAGGGCTCGTTTGCAGGAACAAATCACAGCCTCTATACTCTCTCACAACGAAATGGCAGGCAGCGATATCCACAGCGTTCCGCTCAGCGTGGTTTCGTCCGATTACATGATCAAAAAGTCGCTCAACTGGGGTAAATGGCAGCGGGAATTGACCAAGTTGAGCAGCAAGGCGATGGAATGGGTGGTGGCAGAGAAAAGCGGACACAAGATTTGGGAGAGTCCACGAGGCAGAGAAGAGCTACAAAAGGTGCTTTTGAGGTTACTAGGCGATAGCGAGATATAGATGAAAAGATTTGGTGATTTTGGTGATTTTTGGGACTTTTTAGTTGTTCTGTTCACTCTCTCGTAGGTTTCCCGATGCGGGCATTACTGCACACAGGCCGGGGTGAGGAGTCCGAGGCGCGCACGTGACGCATTCCAGATTTGTAGCGAAATGTGAGGCTGGCTTCTGACGAGATAGGCCAGTGGTATTGCACCTGTCGTGTAAAAACGAGTTTTTAAGCTTTTTCGGTTGTTGAAAGCAGTTTTTCTGGGTGTTGTGAAGCATATCAACTTATTTGTACACTTAAAAGTGTTTCTCTACTTAATAAAAATCGAATAGGAGTGTTTGTGTTCGATTTCTTTGCTGTTTCTGGCGACTATTTTCCATAAAAAACCCGACTTTTTTGGCAATACGGCGCCTCCTATAGTTCATCACATACTTCCGTATCGATGGAGACCGCAGAAATTCCGGAAACGATGAATACCATCTCGAAACTGACGAGATCTTCTCCTATCAGCTCGCCATCAAGTTTTCCTTCGCTGCCTGGAGCGCCAGATCTCAACCGAAGTGGCAGCCAAGCGAGCAGCGGAGTGGCAAATACTGGAGTGACCGCTGGACCTGGAAATTGGCCGGCTAATGTACTGCCCCAATCGTCAACTGGTGCTGATCGCAACGGACGGTTGAGCCCTCTGCCTCAAATTGCCCCTGGGCCACCGGGGTCGTTTGAACCCCATCATCCAGATCATTCACAAGCAAATCAGGCGAACTTGCAAGCAAACTCACAAGCAGATTCACAAGGAAACTCATCACAGACACAGTCTCAATCACAGGCTCAATTACAGTCTCAGTCTCAGTCTCAGTCTCAGTCTCAATCTCAATCTCAATCTCAGTCTCAATCTCAGACTCAACCACAGGCTCAGTCTCACGTTAAAGCTGCACAGAACCTTGGTCAGCCAGAATCCGCACCGGCTGGTCCCGTACGTAGATCATCTTTTGGTCTCGGATTCTTGAGTCTGTTTGCCAACTCTATCCGGTCGCAAGGCACCGCTCCGACCGGAGGCTCCACCGAAGCATTCATGTCCAACAGCCCCACTATTGCCAATCTCAATCACCATCTTAATAGCGACAGCCAATCGGAATTCGAGGACGCCGTTCGGGGTCCTGAGCAATTGAACGAGGAAAATGAGGAAAATGCATTGAATGGTGCTACTGCTGGTGCTATTACTGCTACTGCTACAGGCGGTGGTGGTGATGTTTCTTCTGCTGCCGCTCATTCTTCTGGTGGTCCTGCTGGCATGGATAAAGACGGATGCTACTCTATCCGGTTGACACCTCTTATTGACCATTCTTCGTCAGCCTCTGGTCTTTATTTTGCTCCAGTGATTCGCAAAATTAAACCAGAAAAGTCGATTTCCATTGGTCGCTACACAGACAAGAACAGGGCCGCAGCCCACGCCCCACAAGGCTCATCTTCTCCTATCGTATTCAAGTCCAAAGTGGTATCGAGAACCCACGCTCTCTTTCAGTGCAACGAAGAAGGTCAGTGGTTTATCAAGGATTGCAAATCGTCATCGGGAACTTTTTTAAACCACATTCGGTTATCTCCAGCATCGCAAGAACTGGCATTGACTCCTCTCGTGGATGGAGATATAGTTCAGCTTGGAATGGACTACCGAGGCGGCACCGAAGAGGTGTATCGCTGTGTCAAAATGAGATGTGAATTCAACAAAAGTTGGCAGCGTAAGGTCAATTCGTTCAACTTGGAGATTCACTCGAAACTCAAAAACTTGGCACTTGACAATGGAAATCTGATACCCGAGCCGCTAATCACCAATAATTTCTCCGAGTGTGCTATATGTTTATTGACACTCGACCCGTGTCAGGCCCTCTTTATAAGTCCGTGCTCCCATGCATGGCACTACAAGTGTATTCGGCCCATCATCATCAAGAGCTATCCGCAATTTTACTGTCCCAATTGTCGATCGATGTGCGATTTGGAGTCTGATATAGAGGACGATGACGATTAATGACGAGGCCATATATTCTTTAATCTATTTGATGTACGTTCTAGCTTCGTAGGGCGCCAAATGAGAGTCGGAGTTTTCGTCAAAGTTGGTGAGCACCAAGTTGTAACCTTCTTCCGCAACGTATGGAACGGTTTCTTCGGAGAAGTTCAACGCAACAAGAGCCTTTTTGTTGCCGTTTTCCTTGGTGAAAATAAAGAGTTTTTCGTGGCCGTTATCAACAATTTTCAAGTCTCCAAAAATGAGAGTTTCAGAGTGCGATTTTCTCACTTTCAAACATTTTTGCCAGAAACTGAAAACCGACGAAGGATCGTTAACTTGCGAAGCAACGTTGATTTCGGGATAGTTATCGTTGACACGCATCCATGGCTCGCCTGTGGTGAATCCTCCGTGTTTGGAATTGTCCCATTGCACTGGAGACCTGGCATGGTCTCTGGCCATGATTTGAACAACGTCCATTAATTTTTCCAATTTTTCTTTATCGTCGCCAATACGCTGCTTAAAGTCCTCGTAGTAGTTCAACGTCTCGATATCCTTGTACTCAGAAATGGGCCATGACCGTGGAAGATTTGTCATTCCAATTTCCTGACCTTGGTAGATGTACAAGGTTCCAGAAAGCGAGCTTAACATTTGTGCCAAGAGTTTAGCGGACTTATTGTGGCCCTTGGGGTTCTTGTCAGTACCAAACCGAGAAACTGAACGAGGTTGGTCGTGGTTTTCAGAGAAAGCAGTGGCCCAAGCATCGGTTCCTTCTGCGAAACCACTCATATTCTTCACGGCTTTTCTCATGTCGTCCAAATTCCACCCAGCAAAATCGTACCTACCAAGTCCCTTGACACCCACTTCGACCAAATCAAAGAGAAAAATCGAGTTCATTTCGTTGGCTGAAGCGGAAACATATTTGAGTGCTTCTTCACGGCTGCAATGGCCCACCTCTCCAACCGTCATAACGTCGTAATGGCTGGTCACTTTCTTATACATTTCCTTGTGGAACTCGTGGATACGAGGACCATTCAGACACAAGCTTCCGAAAGGCTGCCACTTTTGCGTGTGGTCCACAATTGGTGCATCTTCAAAAGTTTGAACTTTGGAGTATAAAGCTGCGACATCGATTCTGAACCCATCCACACCTTTTTCGTACCAAAACTTCATAGCATACTCATAAATGGCCTCCCTGGTCTCCTCACACTCCCAATTGAGGTCTGGCTGAGTGGCTGCAAATAACCGAAGATAATATTCTTGGGTATGTTCATCCCATTCCCATGCGGAACCGGAGAAACAAGATTTCCAGTTATTTGGAGGCTGTCTATTTCCTTGCTCGTCATACTTGGGAGGCTTCCAGATGTACCAGTTTCTCTTGGGATTGTCCTTGGAAGATCTTGATTCTTTGAACCATTCATGCTCACTACTGGTATGGTTCACCACAAGGTCAAGAACGAGCTTCATGCCCCGACTACGGACCTGGTCAATTAATTGATCCATGTCCTTCATAGTACCATACTTGGGGTAAATGGCATTGTAGTTGGAAATATCGTATCCCATATCATCTTGGGGTGAATCGTACATTGGAGAAAGCCAAATCACATCCACTCCGAGAGACTTAACATAGTCAAGTTCTGAAATAATACCTTGAAGATCTCCAAAACCGTCTCCATTGGAATCCTTGTACGAAGCGGGCCAGATCTGGTATACTGTGGCAGTTTTCCACCAAGGTTCAGCGTTAATTGTCATGATTGCAAATTAATGTCCCTCACTCGGGTGGCTTTTATTCCTGCGCGCGCAAAGAATATTTATTCCGCTGCATAATGTGGAGTGCATTACGCACATCGTTTTTCCGCGGCGAATGCGGGGATCCACTCGCGAGAGACCTATGTAACCAGGAAAAGTCCATCCGAGTAAATTGCCGTAAATCACCGTTAAGATTATCGGAAGTTGGCTGGTGGGGGACCTGTCAATCATAGTGGGGCGAGGGTGGGGTTCCTGCCAAGTAGAGTATTAATACTAATTGCAAATTGTGCTTACATGAAAGAAATGTAGACTTGCAAAAACATTAGTTTAGTGCGTCTGTCGCTTCAAAATCTACTACAGCAATACTCTCTGTTGTCACTCTTAACTATTACTATTCCACCCTCAGAACTACACTTCATAGTAAATTATTTCTTGTAATTTTGTCATTTTACTTCATTCTCCAATTTTGAAATTTCTCATCAATTCTGCGTCGTTCTTCAAGATTATCTGAAATTCAAACTTTACAGAACAGCTACAAATGAATACGAATAAAGAGTGATCGTTTCCTCCATCGTTTGAATCGCGAAGAAGAAATTTACGAGTTTGATACTGTTCAGAGAATGGCTGCAAATTGGCGAAAACTCAAATTTGCAAAGAAAAAGCAACAGCCTAGAAATAGACATCAGGGTACTAAAAGAGCGCTAGGGGACAAGATATGTTAGAAGAGTTCCAACGATTCAATTGGAAGTTGTTGCAATTGGTCGCATTGACGTCTAAATTCGAACACAGGGAACTAAGTGTCAAACTCCAACCAAGTTTAAACTGAGAGTCAAATTCCGACCAAGCTTAAAACTGAAAGTCGTAATTTTGTTAAAAGTGCTTAACTGAAATGGTAAGCTTTCCGTTCTTATTCTCGATTTCAACAATTTTTTGCGGGGAAGCATTAGTGCAGTCTTCATATTGTTTTCTTAGCATGTTAAACAATGAACCTATCTCCATAATAACCTTCAAAACCTCATAGCAATCACGCCAGAATCAGAATGACACAATTATGCATAAACAGTACTGATTCCGAGATCGAAGTTGTTCCGATTTTCTGAAGTGAGTTTTTCCGATGAGATTTTTGATCAGACATTCAACCGAAGTAACCGTTCAAAATCATGCAATGAACATATAGCCAAACTCGGTGGCTCATATAGATCACACCACGACTTGATTGAGCTCCGTAGCTTATTTTAAGGGCCCTTGAGAGCCACATGATGCCTCGCAATAATTTCGCATCCATAATGGAAAAGTACCCCACAAACGCCCCGCGTAAATTTTCATTTTGCGAACATAAAAGATAGACTCCGCCGACAAACTCAGGCACAGATTGTGCTGGAGATGAGTGGCTTCTTTGAAGAAGACGCTGCGTCCAATAAAAATGTAAAACCTACCCAAAAAAAATCCATGGATAGTTCCATCCGGGATGAAGTTGATGACTTTTTGGCCAAATTTTTGGACTTGTCTAATGAAGCCAAAGATAACGATTCCAAAGAAAGAAGCATGCCTTTGTCTGAAAGCATCAAGACGTTTCCCAAGGCAGCATTCTGGTCGGTAGTTTTGTCGTCGGCGTTGATAATGGAAGGATTCGACACCAATCTCATCAACTCATTTTTCACGTTTCCAGCGTTTCAGAAGAAATTTGGTACTTATTACCCTGAAAGCGACAGCTGGGGCCTCGAGGCGAAAAGGCAAACCACCTTGAGTTTGAGTGTATACGTCGGAGAATTTATTGGTTTGTTCATCGCAGGTATAATAGCAGATCGCATTGGGTATCGGAAGACATTAATTGGAGCCTTGGCAATGGTAATTGGGTTCATTTTTATTGTGTTCTTTGCTCAGAATGTGCAAATGTTGGTTGCTGGCGAATTACTTTTGGGGATTCCTTGGGGAGCATTTCAGACATTGTCGATTTCATATGCCTCCGAAGTTTGTCCAATGGTTCTTCGAGTCTACTTGACAACTTATGTCAATGTTTGCTGGGTATTCGGACAACTTATATCTGCTGGAATATTACGGGCGCTTGTGAACTCAAAGTCTGAGTGGTCTTTTCGAATTCCGTTCGCTCTTCAATGGGCATGGCCAATTCCTATCATGATTGGAATTTTTTTGGCACCCGAATCTCCATGGTGGTTGGTGAAAAAAGGTCGACTTGAAAGCGCCAAAAAGTCGGTCAATAGGCTTCTCACAGAGAATAGTCATCTCCCCGATAAGTCAGTAATGACAGTTGCAATGGTGAACAAAATGCAATTGACTGTGGAAAGTGAAAGAACCTCCAAAAACGAAGCCACTTATTGGGACTGCTTCAAAGGACCTGATTTCCGAAGAACAAGAATAGCGGTTGGAGTTTGGGTGTTTCAGAACATTACAGGCTCAGCATTGATGGGCTACTCAGCATACTTTTATACGCAAGCAGGACTTGCACCAAGTATGGCTTTCACCTTCACCATTATCCAGTATGTTCTTGGGATTGTCGGGTGCATTCAATCGTGGTTTTTGGCTAAAAATGCTGGAAGATTTACCATTTATTTTTCTGGATTGTGCACCCAATTTGTAATTTTGGTCATAGTTGGAGCTCTTGGATGTTCTGCCGACAAAAATGCTTCATGGGGAATTGGCAGTATGCTTCTAGTGTTCACACTTGTCTATAATTCCAGCGTGGGCCCTTTATGTTACTGTATCGTTGCCGAAATGCCGTCGGTGAAATTGCGGACAAAAACTTTGATTATTGCAAGAAATGCCTACAATGTTGCCGGCATTGTAATTGCGGTGATAACCCCACAGATGCTTAATCCAGAAGCATGGAATTGGAAGGCTAAAACTGGATTTTTCTGGGCCGGATTTGCATTGGCTGGACTTATCTGGTGCTGGTTTGATTTGCCTGAAACGAAAAACAAGACTTTTGCCGACTTGGATGCCTTGTTCGAGAACAAAATTGCCAGCAGAAAGTTCAAGAGTACCGAATTGGCAACTTTTGACGTCGGAAGAATGATGGAAAATCTTGGAGAAGAAGGTATCAAGGCGGTGGTGAAGCACCACGAAAACCCGGAAACTGAAAAGGTGTAACCCTGAAATTGGATTTTAGCCAAAGTCGTCACTGGAAAGTGGAAAGCACGAAGCGGGCGTTCGGTTTGGCTTGACACTCAAGCCTCGGAACGAGCCGTCACGGACATGAAACCGCAGCGGTTTGCAGCCAAAAAGGTGTGGGGCAGCAACTAAACCAAGATCGTCACTCGATACGGACTCGCCTAAAACTCGGGATTCAACAAATGGTCCGCCTCGAAAGTTAACCAGCCGCACCGTATTCTAATTAAAGTTTTTGCCTCCGCATGCATCTGCCCCAAAATGCTCGCCAATATGTAGTGGATGCGGACGGAGCGCCGCACGTAAAAAATAATGTGGGGAGGGTGCTTCTGGAAGACCTGTTTTCGGCGAGATTTACAGCGATAATCAAGATACACTTCTTCCGTGATTGCCGTAGTAAGGGCCCTCGTAATGTCTGGCCAATCTTCGGCAAATTGCTTCTATGCCTCGCGCCGAGGAAATGACCTTATGCGACCAATGCAGCTTCGACAGCAGATCTGCATTACACGACAGTTCCTGCGAGATGATAGCGAGTTTCACCTGCGCCAATCTTTGCGTCGCTGGCGTGCTGATGATCTGACATAGGTTACGCCGAAGCCGAAATCGGTTTTCGTCCGGTACGGAGAGCTCGTGCACAATGGGTTATATTGGATAGAGCCTAGTAGAAGCTGGATGCTTCTATTGAACCGCTGGACCGAGTAATGTTGCTTGATAACATAATAGTGCGTCAATTAATCCGCACTTCCCATAGTTTACGTACTCGTGCCAATTGACTTCTGCCGTTCGTTCCGGTCACTTTCCTATCCATTTGTCCACTCAATTGCAGCGGGGACCCTTAGTTCGTAACATTTACCGTTGAAGGCGAACCTAACCGGAATTCCATCGTACTTGACCCAACGGGAACAATCTGCAATGCAAGGCAGAAACGCGCATAAAAATAAGAATAAGGTACCCTGTCGCAAACTTTGACAGTTAATGGCTGCAACATTAATCCGGTAGAATGTTTTCGAGTGGCATATTTTTTGGACAAAATAGCACGGTTGATTCGCCACGCATCTACCACCATGCTGTAACTCACTACTTCCAAGTGGCACCATTTTTCTTGGACTTCCAGAAGGTTTTTGGTCGCTAGTGAATTTGGGTCGTCATGCAAGAGGACGCAACTCCCCGCATCACCTCCGCAGGGCCCTAATATGTACCCCACAAACAGCCTCACGCATGGTAAACGGTATACGACTGGCAAGGATTCATGGGAAACATAAATAGCTCCAGACTTTCTTCATGTTGTAGTATCTTCAGTCATGTCTAGGTACGTCGAAGATGTTAACAAGAAAGACAAAGCTATCGGAATCGAGGAAGAGGTGACTCGCAAGGACACCGAGGACTCGCTCCAGGTGGAGATGAACGATTACTTGGCAAAATTCTTGGACATGTCCAATGAAGCCAAGGAAAATGAAAATAAAGAGAAGACGATGCCTTTGGGCGAGGGGCTCAAAACGTTTCCCAAAGCTGCCGCTTGGTCGATTGTTTTATCGTCGGCTTTGATTATGGAAGGTTACGATCTCAATCTTATTGCGTCTTTCTACGCATTTCCTTCCTTTAATAAAAAGTATGGCCATTACGATGCCGGTTCCGACAGTTACCAGCTTGACACCAAATGGCAAACCACCTTGAGTATGTGTGCCAATGTGGGAGAGATCATTGGATTATTTGCAGCCGGTATAGTTGCCGACCGGATTGGTTACAGATGGACATTAATTGGGTCTTTGTTGTTGGTTATTGGGTTGATTTTCATTGTTTTCTTTGCCCTGAGTATCGGAATGTTGGTCGCTGGAGAGTTATTATTGGGTCTTCCGTGGGGTGTATTTCAAACCTTGACGGTTTCGTACGCTTGTGAGGTTTGTCCCTTGGTTCTTCGTGTGTATTTGACAACTTATGTCAATGTGTGTTGGGTTTTCGGTCAATTGATTTCTGCTGGAGTGTTGAAGTCTTATGTCGATTCCACTGCTAACGATTCTTACCGGATTCCATTTGCTATCCAGTGGATTTGGCCCGTTCCGATCATGATTGGTATCTTTTTGGCTCCAGAATCTCCATGGTGGCTTGTCAAAAAGGGCCGTCTTGACCAGGCCAAGCACTCTCTTCGCAGACTTATCAGTGCCAACGAACATCTTCCAGACACAGATATCTTGGCCGAGGCCATGGTGAACAAAATGCAATTGACCGTCGAGAAAGAATTTGCAATCAGTGCCAGTGCTTCCTATATTGAATGCTTCAGAGGAAGGGATTTCCGCAGAACAAGAGTTGCTGCTCTCACTTGGGTGATTCAAAATATCACCGGTTCAGCATTGATGGGTTACTCGACGTACTTTTACACGCAAGCAGGTCTTGCAACCAACATGGCGTTCACATTTACCATCATCCAGTCTGTTTTTGGAGTCATTGGAACTTTTGGCTCGTGGTTCTTGGCTCGTGCCTTTGGCAGATTTACCATTTACTTTTACGGTTTGTGCACCCAATGTGTGATTTTGCTTATTGTGGGTGGTCTTGGATGTTCCAGCTCATCATCAGCATCTTGGGGAGTGGGTGTCATGTTGTGGGTCCTCACGTTTGTCTATGATTTGGGTGTGGGTCCTCTTTGTTACTGTATTGTTGCGGAAATTCCATCGGTGAGATTGAGAACTAAAACCGTCATTATTGCTAGAAACGCATACAACATTGCTGGTATTATCGTGGCTGTGATCACTCCTCACATGTTGAACCCCGAGTCGTGGAACTGGAAGGCCAAGACTGGATTCTTCTGGGCTGGGTTTGCTTTATGTTCGGCTGTATGGTGTTGGTTCGAGTTACCTGAAACTAAGGGTAAGACTTTTGCTGATTTGGACGCTTTGTTCGAGCACAAGATTGGTGCTCGTAAGTTCAAGTCCACCGAAATGGAAACTTTCAATGTTGGAACTATGATGGAGGCACTTGGAGACGAAGGTATTAAGGCAGCCGTTCAACACCACGAGGTGTTGGTGGACAGCAATGCCACCACCACTCACCATGAGAAGGTTTAGTTATGTTTGAGCTTGATGCTTAGCAGTAATAGGATAGGAATGTAATGATTTGCAACTATTGCACCGATGATTTGCAGCCGCAATAAAATGAAATAGTAGCTGAGGGAAAAACCTCTTCAATACTTGAAGTTGAGTCGCGAACAGTTTTAAAGCTAAATGTTTGAAAGTGCCTGGAAGCCGCCAAGAAGATGTATCCAAAGTGAAATTTTTGGCTGAAATAGCCAGCTTCGTAATTATGCCAAGACTCTTCAACTTTTTCCGTCGCAAATATTTTGGTAGTGAAGCCAATCTACCCGATCAGCCACTTCCGCTCGTGCGGAGTACTCTGCTTGTCGAGATTGTTTCCAGATTTGCATCTCGATAAGATCGCGGAACAATAAATTGCGAAATGTGGGGTGCGTCGTAAATTGCAGTTCCGCGGGAGGGCTCATAACGAGAAGGTCATCTACAGATTAAGCTCAGAAACCCACTGTAAAATCAGAAAGGTACCAGAACCCAGCTACGAGCCCAAATAGCAGCTTGCATATCTGACCCAAAATTGCTCTTTTAGCACATTGTGCAGTTGATTCTAGAAATCGGGGCGGAAAAATTCCGCCACGAAAACATCTGCGGCTAAATGTTTTTACCACTTAAGCCACCCAGTCACCCACCATGGCTGCAAATAACGCCTGGAGTGGGGTGATAACTCAAAAATGACGTTTCGTTGCCAAGCCCAAAGCGTCTGACAGCCATGCGCAAGGCATGCATACACGACGGGCCGCACCTCTGTAATCAGGAATGACCAATTTTCCATACCTGATCACCATTACGGGGTCTGGCAATTTCACGTCATCCTTGGCATACAGGCATTCAAAGGTAAACCTTATACTCAAAATGATGTTGGTTTTGCAACTAAACTCGGTTTTGATGGACTCGCATGCTGCACTCGTATTACCCAAGCGCGGACGCTCTCCGCTCATGCAAGGCATGATTGCGCATTTTGGAACTTTTCCGAATGTTTTTTTCCGAAGTCGGATGCCGAGACCGAAATTGAATTTTAAATTTGAAAAAGCGGTATTGGACGATCTCGCCAAGACAGTCCACTATACTACCCCACGCCAACAAACCCCAACTTCACCGAAGGTTTTACGATCGCCGTGCGCCCAGAAATATTTTTCCGCCGTTCGCGTGTTTCAGGGAATCTCGCAAATTGCCAAGCTGCCTCGCAGGTCGGGGAAACGCACCCCACAAAAATATTGCTTCCGAGTATGCGCAAAGATAAAAAGGCACCAAAAAGTCGTGGAATACAATCCACGGCACAATGACTCTGTTTGTTGAGAATGTTAATGAGCCAGAGAAAAAAGTTAATATCGATGAGGATATCGTTCGGAAGAACACCGACGATTCTCTCCAGGTGGAGATGAACGACTACTTGGCCAAGTTCTTGGATATGTCCAACGATGCCAAAGAAAACGAAACCAAGGAGAAAACGATGCCGTTGTCGGAGGGAATCAAGACATTTCCCAAAGCTGCCGCCTGGTCGATTGTGTTGTCAACAGCGTTGGTTATGGAAGGTTACGACACCAATCTTATCAACTCATTTTATGCGTTCCCATCTTTCAATGAAAAATACGGAGAGTACGTTGAAAAATTAGACGCTTATCTGATCGATGCCAAATGGCAGACCACTTTGAGTATGTGTGTGAATGTTGGTGAGATTATCGGGTTATTTGCAGCCGGTATTATTGCCGATAAAATTGGTTACAGATGGACGTTAATTGGGTCGTTGGTTTTAACCACTGCGTTTATCTTCATTGTGTTTTTTGCCAAGGACATTGGTATGTTGGTTGCTGGAGAATTGTTGTTGGGTCTTCCTTGGGGAGCGTTCCAAACACTAACGGTGACATATGCTTCAGAAGTTTGTCCTTTAGTGCTTCGTGTGTATTTGACCACTTATGTTAATGTGTGTTGGGTTTTCGGTCAATTGATTTCTTCTGGAGTTTTAAGAGCCTTTGTCGATTCCACGGCCCACGACTCGTACCGAATTCCGTTTGCTATCCAATGGATCTGGCCGCTTCCAATTATGGTTGGAATCTTCTTGGCTCCCGAATCTCCGTGGTGGTGTGTTAAAAAGGGCCGTCTTGACCAGGCCAAACGGTCGCTCAAAAGACTCATAAGTGCTAACGAACATCTCCCCGACACCGAAGTTTTGGCTAATGCCATGGTGAACAAAATGCAATTGACAATCGAAAAAGAATACGCCATCAGTGCCAGCGCTTCATACTGGGATTGTTTCAAGGGCTCTGATTGGAGAAGAACAAGAATTGCTGCCGGAGTGTGGGTTGTTCAAAACATTACTGGGTCCGCCTTGATGGGTTATTCGACGTATTTCTACCAGCAAGCAGGTCTTGCAACAAGTATGGCGTTTACGTTCTCAATCATCCAGTACATTTTTGGAATTATTGGAACATTTGGCTCGTGGTTCTTGTCTAGGTGGACGGGAAGATTCAACATCTATTTCTCTGGCTTGTGTATCCAGATTGTGATATTGTTAGTTGTGGGAGGTCTTGGATGTTCCAGTGACAAAAATGCTTCGTGGGGAATCGGAGCATTACTTTGGGTGTTCACATTCGTTTACGATTTCACTGTTGGTCCGCTTTGCTACTGTATTGTAGCTGAAATTCCTTCGGTAAGATTGAGAACAAAGACCGTTGTCATTGCTAGAAACGCATACAACATCGCTGGTATTGTCATTGCCGTTATTACTCCACATATGTTGAACCCTGAGTCGTGGAATTGGAAAGCCAAGACTGGATTTTTCTGGGCTGGTTTTGCGGTGGTTTCGGCCATCTGGGTATACTTTGAGTTGCCTGAAACCAAGGGTAAAACGTTTGCTGATTTGGATGCCTTGTTTGACCAAAAGACCAAGGCTCGGAAGTTCAAGACCACCGAGGTGGAAACCTTTAATGTTGGAACAATGATGGAGGCTCTTGGAGAAGAAGGTATCAAGGCTGCCGTCCAACATAATGAGAATCAGGCAGATCGTACCGAGAAGGTTTGAATAGTAATGTAATAAAGAAGCGAAAGCGTTCAGTAATTGCAACCGTTCATGAAAACAATTTTGATTCCAGACTAAAAATCTTTGAAGCTCTGGTTGTTTAGCTGATAATCTGATAAGCTCCATAGCTCGTTCTGGAACAAGGTTTGGAATGTCAAAAACGGTTTGAAATGTCAAAAACGGTTTGAAATGTAATCGAAATCTCGCAGCGAGAAGTCCTCGTCAAAGTCTAGTAAGAACTAACCTTGTGATGAGTCCCCTGGTTATACTAAAGGAATCTTGAATTCACAGTTCAGGGACAATTAGTATTTCCAAACAGTGGTTGCAAAACCGACAGAATAAAAGTAACTCAGATTCTTGAGAGTGAAATGGTAACGAAGGAGCTGATTGTGTCAGAGCTCAAACACAGCAATAACCCAATAAACCACCGAAAGACTGCCGAATATAAGTCCCGAGCAAATACGTATTTGTAAGCTTGATGCCAGTTACTAACAGCTTTCAAAAAGAAACGAAATCCAAACCAAACTGATTTTATGTGCTTCCATCCATAGCAATAGTCACTGCCGTATCCTTCAACTATAAGTGAAAATGATTGCTCTATTCCAAGAAAATCGAAGGGCCACCTTTGTATCATTGTTGTTTATCTCTGTCGGAATAATCTCAATATTTTGCTGAAACTTTCCTAGAATATTCTAACGATGAAAAGGCTTCAGCTGAGGGTGGGTCTCACATAGAATTTATAGGAAAACCAAAACTATCTTGGCACATCGGTTCAATTCTCTCAATTATTTTCGCAATTCATTGCCCCAGATCGCAAATTGCGACATTGGCTGCAAAATAATTGGGTGCGCACTCAATTTTTCGCGATAAAATGATTGCGAAACATCAAATTAGAAATTGAGAACCAACAGAATGTTCCTCTATTCAAAAGAGGGAAAATATATAAAGAAATGAGTAAAATGCTTAAAGCATATCCTAAGAACTAATAAAGTACTTTAATACGGACACGACTATGAAAATATTTGAAAATTGCAAACCACATTTAACATTCAAACTACTAAACACAGTTAAAGAGTTTCGAATCGATTGGGCTGATCATGATACTGTTCATTATTCTCTATTTACAAACATCACATAAAAACATCAGTTTCAAAGTTGGGAAGCGAAGGACTGGATTCATGAGAAGTATGCATGGGTTCGACAGGAATTGAAAACGCAAGCGTCATTTGAGTAAAAGGCGAAGGGCAATTGGAATCAAACCCTTCCATGCCATTGGATTGGATCCCGGGTTCGACTCCATTAGTTTGGATTTCATTGGATTCCATTCCATTAGGCTGGATTCCATTTCCGTTGAGCACCTCGCTAATACGCCGTTCTACAGCGTCGCCACGAGACGAGTCGTCGTCTTCACTGACTTCGGTGATGAAGGCTCCGCTGGTCACCACCATGGACCGGTTACAAAGAAGCTGGTACAACCGCTCGTACTCGGCTTTGGGCATGGTGAGGTCGTTTTTCAAAAAACTAATAAATTTGAATATTCGGTCAAGTGCCCCATAAGCTTGGTTAGTGTCGAAACGGTACACCAGAGCTTCTGCAATGGCATCGGCGAGAGCAGTGCCAATTTCCAACAACTTAATGGAAACTCCAGGTCCGTTGGACTCATAGGCAACGATAGGAAGATCTTCGGACTGGGCCAAGAAATCATGGGCAATTTTCACTGGAAAAAGAGGACTCAAATAGTCGTTGGAATTGCCGATTTTGAGCAAAAGTCCATTGTTTCGAGAGATATGCCACGCTAAAGACCTCATCCAATGCTGAGAAAGCAGAAGATTCAACTTGGACGAGTCTGGAATTGACGACGCAATTTCAATTTTCTCTAATTGTGTCTGGACATTTTCTATCCATCGCCGAAGCACCGATTGCGACCGAGTATCAAACAGACCGGCTCCACCGGTGGCTTCGGATCTTGATGACAACTCGATGAACTTGTCGAAGAATCGTCGGTCGGGAATTGCAAATATTTTGACAAGTTCGGTGAAGCCACTGAGCAATCCAGCATATTCTTCGTCTCCAAGAGATGGATAAGGAACTGCCGCATCTAAAATTACCGGTAATTTGTCCTCTATGCACATAAATCTTTCTGTAACCACCAACATGTAATAAATTTTCCGGCAATGATGCACTTCTGCCGGAGTTTTATCTGCATATGTGAGAGTATCATGATACCCGAGGATTTGAGCCACAGAAATTGCTTCTCTGAGGTACAAAATCGATGCTGAAACTCCACCCTTAACATTGACATAATACACATACAAGAAAAAAGCCGTCAAAAGCGAATCTTTTGTCACTTGTAAGCGATAATCAAAAGATTTTCGGGCTCGGAGTGCCTCGGCGACAAATTGTTCCGAACTGATCTCATTTGGAAGATTTATATGCGAGTTTGTCGTAAGAAACGTTACTTGACGTGCGATAGCCGCAGCCACTGCGCATGCCAATCCGTATGCAGATGTACTCTCAAAATCGAGTCCCCTTCCCGGATCGTACACTATTCGTGATACCAAATGTGCGACCGAGAGAACCGGCCATACACCATAGAACCAGGTTTGATATACTTGGAGATACGGCAATAGTTTATCGATGGAAATTGAATGTCCGGTGGTTATAGATGTGAGATTCGAGGGTTGAACCGACTCGCTCGAAGGATTTGTCGACCCCGGTTCTTGCGATCCATATGTGGTGTCGGTCCTATTGGTGTTAACGATCGGAATCGACGCGCCCTCGGGCACAGAATCAGGATCTAGCCCCGCAGCTGCAGTCACCCCTCGGTAGGCAGAGCTGGAAATATGCTGTCGTGTCTTATTTTGAATCTTTTTAGGACCGGTTTTCCTGCGGAGTCGGATATCGGTGCAGGCAATACTATGATTCGTGCATCGGGTGCATGGTCGTTTCCCGTCACACCGGATCTTACGTAGAGCACATGCGTCACACGGCCGCGTGTATTTAGCTCTTTTCTTCTCTTTGCCGGTCATGGCGTTAATACGAGATGTTGCAAGGTCAAATATGACCGAAGCGGGGCGCACGACCAAATGATGGGTGCGTGCTCCGCAGAGTGCGCCGCAGCGAGCGGCGGAAGCGGCGCGTAAGGTGCGGCGCAGATCGGTCGATTTAAGACGTGCTGCTGCAATATATAAATAGCAGGCGTGGAGAACGTTGCCGAAGCATGCAGCTGAAATACTTGTCTTTAAAGTTGATTCTTCTTCCAGAAATTAGTGTTACTCGAAGAGAAAATGGATATCCTGCACACAACGACCCCAGGTCTAGTAACAATGTTGGATCTTTGCAGCTAAAAATATTTTCAACAAACCATTTTGTGGAAATGTAATCATTCTTTCGTAACTTTAGTCCGGTAGGATGTCGGATTTCAATTTTGAAGATTTAATAAAAATTGGGTTACAGTAACTGAAAAATATTTACGAACTCACCGGTTTCTGTCCTGCATAAACCAGCACATTGGCATTAATGTAAAGTACGCTTTTTGCAATTTTCAGGTGACTTTTCGATTCAGCCGTTCAGCCATTTTGTATTGTTTGCCATTTTCATGCATTTCTACCTTTTAAATTGTTTTCGAGTTTTTCTGAAATTCTTCTTTCCTCTCATCTCTCTTGGCAATCGTAAGCGACACCCGTGCACCACAAAGTTTAATCTATCTTCGCGACTCCGATGCTGCATGTTTCTTACATTGAACACTCTTTTAGACCCCGTTCAGCAAATTTCTGATGAAACAAGCTCCAAAGATCACATGATAGCTACCTCCCCAATGCTGACTCCGACGATAAGCCTGGTAACTTCAAATCGGATTTCAAAACCCGCCGATTTAAAATCGAAATCAAAACCGGTTTCCAAACCGATGCATAATAATATCATTCTAGGGTCACGATACCGGTCCAAAACCGGCTGTGCTGGGTGTAGGAAGCGGAAAAAGAAGTGTGACGAAGTCCATCCCATTTGTGGTTCATGTAGACATCGAGGAGAGCTGTGCGAGTGGGGAGTGGTGAAGCGATATAAACCAGTGTCGCCTAGTTCTGAAGAAACCACACCCAAAATACTGGAACTACCAAAGTTGAATGATGTGGAACAGACAAGAACGACCCCAAAACTAACTGAAGTAACCCCAAAACTAACTGAAATAAACCCAAACCTGACCGAAATAGCTTCAAAACCAACCGAAATATTCCCAAAATTGGTCCTGATATCAGAAGAAACAAAAATCGTGATCCAGTCGCCAAAATCTCCCCCCTTCAGTCTGACACCCTCGGACCTTCTCCAGCTCTTTTCCCCGTCCGACTTTCTCGATTTTGACATGCCGTTACTATCATCGCCGTCTTCTACTTTCAGTCTATACTTGGACGAAGCTGGTCTTCGTTTGCTCAATTTCTACGAAAACAAAGTGGCCAAGATTCTCAGTGTGTCTCCAGAATCAAGCAACTACTTCTTAAAAACGTTTTTCACCGCGGCTCTGACCGAAGAATCGCTTATGCATGCCCTAGCGGCATGGGGAGGAGTGTTTCTGGACGGTCACGACAGCCCAGCCGTCAAATTCCACTTGGAAAAGGCCCGTCAGCTCATAAGATCCACCTACTTGAACCGAGAGGATCTCGATACCCATGGGACGTACGTAGCTATTTGCTACTATTTGATTCTGATGGGCATCGATATATGTTCTGGAGATGTTTCCAACTGGTACTATCTTTTCAACGAGTGTACAAACCTTCTCAAACGACGGGGAGGCATTGTCAAATTCTGCCAAGAAAACCATTTTTCGAACGACTCCAAATGGTTGATTTCCAACTTTCAATTCCACGACGTACTTTCGTCAGCAACCCTCAAAAGAGGCACATCTTGCGATATCGAAGAGTACAGCCGTCTTTTCAACAACTGCTTTGATATGGGGTCGTATGGCGTGGATCCCTACCAAGGATGTATCCAGCCCATTTTCCTCTTATTGGGGTCCATCATGAACACCAACGTTGAGCTCAAAGAAGAGCGAGATAAGATCAACCAGGAAATGCTAGAAGCCAACAAAAAAGGTTTGAACCTCGACAATTCGGCCCACCGACAATTGACGTTGCGACGTATACGACAATGCCACGAAGTTGAAGCCCGCTACAACAAACTACTTCTGGATATCCATTATTGTACTCCCAACCAAAGCCAGATCTCCCATATCAGCCACGACAAATGTGAAGTGGATTTGCACTTGACATTATTCGAGCTTTATCGACTCACCTGTCAAATATATCTCTTGCTTTATATCAAGCAAACCCAACCACTGTCTTCCGAAGTACAGCTCCATTTCATGAACTCGTTGGCTTACATCGAGAGCTTGATGTCTTCCAAATTGGTGCCTTCTCTTCCTATGCTGTTGTTGATTTGCGGTATGTGCTGCTGTAACGAGTACGATAGAGCTCAAGTTCGCTCCATTTTCGACAAGCTTCTGGCAACTTATACAGTTGGAAATGTGGGCAGAATATGGGAAATTGTCCAAGAAGCGTGGAAACGCAATCCGCACGGCGATGTGTGTATCGACTGGACAGATATCTGCGATGAGTTTGGCTGGAAGTTGAGTGTATGTTGAGAAATGTTGGATGATAGTAATTGATTTACTACTGATACGGCTGAATAATTGATTTTCATATGTGCTTCAACCTTGAAGGAATGCAAACTGCATTCTAATTCTATTAAACCTCAAGAATTGAAGCGATATGGATATCAAGTCAAATCACAAAAAAATTGGACAACAATCTTCCAAATATGCAGCGAATCTACTCGTTAACAATTTGAGGTAAACTTGACTTGTCTGCAAGATTCTAAAGCAAGTCCACTTCAGACCAACTCATGCCAACCTAGCTTGAAGTCTTGTATTATAAGACCCATTCACTCCATTCAGAAATAACCCAAATCAGTCATTCTTCAACTGTTTTGGAGCCAGTACACATTTCATGATAGCTCAGCACTAAGCTGAAAACTCTCCAACCATCTTATTAGTGGTAGAAAATAAGGACTGTTTTGGTCAACTTTCTTCAGGTTCAGGTTCAAGTGTAAAGCTATAATGATAATAGCACCAAATAAACTTGTTCAACAGTTCTTGTGTTATTGAATAAATTTAGCATATTTCAACTATCTTGTATTTTGCACGTTGTGAGTTCCTTGATTATCCCAACAATAGATTATGAGAAATAAGTTCTTCCTTAGATTCAGTATGCGAAATATATTGTATATTTCAAAAATTAGGCAATTATTGTCAATTTAAGCTACGACACTACGCTGGTTTTTCAAGATTTTCAAAAATGAATCAGTTTCAAGTCATACAGCTGAATGTTCTTCTTGTAATCTTATTCTATTCTTCTTTAAATGTGTCTCTATACTTTTCTACTCTTCTCACCTTTTCTTCGCTACAGGTATAATTTAGGTAGTAAGCTAGTATAGTCGCTTTCTTATATCAGTTACAGTTCATTCGAGTCTTACATCAATTCATACATTAGTGAAAGATTCTTTTTAATTAAATCTATCAACGAATTTGCAGCCATACGGCCGATAAGAATTACGACACTAAAATGGTCCAGAGTCATTGCCAGGAAAAAGCAAGATTCAAGCGAGTTTTCTAATCATACTGGGCCCACAATCAACCAAAAAAAGCAAATTTGACTCTATTCTTTACTGACTCATTTATGAGCCATCGTTCGAGCCATTGCGAATTTCCCTTTTGGGCAGGTCGATGCGTAGATTAGGGTTTAGCAAAAGATATAAAACAGTCTCACGACCCTAAAACCCCAAAAATGTCAGTGACAATCAGACCAATTACAAAAGACGACAAGGAAGCGTGGCTAGAATTGTGGAGAGGAGAAGACTCTTATTTAGTATTTTACAAGGCCATGGACAAGGTTTCCAAAGATGTGTCGGAGGTGACATTCTCGAGATTTTTGGACGAAAACGAGCCTGTGTACTCAATTGTTGCCGTGGACGATTCCACCGGAGAATTGATTGGTTTTCTCAATTATTTGACTCATAGGAACACTTGGACGGTGGAAAATGCCCTCTATTTAAATGACTTATTTGTGTCTTCCAAGTGCAGGCTCAAGGGAACAGGGCGCAAATTGATGGAATATGGCTTCAGCGAGGCCGATAGACTCAATTGCAAAAAGTGTTACTGGAGCACTCAATTTGAGAATCATCGTGCTCAATTGTTGTATACCAAAATCGGAGTCAAATCTGGTTTTCTTCTTTATCAGCGGCCGCCACAATGAATTGGAAGCTAGACTATTTATGAAGGCTATATTATGCGAATTTGTGAATCTGATGTATTTAAATGAATCTGCTTTTCTGTATGTTGCACCGGAACGAGCGCCGTTTGTGGCAACTTTTCCGCTGCAATTTGCGCATATGCATGCACAAACTAATCATCTCACCGCAGTCGCACCGCAATGCGACGTACGATGGCGCACCACTACTGCGCACACTGCGCACCAGTATTGCGCACCCACTGCACTTGCCAACCTGCTCTTCACAACACCCAAAAACACCATCATCTTCGTGACCGCAGTGGTTCTTGGCGCCACATCCCCACACCCTTCCCCACCTTTACACCACCCCGCAGCGCACGGCACGACATTGCACCGATGCTGCAAATGTCGCAGAATCGCCAAAAAAAACCACAAATTTCGCCAAATTTCACAAACTTTCAGCAAGTATAGTACTACCCTCTATTACCACAATCGTCCACAGAATCCATCCCACATCTTTTGGTCGTTTTGCCGCCGCTCCGCCCACCGTCTGCCACACACCCAGACACCTGCCGATCTGACACCCGCACGCTTATCTAATGCAGCTGCGGGTTTTTCCCGACAAGTTTCCATCTGATTGTATAGCTCATTTTCACCGTCATTTGTCAGAGCAACCGCCGGTTCATTTTGTGGCATCTTCTTTCGTGAGGGCCCAATTTACTCCCAAAATTAGTTGTGTAACCCTAAAACTTATCAGAAACACAATTTGGAGCCAAAAGTGTCGATTGGCTATTTTTGATAGTGTGTTGGTGTTTGAATTTGGAGTTTTTCCGAGCGAAATTTCGAACTTTTGGTGAGCTAGAAGCAACCAGTAGCCCCGGAAGTATACTTTTGCTTCATCAAACGAGTTTATCGGTGTTTTTCAACCTAAAAATCTCACTTTTTTTGCTTATCTCTGCCACAGTAGCCGGTCTCGGCATTGATAAGTTTGGTTAATTTTGCCACTCAAATCGCGGCAGCTGAAGTGTCCGAACATTTGCACGCTTCCGCATCCACGGGCCGGTTTCTTTACCCGAAACAACTAACAAAAAATCCGTGGCACTCACTTGCCTACCACAACGTGGTACCACTGTCGTGCGGCCATACGTGGGTAACTCACGAACTGCGGCGTAATTCTCAGTCCGCGCACGGTATTTCCTATCATCTTGCGTAACTCAGCTTCGCGCGCCCAGCCTTATCGCCGTCTATAATGGCGCAACAATCACTGGTGTTCGACACCTACCTCACAAACTACACCTCCGGGCTTGGAACCCCCACAGACCCGCCCACGGACATGCCCGCGGAGTACCAGGATCCCACCCAGCTCCGGTCCAGCTCGTCTGCCACTGCCGCAGCTATGGCTGCAACTGGCTACGGTTTCGAGCGACTCCATGAATTGCCCGAGTTTCCCTCTATGGAGGTGCCCGATCTCAATTCCCAGCTTGAATTGCACAACGAGGTGTTTTTTGGCCCGCCAGCTGACGAATACTCCCACATAAGAGCGCTGATGTCGTCATCTTCGTCGTCGTTGCCGCAACCAAAAACCACTGCCAATACCACCCCGGAGTTTGTTTCTCCGCCCAAACATCACCGACTGTCTTCCACGTCGAGTCTTCCCATAGACCAACTCAATTTGTTGAGCATCAAGCCACCAGCTCCCTTATCTTCGACGCTGACTCCGTCTCCACGAAACGGCATTTTCCCCAGATCCCAGGACCAAAACGACCTGGAAAATCCCACCATTAATCCGCTCCAATTGCTCAATATGCAACCCAACCAAGCCTCCGCTTCCACCCAACCAAACAACAACGGAACCGCAAAGTACATTCTTCCATCTTCATCGTCTTCTCCAGCTCTTTCCACACTTTTCCTCGAGAGCCAAAATGGCTCCAATCCACCAGCACCCAAACGGCTGCACTCCATCAGCTCTCCCAACGCATTTGACTTCAATATGAACGACGAATGTTTCAACGCCATTTCGTACTGGCTCAACAATACCCTCAAGAATGCCGACGAGCGCGACCTTCGAGCAGCGGAAATTGTCGTCAATCCCACCGGAATCATCAAGCCTCCTCATTACCGCCGGCGCAATTCGATCCAGGTTGTTAGTCGGCCCGCCGACAGAAGAATGGAAACCAGACGAAGACGTCGTAGTTCCATGATGGAAACTGACGAAAATGTCGACGAAAATGTGGAAGAAGACATGGAAACCAATACAGGAAACGACCCACACGCCCCACAATCATTACCCTCTGCCTCATCAACAGCAACTACTCCAATGACGCCGGTCCATAAAGTGTCTCCAAGTTCTACAGCCGACGATGACGATGATGGAAAACCATTTCCCTGTCCAGATTGTTCGAAACAATTCAAGCGGTCCGAGCACCTCAAGCGGCATATCCGGTCGGTGCATTCTAACATAAGACCGTTCCATTGCAAGTATTGCGACAAGAAATTCAGTAGATCTGACAATCTTGCCCAGCACTTGAAGACACACTACAAGGTCAATGCCAATGGATCTACATCGATTATCTACGGCAACCCCAATGTGCACAACAGAGGAGGAAGAAGGGCCAGTAAGTAGCAAATAGGACCGAATACTCAGTATGACTTCGTGGATCTGTAATCATGTGTAGAAGCCTGTGTAGAAACTGTGTGGAACCTGTGTAGAAGCCGCTCCGCAGAATGTTCCTGCACGACCACGCGAGCGAATGCGCCGCCCTTCCACATGCGGATAAATGTAAACTCAAGTGGTCATTTTTCCTGCACCTACCCCCAGGAGACGGTCCCTCGGAAATGGGAACACACCCATACACCTACTTCGGGGGAACCCAATTTCATCACGAAACCAGCAACCAATTTGTATCAACTTCAATGTCGGTTTATCTGAACCAAAAGTTATCGCCCCAGGCGATATATCAACAGAAGTTAAAGCAGGGTGTTTACCATTCACCTGGTTTGCCAACTGTAGGTGTCAATTCTTCTGCGTCCGATGCAGCTGCATTACTCGCAGCAAGTACCGACCTTACTGTGAAGCCATCGTATGAACGCACGGTGGCTGCAGAGGCGCATACCGCTGCAGTGGCAGCAAAGAGCCAGAAGCCACAACCGGAAGTCAAGAAATCCTCGTCATCGTCCGGAATTGGTCTTGGTGTCCCCTCATTTACTGGGTCGGGAATTTATGCTGCAGCATCCCGGAACTCAACTATGTCGATGTCGACGAGAACTGAGCCGGAAAAAGACTACAGAAGTGGACTTGCACCCAAGGCGGCAGATGCATCGTTGAACATCCACAAGATTTCCGAATTGGCCACGAAAAACTCGTCCAAATCTCTCAACCTGAGATTTAACCCGGAACTCGATTACCGGTCCGGTTTGAAGCAAAAACCCGCAGAGTACTTGAACCAGGATGAGGAGGATCTTGCAGCAGAAGGTGCAGCTGCATCGCTTAAGCACGGCGCGGGTGCTAGTGATGCAGCATCTCTCAAGACGAGAAGTACCTCATTTAAGGCTTCAGATGTCGTAGGAAGTACCTTGTTGGGAGCTGCCAATGCTCGTGCCCAAGAGCGCTTGCAAACGTTGTCTCTGCAGCCAGGAGATTTCAAAGCTCAGGCTCAAGCGTATGCCAATGCATTGGCTATTGCGCAAAAAAATAGCAATGAGAGATTGAAACGCAACGCTGAAGGTCATATAGATCTCGGTGGAGGTTTGACGATGACCCAGAAGGAGTTGGATGCCATGGCAGCGTTGGTGGTTCAGCCTGTGTTGAGTGATATTTCCACTAAAGCTTCAGCTCAGCGGGATGCGGATGCTTCTGCGAAGAAAAAGCAGGAAGAACTCGTCAAGAAACACGACAAGGGCCAAGCAAGAGGAAATCGAGAGGAAGCTCAAGGAGAAGGCCGAGTTGGAGAAGGCAAAGAAGGAGCGGTTGGACGCCAATGAGGCTCGTAAAGAAGAGGAAAGAACCAAGTATGCAGATTACCAGGCTGAAAGAGAAGAAGAACTCAAGCAAAAGGTAGCTGAATTGAAGGAGAAAGAAGCCCAGTACGCCGAGGAGAAGGAGACTTTGTTGGCAGAGAAGCTGGAGAACCAGGCGAGAATCGATGAAGAAGAACAAGCCAAGATTGACGAGCGTAAGAAAGAATTGGAGGAAATGCAGGCAGAAAAAGATGAAGTATTGAAGCCTGTTTTGGAGGAGTTGGAGGTTGAAACCACCAAGCTTAAGGAAGTTACCGATGCTCGCGACCAGCTTCGTGAAGAAGTTAAGACTGGAGAAACCCACCAGGAAGAGTATGAGAAGAAGGTTGTTGAACTTAACGAAAAGTTGGAAACGGTCAAGGCAGACATTGAGAAGTATACTGGGGACCTTGAGGAGTCCACCAGGACCGCAGAGGACACTAGCAAGGAAGTGGATGAGCTTCATCAGCAGCTGGCCGACGAGTTGAAGTTGGCTGAGGACTCGCACAAAGAATTGGATGCGAAAATCCAGGACTTGGAAACCCAGCAGAAGGATCATTTGGTCACCAAGAAGGAACAGAAGCAGTTGATTCTTAAAAACTTGGATGAAAGGGTTAAAGAAGAACATGCCATCAACGCCGAATTGCCTGAGCACATGAGAAAGGAGGTCAACGAGAAGAAATTGAGAGACGTGGGGGACTTATTTGGAGACGACGAGGTTCCAGAACAAAAACCACTGAACGTGGCTGCAAAAAAAGAACCTAAAGAGACAACAGCTCCGGTTTCCAAAGTTGCACCCACCTCCAAACCGGCGGTTTCTAGTGCCAAAAACGAGAAAAAGAGCGGGCTCAAGCGTTTCACCAAGTACTTTTCCTCGAAACCTCCCAAGGCTGCCGAGCCAGTTCCCAGAGCCAAATCTGTGAAAAAGGAGCATCTGATTTCCGAGGCTAGCAACGCTGATTTCGATGACATTTCGTCCAGCAACGAGAAAAACAAGGGCGGTTTGTTCAAGGAGGAAATATAATGCGAGCATGAGCCGGCATCAGTTCGTGTATCAGGCTGTGTAGTCTATAGAGGATAATTGTACTATGTTTAATTTTGGCGTATGCAGTAGAAGCTGCGCGATCGATTTCATGTCCGCATCTCGCATTATCGCGATTTGTGCTGAAAGTGTAGATGAGCTACGTTGAATTGGACGACTTGGGCGACCACCACAAGTCAACTGAGCTTAGCCAGCCGTTCCTCGGTGAACAAGTTGAGCTTGGTGAGCAGCCTAAGTCTGGGACATCATCGCTTTCTCCACACCAACTTCACTTGATTCTCTTGAAACTTGGAGTAATTTCTGACTCAGTTACGCATGTTCCTGTCGAGGAAACATTAGAGTTTCTTCTGCCCGACACCCTCTATATGATGGAACGGATCACAAACATCACCATTGACGAGTCTTTGGGCATTTTGCGAGAAGCACTAGTTGAACACAATGGTGATGTCAATTTCTCAAAAGAAGACTACAATTTTATACACCAATTGGTAGCGATGATTCCTCAAGATTCCAGTCAAGAAAATGTCTCGGATTGGAATTTACAAGTACGCATTGAAGCCGCTCTTATAAAGTACCATTCACCATACCCCGAAATTCGGGCCATCACAGACCCCACAGACGACCCCCATATTCCAGTTGCAACGATCCGTGCGTACTCAATTGGGCTATTTTGGACATTTATTGGGTCCATCATCAACAATTTTTTCGTCCACAGACTTCCTTCTATATCGCTTGGACCCCATACGGTGCAATTACTTCTTCTTCCCACCGGTAGACTTTGGGAAAAATACATGCCCGAGCAGATCAAAGTGAAAAATTGGACCCTAGAACTTAATCCTGGACCCTTCACTGCCAAGGAAATGATGTTGAGCACCATAATGTACTCTTGTTCTGCTGGGACTCCATACCTGATATACAATATTTTTGTGATGAAACTTGAAAGGTTCTACAATCTCAAGTGGGTAACACCATTTTTTCAAGTTTTGCTCATAGTTTCGACCCAATTTTTAGGATTTGGGTTTGCTGGAATCATGAGAAAAGTGTGTATCTATCCCAAGATTGCAATCTGGCCCACCATACTTCCAACTATAGCTCTCAACAGAGCACTCATCACCCCAGAATTACCCCACAGTCCTGCCATCAATGGGTGGAAAATTTCAAGGTACCGGTTTTTTTTCGTCGTTTTCGTGGCCAGTTTTCTCTACAATTGGATCCCCTCATACTTATTCACAGCTCTTTCATACTTCAACTGGCCCACTTGGTTCAATCCCAATCTGGTTCATTTGAATAATATTGCCGGATTCAAGCATGGTTTGGGTCTCAATCCCATACCTTCATTCGACTGGAACATGCTCAATTCTGGTCTTTGTCTCACCTTGCCGTACTATACCTATGTCAACAGCTATGCTGGAGCGTTCATGGGCTTTTTTGTGATTTTGGGAGTTTACTACACCAACAATAAGTGGAGTGGATATTTTCCCATTAATTCCAACCAACTTTTCAACAACAAGGGTCAAGTTTACAATGTTCACGACATTCTAGACAGCAAGAATGCCTTTGATAGTGCCAAGTACAACAAGGTAGGACCTCCGTACTTCAGCGCTGCGAATTTGGTGCTTTATGGAGCCCATTTCTGCCTTTATCCTTTTGCAATTTTGTACCATTTTATCACAGAATGGGACTCGATGAAGACCAGCTTTATAAACGTGTGGGGTCTGGTGACGGACTTTCGTTCCACAGATACTTTTGGAAAGTACAGAGAAGATGCTCATTGCAAAATGATGTCCAAATATGAAGAGGTTCCCAACTGGTGGTTTTTGTCCATTTTATGTGTGAGCGTTGTGTGTGCCATATTATGTGTTTCGCTCTATCCAACCGAGACACCGGTATGGGGAGTTTTCCTCACCATTGGCGTCAATTTTTTGTTCCTAATTCCCATCACAGCAATTGCGTCTGTTACCGGATTCACTTTTGGGCTCAATGTTCTCGTGGAACTTTTGGTAGGATACTGTATTCCCAACTCAGGCATAGCCCTAATCACCCTCAAGAGCTACGGCTACAATATAGACAGCCAGGCCAGCAATTACATCACCGATCAAAAGATAGCTCATTATGCCAAGATTCCTCCACGGGCCATTTTCAAGGGTCAAATGCTAGCCACTGGTTTAAGTGTAGTGATAGCGTTAATTATAGCCAACTGGCAAATCAACAATGTTGCGGATATATGTGACATTGACCAAAAAGACCGGTTTAGTTGTCCCGGCGCAAACACATACTTTTACTCCAGTATCCAGTATGGAGAAATTGGTCCAGCAAAAGTTTTCAGCGGTCTTTATCCCCAGCTCAAATGGTGCTTTTTGCTAGGCGCCGTGTTGGTCTTTCCCTGTGCTTGGCTCAAGAAGAATCTTCCCACAAAATTTTCGAGATATTTCCACCCAACGATCATCATCGGAGGGTTCCTTTTGTATGCCCCATACAACCTCCTGTACTTTACTGGCGGGCTATATCTCTCTTATTACTTCATGTACCATATCAAGGGAAGGTACTTGCAATGGTGGGAGAAGTATAACTATTTGTTAACCAGTGCTCTTTCGGCCGGAGTTGCGTTCAGTGCGTTGATGATTTTTTTCACAGTTCAGTATAACGGCGACGAACTCAATTGGTGGGGAAACAACGTGTCCAGTCAAGGCATTGAGGGCGGAAAAGGGCAGGCAACTTGGCTCAAGCCGGAAAATGCTCCTGATGGGTATATTGGATTAAGAAAGGGCCATTTTCCATGACTGCATACAACCCATTTGCAACAATAAATGAGTCACTGTGAATCATAATACTAGAGTCTAGACTGATTCTGGACTGAATCTGGACTGAATGCGGACTGAATGCAGAATTCTGACGAATGCGGAATTCGACTGAATACACATTTCAGCCGCAAGAGTCAATTAAATTAGTCATATCCGATACCACCGAGATGGCCCGAATGCGCGGCTGAAGCTTTGACGTATATGCAAGATCTTTCCCCGAAAACCGAATTATGAGTCTAAAACACAAGAGGGGTAGATTTCAGCCTGAAACCCCAAACTATATAAACGGGCCTGGTGCCTCAATTCATCATGAAGCTTCGACATACTCTTGTAATATGCGCTTTGTGCGCGGCTGCAAATGCCATTTCTGTTTCCAATTTTCTCCTTCGGCGACTTGTTTCGTCGGCTACCGACGACTACGGAAGACCCAAACCCCACCAGGACCCACAACAACTGGATCCCTACGTTGAGGCTTCTGAAATTGCTGCAAAACCATCAGTATCTGCAGGACCAGATTCGTCAAAGTCCATGTCGTCCACCCAAAAAGGCAGTGCTGCTGGACTACCGACGCTCCCATTGGCGCCCTTAGTGGCCCTTTTGCTTATTTAATATCCAAATATAATACTGCAATACATCCAATTGGCAAATAGATCTTGTAGAGTCATTTCGCAACTTTGTCCCGGTACTGCATACAGCCCACCACCCCGCTGGCCCGAGCATCGGTGAAAAATAAAAGCTGGAGAACCTCTACTAGTCACCATGTTTCTCAAATCGTCGCCCTTTTTGAGAACGGTGCGATGCAAGTCGTCGAGCCTGACATCTGCTCTTGCGTACAAGCAGCTCCACCGTAACCAAAAAAGACCTCCACTTCCAACTTTTGAAACGCCAAATTGGTCGGCCGATTCAGCGGTTCTGTCCATCTTGTATGAGACTCCTTTACCCTCCAAAGCGCCCCGGAAACAACATGTTTTGAATTGTTTGGTGCAGAACGAGCCTGGTGTGTTGAGTAGTGTTTCCGGAACTCTTGCAGGACGTGGATTCAACATTGATTCGTTGGTGGTTTGCAACACCGAAGTGAAAGATTTGTCACGAATGACGATTGTTTTGGCCGGACAGGACGCCGTGGTGGAACAAGCACGTAGACAGATCGAAGACTTGGTCCCTGTGTACGCGGTGTTGGATTATACCAACTCGGAGATCATCAAGAGAGAACTTCTCTTGGCCCGGGTTTCCTTATTGGGACCAGAATATTTCCAGGAATTGATTGCCACTCACAAACTGCAAACAGATGACATTCCCGACTTGTCTGCCAGCGAACTGCAGTTCCACCCTACAAACTTGGCGCCATCCGAAGCATTGAGACAGAAACACTCGCATTTGAGTAGCATTCTGACCATCACCGAAAAATTCGGAGGACGCATTGTGGACATCAGCGACCGCAATGTGATTGTGGAATTGAGTGCCAAGCCTTCGCGGGTGTCGTCATTTATCCAATTGTTGCATCCATTTGGGATTTTGGAGATTGCCCGTTCGGGTATGATGGCACTTCCAAGAACGCCGTTGGAAGCGTTTGAACAAGACGAAGATTTGGAAGCTTCGGATATCGTGGATGTGTCGCAGTTGCCACCGGGTTGAGAAACAAAGAGTGCACTGTAATTTAAAAAGAATTTGCAGCCATTTGAAAATTTCCAGCTGCCTAAATTGCAGCCATTTATGTGATTACTAGACTATTCATAATTCGTAGCACTTATAAAGATTTGACTATGCCACTAGTAAACTCGGAATGTAGTTTATTGGTAAGTTTTCTTTACTTCAGTACAGTGTTCCATCTCGATTTCGTGCGAATATATTTGATGTAGAACACTTGCAAATCAAGGTGAATAATGTGAAAAAGAATGAACACTTGGATGAAATTTGGATTCGTTAACCTCTTTTTCTGGCTCAACTTCCCTCATCTTTCTCTGCACTTGATATGTAAAATCAGTAGAAATCAGTAGGAATTAGCAACCTATGGTCTGCATATGTCTGCCTTAAGCCTCTTATCGGAGCAATCGGAGGAACCGATTCATTTTCTATGAAGCATCCTTGTGCTGAAATGTTCCGAAAACTATGACAATCAAGAAAATTCATGACCAATACGCATACGACTCCAGAGGAAATCCAACAGTAGAAGTGAAATTGATCACCAACAAAGGTTTATTCAGATCAATCGTCCCATCTGGTGCCTCCACCGGAAGCCATGAAGCAATTGAGTTGAGAGATGGAGACAAGTCCAAATGGTTAGGTAAAGGAGTTACCAAGGCTGTACACAATGTCAATACTGTCATTGCTCCTGCGATAATCAAAGAAGATATGGATATCAAGAACCAACAACCCGTTGACGATTTTCTCAACTCTTTGTACGGCACAGACAACAAATCCAACTTGGGCACCAACACAATTCTTGGTGTTTCTCTTAGTATAGCGAGGGCAGCCGCTTCTGAAAAAGGGATCCCATTCTACAGGCACTTGGCTGAGCTTAGTGGCACAAACAAAGACAAATTTGTAATGCCTGTTCCATTTTTGAATGTGCTTAATGATGGTTCTCACGCCGGAGGAGCGTTGGCTTTTCTTTTCTCAAGAATTCATGATTGCTCCAACTGGCGCACCGTCTTTTTCCGAGGGTCTTAGGTATGCCTCAGAGGTTTACCACACATTGAAGTCGATGGCTAAGCAGAAGTATGGGACTTCAGCTGAAACGTAGGTGATGAGGGCGGCATAGCTCCAAAAGTTGAAACACCAAGAGAAGCGCTTAACTTGATCGTGGCTGCAATTGATAAGGCTGGTTACTCAGGAAAAGTCCACATTGCTCTCGATCCCGCATCTTCAGAATTTTTCAAAGATGGTAAATATGATTTGGACTTCAAGAACCCCAATTCCGATAAGTCAAAGTGGTTGTCTGGTGAGCAGTTGGCTTCCTTGTATCTGCAATTAAGTGATGAGTATGCGATTATCTCGTTGGAAGATCTATTTGCGGAGGATGACTGGGACTCCTGGGTTCATTTTTTTCCCAAAATTGCTGGCCGTATCCCCATCGTGGCTGACGATTTTACTGTCAGAAACACTCGCAGAATAAAAGAGGCCATTGAAAAAAAGGCTGCAAATTCTCTTTTGTTGAAAGTCAATTAAATAGGTACACTTTCCGAATCTTTTGAAGCAGCCGCTACGGCATTCGATGCCAAATGAGGTGTAATGGCCTTACACAGATCAGATGAAGCAGAAGATATTTTCATCGCTGATTTGACTGTTGGCTTGCGGACAGGCCAACTCAAAACAGGAGCTCCAGCTCGCTCTGAAAGGTTGGCAAAGTTGAACCAGCTCCTCAAAAGCGAGAAAGAGCTCGGTGATAAAGCCATTTATGCTGGAGAAAAATTTCACAGTGGCCATTTGATATGAGATTTCAATCAGCTTTATAGTTGCGAGTCTGCTTCATTTCAATCTGGTTCATTTTAACAATCTGGTTCATATTAACATTCTGGTTCATTGAACAATCTGTTTCATTTCAACACTTAGCTTGACTCTTTTTCGAGATGTTTCCGCCGTGTTCTAATTTCAATGACACTTACAAGCCTTAGGAACAATGAAAGTGCTTTAGGAAAAAGACAAATATAATTGCAGCGGAAACCAACAAATCAACTAAACCAATAATTGAAGAAACCAAAAACTTGACGAAACAAATCATTGAAGAAACCAAAAACTTGAAGAATCCAAAACTTGAAGAAACAATGTACCGGTGAAGAAATCATTTTGTTCATGCTGATCTCTTCAGCCAAAACTCTTGTTGATTCAGGCGCTACAATACATTTGACAAGTTATAAGTCTCTTGGATTCCTTAGTAACAAAATCTTCCTCGAATAGCATAGAATTCTTGTCTGTCTGATTAATATTGATTCAGTAAGGCTTGTTCTTGAATTAGAGGGTGGACAGTTTTGGAAACAATTTGCTTGAAACCGTATTCATTTTTGGATTGGCATCAGTGCGGAAATTGAAGGGGCTACTAAATTGAAATAGATACATGCATCTTGATTCAAGTGCTCATATATCGAGACTTCTTGAAGTATTCATCGTTTTGGCGTACTTCAATCTCAATTCTTTCGCACTTGGCACTCACGTGACTTCAAGGATTCGCGCTGCAAAATTCAACCAACAAGCGGCGCAGCCTGTGCAACTGTTTTATTTATTCGAAAACCACTAGTCACCAAAACCTATAATTCCACCCCCAAACTCACCACACCCGCAGCTTTCCATAACCATTGCTTCCATACGTCTTCGTTGCATTATTGTCTTTTTCTATGCATACTTTTTTTCATGAACAACAACCATCCCACACGAAACCCAAATCAGGGTCCACCAGCACCACTTCCAGCAACAAACCAGGGTCCCCCCCAGCCACCTCCGCCCCTGAATTTGCCACTTCCTCAAGCTCCCGGCTCAAATCCTGAAAATTATATGATGCCTCTTGGTTATGTCATGGGTACTCCAATGTACCCTTCCAACACTATGAACTATGTACACCCGCAACTAGACCAGCCGCCATGGCCCCAGACCTACTCGCGTGGCACAGATCCCCGCTACTTTCACCAGTCGCAAGTTCAATCTTCGCCGTTGCCTCAGCAAGTTGAGCAGCCGTTCCAAAAACCTCAACCACGTCCAAACTCCGGGCTGCCAGCTTATACGCCGCGTGAACCCCCTCAGCAGGAGAGCATTCAAGAAGAAAGGCTGGCGGCTGGTCCGAAAACCGTAGCGAATTTACCGCGAAAAAGAGCGCTCACTGCCTGTGATGCCTGTCGAATAAAGAAAGTCAAATGCGATAATGTGCGTCCTAAATGCGGATCTTGTATAAAAAACAAGATTCACGAATGCCACTACAAGTCGGATGACCCATACAAAGATTACTCAAATTTGGACGCCGCATCGCTGGCAATCATGATGAAATTGGACGCTATCATTCGAGACGTCAAACAAATCAAAGGCGAACGGGCTCCAGATTCTGTCTCCGTCACACATACTGTTCGCTCTGCCATCTGGGACATGTCCGTCAGCTCCATCCTTCGATGGAACTACTTCCAGCAGTGCTCGGGAATATCCCAAGAGACGGTTGATCTGAAGATTACGAGTATAAGTAGCCGACTTTTGCGGCCTCTGCCGGATCCCATAGGCAAGAAATGGCGCCAGGTGAGCTCTCTGCAATTCCACCGAGATATCGAGAACTTTATTGCTGCCAATGTCACCAGCTTGTACAACTCATTTTTCCTCAATTGTCACACAAAAATTCCAATTTTGGACATCCAGCAGATCTTGGGAATGTTTGAAATCTTCATTCTCGTGAAGAGAGCCCATCCGTCGGTAACGCTTCCCAAAATCTTGGATGATTTTAGTGATCAAGGCGATGGTCCATCGTCATTATATTCATCTTCGTTAAAATCTTGTGGTGCCAAAGACCTCCTCTACAGGAGAGAAGCCTACAAGAGGCTCTGCGAATCCACCCCATTTTTTCTCATGGTTGTCTCCTTGGGACTTTTGAGCACGGAGATTCAGTTGAACAACATCACCGAGTTTGCTAATTCGATCTCGGAAAGAGACTCACTTTCTTTCAGCTGCCTCGATTCCAATGCAACAATTCCAGAAAATCTTCCTGCCAGCAGAATGGAGTTATCTCGCTTAATAGCAGAGTACGCCAGATACATTTCCATCCTATACCCTGCCACTGCAGAGGAGCATTCCCCTTCCAAAATCATGTACCATCTTTTGTTGAGTCAATTTGAGCTTCTTGCTTTGCGTCCCTTGGCAGCCTATAAAGAAGTGGTGACTTCGTGCCAGCAAATGGTGTATCATTTGCAAGGGACCAAGTACAAGCAGTTGGACGAGTCGGCTCAGGAACGCACCAATCTATTATTTTGGGGCTGTCTCAAACTTGAGAATGAGCTTCGTACGGAGTTGTCTCCTTCAGTTCCTTCCAGTGGAATCAATGATATCGTTCCACCCATTGCATTTCCCAAAGTTCCAAGATCTGCCATTTCACAAGACGACAACGAAAGCGATGTTCCTGGAGAATTGAAGGCTTTGTCGTATAATTACGTCGACAGGCAATCGTGGTACTTTTTCTTGACGGAAATTGCGTTTCGAAAAGTAGACAACCTTATGTACGAAGACTTTTTTCTTCAAGATCATGTCACAGCACAAACGTGGGATTCCCCTGATTTCAGCAGCTGCCATGTGTGGCACAATGTGGTCAAATACTTGAACCAGTATAATGGCATTATCAACTCACTCAATCCAAAGGTTCGAGATTTCGTGTTGCAAGAGGTGAACAACGAACAGATATACAAAAATATCAAGAAGAAATGGACGAAACTCAAGAGTCCTGCTTCCAAGGAACCAGACGTGCTCGATCAGTTGGACGAATTTCTCATGGACGATGATTTGTTAATTAAGATGCAATCTGAATCCATCATATTTATCAAAAGTCGAATCGTTTCCTCCAAGTTACTTCTTTTTCGTCCTTTGGTGTACTTGATTCTTGAGGACAAAATTGGGCCGTCTGAGCTTTTCGAAGCTGTACTCTCGGTTCTTCACACGGAAATGTCACGACAAAACGCAAAGCAGTATTTGAGCAGCGACGATGTGTCTTCAACCCACGAGTCTTCTGGGGGGTTTTCCAACTGGGATGATGTCGAACTCAACTATCAGAACTTGATGCAAGCTCCAAACGTGTACCAAAAGCTGTATCCCGATGAGGATTTCTCGCTGCTCATTGAGTACGACGAACCTTCAAAAGCTGATCCGCTAAAGTTCAAGCTTACTAGCGTCGACGAAGCACGAGCAAAAGTTTTGAGAGCATTTGTTCAGCATCTAATTTCCATTCCAAAGCTATCGATGCCCAAAATTTTGTCGCACAGACACCCAGGTACATGGTATGTTATCCGCAATACCGTGATTGGAGTCATCTATATGTTTTTGCTTTATCTGAAAATTACTGGGTTGTTGATGGAATGTGCTCGAAACCCGGTTTTCCAAAAACTCCTCAGTGGCCAGCCTGACGTGCTGAGTCCAGAAGACATGGCCAAAATGGTTGACTCGGTGATTCTGAAGCAATCGGTGATGTCTAACCTCGAACATACAAGCTTTGTTCTTGAGTACTTGAAAGACGAATGCCCAGATTGCGAGGTATACCTCGAAATTATCAATGGTCTAATGGAAAAGCTACAGTAAAAAAAGCATAGAAAAGCAAAGAAAACGAATTGCAATATTATCGAAGAAAGCCATTACATTCTACAGTGAAATACTGAACCAAGTCAGTGAAATGGACCAAACTCAAATGTCAAGCATATCATCCAAACTGCATTTCAGCAGACCAACAACTAAACTTCCCGGAGGGGTTTGCTCATTAGCCTATTGTTCAATTTGCAGCCGCGAGAATTGCGCCGCATAAAGTGGAAACTCCGACATCGCAATTGCTGCGAAATATCTTCATGAGTGAACAACACACCCATTATGATTTTGAAATCAAGGAACAAGACAGGTTTCTTCCAATTGCCAATGGTACGTACTATAATTCAGCAAGTTAGAATTGTTCTAACCCAGTTGCACGAGTGATGAAACTGGCACTTCCGCCGCATGCCAAACTTTCCAAAGAATCCAAAACTTGCATTCAAGAATGCGTTTCCGAGTTCATATCGTTCATAACGAGTCAAGCATCCGACAACGTGTTGCACGAGAAGCGGAAAAGCATCAATGGCGAAGATGTGTTGTGGGCCATGTATACACTTGGGTTTGAGAGCTATGCGGAAATTCTCAAAATATACTTGGCCAAGTATCGGCACCACGAGCAGCTTGAGGCGTCCAAAAGAACTCCAAGAAGACGAAAAAGAGCGCAAGAAGAGGATGCCGAAAGTTTCGAGGGCACAGGATCGGATTCCGAGTTTTCGCAGCTGTACTCGCCTAGCATGGAGCCGGGGTATTTCGAGTACCCTGAGCGAATGGACGAGGTATTGGGGCAATTTATGTGAGGAAGGAGAGAAAGGAAGGTAAAGGAAAGAAAACGAAAGAGAACGAATTTCTTGGCATTGAGAAGCTTCATCAGAACTTTTTTCATCTAAAAAAACGGCTTTTTCCGTTCAAGAATCGATTTCAATTTCGGCTTGTCTGAACCTCCATTTTCATTCTTTTCCCAATTGCCCAGCCGTCCAATTACAATTCTCCACTGAAACCTTCGACTGCGGCGGCTATTCGTATACTACGAGCAGCCAACAGACCAAAAACGATCGCCAGTCGACCGCCAAATAAATTATTCTAATACACTTCTACAACGATTTCACCCTTTCTTGTATCAAGACAAACACCCCATTTTCCTTTTCCCCTTTATTTTTCATCACCAATTTGTTCGTCGCTTTCCACCTTCCTTCTCCTGCAAGAAATATTACCCTATTGGGACTCAGCGCCGCGGCCGCGGCCGCGACCATCGCGATGCAGGTTGGCTGCAACCACTGTAAAATACACCTCGGTCAATTAGCACGAAAAATGGTCAATTCGGCCCCAACATTCACACATGTTTCCTAACCCACCCGCTGTATACGAATCCACTACAAAAATCAATTTATCTCAACTCCTTCCCCTCCTTTATCTTCCTCTTCGCCCGTATTCCACACTCCCCTGCTACCCCTGCTCCTGCAGACAACTTAAGGCATCAAAATCGAAATCTCAAACTTTCCCTCCACTTCATGATCAAATCGTTCAGGAAGGGGAAACGCCTGTCTGACCTGTCAGACAAGCTGAAAAGGTCAATTTCGCGTGTCACCTCGGGCAGCTCAGCTTATGGTTTTCATGCTACAGGCTCGGGTTTACATGACACGAATAACGTGGATGTTCTGCTTTCTTCGCCACAAAAAGTTATTAAAGCTTTGTATAAATACGAGGTCCAGGGTCCTGGAGAACTCGGTTTTGACAAGGGCGACTTCTTCCACGTGGTTGCAGAAGAAGAGAATGGCTGGTACCAGGCCAGCAACCCAATGACTCATGCCAAAGGAATGGTACCCGCATCGTACTTTGAGGTGTTCAATCGGTCTCGTCCAATCACCACGGAAAACCCAGCGGTCACCAGTCCACGCCGACACCGTTCCGCGGGCTCGGGCCAAAATTTGGCTTACGCAAATGGCACAAATAGTCCGGGGTCTGGTCCTGCGGGGCAGGCCCATCGCAACTCCAACCAAACGTTGTATGCCACCACACTTTTCGACTTTAAGGCGGAGAGAGACGACGAGTTAGACATCGCTAAGGACGAGAACCTTATTATATGTGCGCACCATGGTTTTGAGTGGTTCATTGCCAAGCCAATCAATCGTCTTGGTGGCCCTGGTCTCGTGCCGGCCCTGTATGTGAAAATTCGTGATCTTCTCAATCCTAATAACACAGCGCCCTCGGACGACACTGTCAAGGTAGTGGAGACGTTTCACATTCCCACCGTCGAAGAATGGAAACAACAAACAGCCCGCTACCAGGCTTCTACCATTCCCCTTGGTTCGATATCGAACCAAACACCCGTGGTACTGTCCAATACGCAATTCTTCCAGAAAGATACTTCCGCGCAATCTAACAGACTGTCGCTTAGCTCGCTCAATGCGTCCGTTTTAGAAGCCAGTGTCGACTCATATCAGTTGGATAATGGTCGCTACCAATATCTTGTTATAGCTCGTCTCAGCAACGGCAAAGTGCGTCATCTCTACCGTTTCTACCAAGACTTCTACGATCTCCAGGTGAAGCTACTTGAGCTCTTTCCGTATGAGGCTGGCAAGATTGAAAACCTGAAGCGAATCATTCCTTCGATTCCTGGCCCTCTCATCAACGTCAACGACAGCATATCAAAGCTACGCCGAGAAAAATTGGACTACTATCTTCGGAATCTAATTGCGCTACCACCACATATTTCTCGTTGTGAAGAGGTTTTAAAGATCTTTGATGTTCTTGATAACGGGTTCGACCGTGAGTTCATCGATAAGAAAGAAAACCGTCTGCTGAAGCCAATATCACAGAAGTCGATGTACCATCAAGACCGTCTTTCTCAATACTCGAACATGCTCAATAACTCCGGTGCCACAAGAGTGCTGTCAACTCCTACGTCTTCCGACTCGTTGAACCGCTCGATCTCTTCATCATCTGCAAACCTCATCAACTCCACCTCCACCTCTGTACCATCTGACCGCCCCACCAAAATCAAGGTAAAGTTTTACTACGAGGATGATATTTTTGTGCTTTTACTTCCCACAAACCTCCGTTTGCACGACCTTAAATCAAAACTTTATAAACGATTGAGTTTGGATGACTTAGCAAATGGACGTCCAGTGGATGACATCATCAGGATTTACCTCAAAAATGACTTTGACGCTGTTTTGGAAGAAACTGGTTCGGTACTGGGTCTTGAAGACTCGGCGCAGATCAAGTTGTCTACAATTGAAATCGCTACTGACGATCAATTCCACCACAACATGTACGACAAGTGTAAATTAGCTATCTTAGCAATTACGTGAGTTATGATAATCATGTACGAAACTTCACCTGTTGAATTGTAATTTATAAATTTGCTAACCTAAAAAAGATTCAAACACTTTAACCAATTCATTTGGTTCGGTTCCGCTGGAAACGGAGTCGGCTATAATACCATTGACGCTCACAGTAGGAGTGACATGAACACCTACATTTCTCAAGTATTTCGTGAAATACTTCAAGTCAGTTGTGGCTCCGTTTCCAGGGTTCAGTTCAATCTGATTGACCGGTTCTTGCTTGAATGTAAGTTGGTCCAAAACATCGTTTTCACTGAATGGAAGTTTGACTTTGCTAAAGGCGATTTTCGCAATCTGCTTGTAGATCTCGTTTCTGTTCAATTCCACATTGGCTTGATCGTAGAAATGCTCCTTGTGGTCGTAAATAGCGCGGGAAACGTCCCAGAAAAGCTTATTGGTGTTTTCTCCTCCTTTTTCTCTCAACAACTTTCCCACCACAAGTGCAAATTCATTCAACAACACAGAATTGGGGTGCCATGGCTGAACAACGTTGACGTAGACAAACTGGAACTTGTCTGCATGTTTTTCCTGCAACTGTGGAATCACCGTGTCTTGAAGCTTGACATACAATCTGGCGCTAAAGGGACAATTGTAATCAAAGTAAAGATTCACCACGTTGGGAGGTGTCTTGGACGAAAGACTAGGGTAGAAGTAATTAGTTAGCGAGTATTTGGGCGAAATCATGATGACTGTGGCTTGTCAATATCACCGTAACTACTTTGAAGTTGCGGAGTGCGGCGCGAAAAACATCAATGCACCACGTATACCCGTCGGTCTGGGTAGAGTAGTGCTAACTAAGCTGGCCGTTCACGTTAGTGTTTTCTGTCTGAGAGTAGCGATCTCGCATCACATCAGCAATCTGCCTGGAATTCAGTTTGATAGGAAGAACTCGAGGTCGCTCAAATTGAACCGGAGTGTTTTGTACTGATTGGGAACTAGCATATGAATTTTGCAGCGAGGAACTTTGCGAGTAGCGAGCAGCTATTGGAGACAGCCTTGGACCCACCAGTTTTAATTGTAGCCTATGTTCGACATTCTGTGGGGTAGGAGGCTGAGGTTGTGGTGACAGTTGAAATTTTGTGTTGAGGTTTCGTATTGGAGGAAGAACAACTTGATTTGGAGTTGATTGTTGAAGATGGGCAATTGGGGGTAAAGTGACCAAGTTTTTGTTTGGTGTGTGTTGCGTAATGACGGCCACCTGAGATGATGAAGAGGGTTTTTGTCTTTTAGCGACAGGAGCATCGTCACTTTGGTGGTTGCTCACTTCTTCGACTTCTTCGTCTTCAGAGTCCGAATAAACGAACAATCGTTTTTCCTTTTTATCAACCTTGCTGGGTTTTGTCCCTGTGGGTGATGGAGACCTGGACCCCTCAGATGACGAAGGATTAATCCGTATAGCTTTCACTTTCTTTGTATGAGGCACGTTGTCTCGCGGCGTACCGTTGACCCACGAGTGGTAAAATTCTTCTCCGAAACTAGTGTTTTCTTCCACCTCTTTCGTCTGAGTTGAGTCCACATCTTTTGTCTGAGGTGGGCCAGTATTATTGGTGCGTACGATACTCTGGATCGAGATTGTAGGACGAGACATTCTCATTCGTTCCGCTATTTCTTTTTCCCTTTTGTTGGAGACGAGCTTATCAAATCCGGTGAGCACTATTCGCGGCTTTGGACTAGGTTGTGGTACAGAGCTCGAAGGAAGCGATTCTGGATGTGAGCTAGAAGGTACAGCAGAAGGTACGGCAGAAGGTGAGGCCGAAGATGAGGCAGGAGGTAAGGCAGAAGATGAGGCAGGAGATATGGCATCGCTTGGTCTTGGAGTAGTATTCTGGGCAGAGTTCTGACCAGAGTTCTGAGCAGGCCGAGGACTTGATGAAGTGACCTTTTTTTTGTAAACTTTGGGTCCACGACCCATAGTAGGCACAGTTGGTCGTGGAATCGAAATGGTGGATGGCAGACCAGGTTTCGTGATTTTTGATTTCTGCCGTAAACCGCGTTGTTTAGCTATCGCTGCAGCAGACGCATTTTGCAAGTCACGAATAAGGAGTTCTTGAGCTCTTTTGTTCAATGTATTCGTAAAGACATTGGGTCTTGGTTTCTGCACGGGTAAAACACGAGGAGCAGAAGATATTACTGATACTGAGGCTGCTTGCTTTGAGCCTGTCGCATCTGGTACTGCTTGCTTTGAATCTGTTTGATTTATGGACGTTTGGTTTGAACCCGTTTGATTTGTGAATGTTTGGCTTGAACCTGTTGATACTGTGTTTCTTGCAGCTGACGATTTCAAGTCATTGACTAGTTTCTCGAGTTCGGCCAACTTTTTCGATCGTTCAAGATCTACCAGCTCTTTTTCTTGAAGTTCTGGTCCGACTGTAGCCTTGTTTATCCTCCTAAAGGCTGTTTCCAGTGGATTTTTGTCTTCTCTTTTTTCGTGAACCAAGGCAACCGGAGCACCAATTGTAGGTAAGTTGTTGCCATTGTACTTTTCTTCGTTTTCAGAAACCACAGGACGTCTCCCTGGCCTCCCTAATCGCCAGAGACGTCGCAGGGCCCACTGGAACCAACCACTGCGTGGTTTGGAGGCATCTGAATCAGCCATTGAGTAAATAAGAAACGATATCAAACCGCGCGGCGCGAGATATTAGCCGGGACTGCATATCAAATAGTATAGCGCTAAGCGTAGATTCGTTCAGTTGTTTAATGCCTATTCTATTACATTCTAATTACATTCTATAGCTCTATCAGATATAGCCGGAAGTATCACTTCCGCTTAACAAAATTGTGACTTCATCGCATTTTCACCAAATTCACTCAATAAAGAAACTCATCGCTACTGAAAACGGAGCCCTTTTTCTCCAAAAACTCCAAATACTCTCTCCAGAGCTCATCTCCCTTCAAGCACGATACATCTCCAATCAAGATCAACCCATACTTGGCACGAGTGAGTGCCACATTCAACCTTCTCTTATCATTCAAGAACCCAATCTTGCGTTCTTCATTGGACCTCACACAAGACATCACCAAAAAGTTCTTTTCTCTTCCTTGGAAAGCATCGATAGATGCTATCATGATGCCAGAAACAAGGTGGACTGTCACCGGTTTCGATTCGTTGTAAATGTCATCTCTATCCACTTCCACTTGCACTTCTTCCTTTTCAGGATTGATAAGATCATTTTTCACAAGTTGGTTTGAAATGAGATCTCTTTGGCCACGATAGGGAGTTATCACACCTATGTCTGATTTCGATACTTGCTTGTCATAAATGAGCTTCATTAACACTTTTGTGACATATTCGATCTCATTCAAGTTGCTATAAGTGTATCCTCTATCTTCGCGGAATCCATATCGAACTCTGTCCTCTCTGGCTTTTCCCTTGGTGTCCCAGAAATACACTGGATTTTCCGGAATGTTGTCCATGGCACGATCATCAGCAGTTATTCCATCCTTTAGAAGTTCATCGTAAAATTTGACTCGAGGAAACTCACTAATGGCAGGATGCATTCGGTACTGAGTATCGAGCATGTGTGGGTTTCGGTACGAGTTATTAAGAAGAACTCTCTCAAATAAAGACAACGAGAGATTAGGCACCATCGAGAAGCTACTCAACTGTCTTTGGTCTCCCACAAAAACGAATTTGTCAACTCCAGGCATAGACAAAGGAATGAGTGTAGTTGGCTCCGACGACTGAGTGGCTTCATCCATGATAACTACTGGTAATTTTTTCACCAGCTTCAATTGGTTTCCACCAGCTACAACTGTCGTTGTAAAGATGACTTTGGCTTGTGCCGTGAACATATCGGAGAGTTTGATCTGCTGTGTAAGAAGTTTCTTATACAGATTCTGGCTCACATTCGAAAATGGACGACGGAGATCATCAACCGTTTGCTTCATTTGTTGTGGAAGAGCATCGTATACTTTATGGTGCAAGCAAATTGATGCGAGAGGATGGTCTCTCGAGTACTCTTTTTCCTTCTCATTGGAGACAATTCTCAAAATTTCACGTCCATGGGTTTTGATCAACTTTTCAGCGATATTATCAATGGCTATATTGGACGCAGCGACAACAAGAATGGGAAAAGTTTTGAGTTCCAGTAACTGCAAGATGATCTCGTGGATGGTGGAAGTTTTACCTGTTCCTGGTGGACCCTGGAGCACAGTGATAGCATTGTTAAGTACAGACTGAACTGCCACTTTTTGAGACTCGTTGATTCGATTTTTGAAAGTCAAGAAATTTTTGAACACTATCTGCTTTATAGGTTCATTTCCTAGAAGCATCTTGATAAATTTGGGGTTGTCAATGCGGGACATTGCTAGAAATACTCGGCTAACAGGAACTGAAACAGGAAGAATTCGAAGATGCTTGACATTGACAGACAATGGTAACGGCATGTTGTTCCAGCTGTAAAGTTCAGCCACCATTTCAAGAACCATGGGGCCATTGCGACCACCTTTTTTGGCTTTAACGCTGTCTGAAGTCATCACTTGAGCATACCAGGCAATGTCGTCTCCAAGCATCAAAATGATTGCCAGGTTTAAACCAAACGGTGTTTTCTTCAATTGCTGCATTTTCTTGGAGAGAAACTTGTCAAGAATGTGGTCGGTCAATGGTATTGTAACCTTGAATTGCTTATGCTTTTTGTTTTGCTCTTGGTACCATTCAAGGAACATATCTTGAGGTTCCAAATAAGACATATTACTTGCACCCATGCTTAGTTTTTCCTCCATGAAAAGAAGATAGCTGATTTCCCGGAAATACTCATCCATTGATGGATAAGTGAGTGGAGGCTCTGGGACTTGGGTTGTATTTCGCTATACCTGGTGGTAGTTCAAGTGGTATTTCCTTGACTTCAGGCGCTTGCTTCAGTACCGTAGATTCAGTTTTTGGGTTGCTGTTTTCTTTCCCCGGATTTCTTGCATCTTTCTTGTTGTCTTCAGGTTTTTTTGAGTTTCGTTTGTTGGATGAGACATTTCCCTTGCTTGGTTTGGCCTCGTTTCGACTTTGGGAAGACAATCCGTTGTTTTTGTTATGTGCAATTGGCCCACTCAGAGGTTTCAGGCCTTTTTTGTTGCTTGTACCAGAACCATTATTGGAGTTTCCGGCGGGAGTTTTGTCATTATTACGATCTTTTCCAAGCGAATCATGATTATGAGGTTTGGAACCAGACTTAAAAACCGAATTGGATCCTGATTTAGGTCCAGATTTAGGTCCCGATTTAGCTCCATCTTTTGCTCCAGGTTTAGCTTCATTTTTAGCTCCATTTTTAACTTCATTTTTAGTTCCATTTTTAACACCAGGTTTAGCTCCAGATTTATCGTTACGTTTATCGTTACGTTTATCGTTACCTTTACCCTTTCCCTTGTTCGGCTGAGGGGTGCTGGTGCGAGAAGGTATGCGGGACGAGGCTCCAGAGCCAGGTGCACTCAGCTCATTGGAACCCACGGCACGCATAGTAGCACCCGATTTTATCGCCTTAGCGGTGGCAATTTTGTTCTGATAATGAGCTCTTCTTTCCTCTGCTTCGGGCAGAACAACCTTGGGTCGCGATTTCTTGTCATTTCTGCCACCCTTTCTGCCGACTTTTCGGCTTCTTCGCTTACCTCCAGGTGCAACATGCTCTTTGATTCCCAACAACTCCGTCAAAAAATGATCATCTCGTTCACTTACAAACGATATACGTTGGTTTTCTTCTGTTGCCTTGGGCAAACAATTTCTACAAACAATCATTTGTGGCTTTCCTTGAGGATTGGCGACAAATAGGTGACTGACCGAACCACAATATTGGCACTCCATGTCGACTAGCTTATAATATTGGCCTAGTTTTTGGAAGAATGAGCCATTGGAAAGCGTGTACAGAGCCGATGGTGAGTCCTCTTTGGCGGCACATTGGTTACACAATAATGACATCTCAGAGAGACCAAATCGGAGAATCTGAAGCTGATGAATATTGGAATCTTCGCATTCCTCGCATGCTATAACTTCGTCCCCTGATTCCGCAGACTTGTGTCTTGTGGAAGAAAGATGCTTGGTGATCTCAGAAGCATCCCCCGTGTAGTGGCACGTTACACAACTAAACATGACGATGCTCATCGAATCTCGATTGTGTTATCGCACCCAGTGCACCGGATTCTCCATCCGCATTCGCCTAATTGCAGCCTTGCACCTCATTCTCTTCTGACGCGGCGGTCGCGCGTCTGCGGCGATTTAACCAAAACTCGGAGCACATTCGGTTTTTTTTTAAAGTACATTCCTGCTAGGAAATCGTACTAGAATTACTTGTGAGTCCTTGTGTGCTGTACACTTTCAGGATCTTTACTTTTTTACCCAAATTCACTCATTTTTCACTCCTTTTTTTTACCCCAATTTACCCTTGAATCAGCCGTTTTTTACAACGAATCTTCCGTTTTTCAAGTCCTGATTTGATTTATTGTTAACCATGCCTGTCCACTATAGCACCTCCTCGAGCGTCTACTCGCCAGTCGAGTCAAATTTTGCTTTTCGTCGTGACGAACTCGAACAACTTAACGAAGATGCTGATGAAGAATACACCAACGAACAACGACAAATGAACACAGAACCCAGCACTCTGACGTTCCAGACTTACGTCACGGCTCACAGTGGCAGCGAGCAGAGCGAAAACTCGCTTGCAGTGCCTGGTGCTTCTGCTGGAGTGTACGATACTACTCCAAAACTTGATAACGTTCCCGATTTTGTCAACGACGAAACCCCTATAATAGGCAACGACGGGTTTTTCCAAAATGGCACCGGCCCTTCCAGGTCGTCGCTTTTGCCACACCAAGAACTCCACTCGAGATTTAAACGTCTCTCAGTCACTCTTCAGCTGTCGTCTAACGGCACCTCTGGAGACTCGTACCTCTTCAAAAACTCATTTCAGCAAAACGTTGATCGTGTGAACAAAGACAATAATCAATTGCCATACGACAACCGCACCAGTGCTTACTACAAGCGTATTGACGAACCCTACGGTCCAGATAGCTCGTTTGACGATGATACTCAAATACAGAACGATGCAGAGTCGTCGGTCGCCCGTGATCGCTCGTCCGTGATAAGCACTTCCTCTTTCAGCCGCTCAAGCGCCAGCAGTAGCAGAGCGTCTCTGATCCGGAACTATGTCACCAACAAGGAACGTGCTCGTTTGGCGCAAGACACAGAAACCGTTACTAGTGGTACCGATAAGACCATCTCAAACAGCTCGCTGACTAACTTTAATTTCAACCAAGATGCATCGTTTGTCAATTTCCGTGGTCTGCGTGTCTCTCCCACCAAACCAAAAGCTGGCTCAACTTTGGAGGATGTTCCCATTCGCCGTGACTTGGTTTACAAGTTTGATCAGGAAAATGGATCAAAGAACGAGCTCAGTGAAAAGGAAAAGAACGACTTGGCCATACACAGTGCAGCACCTTCTCTTGTAGGCGATTCTTATGGCGATTCGTCTCTTGATCCTCGATCTGCGGATGCGTCCCATTTGGATGAGTCTTCTACCGCTGAAACCACGGTGGATAGCATACCAAACTCTATGTCATCAAAGATCCAAGTGGATGAGGAGAATCTTGCTTCTTTGTTCATACGAGCAATTCATCCGTTTGACTCTTCGACCCTTCAATCGGAATCAGATGCTTCCATTTGTCTCTCTTTTGATAAAGGAGACTTGGCTTTTGTCCATACTATCGATGAATCAGGCTGGGGAGAAGTCACACTCGTTGAGTCATTGCAGCGCGGGTGGATTCCTATGAACTATTTTACGATCGGGGTTGAAGAGGACCTTGACGGAGCAGAACCGTTCGACGACGACGATATTGGAGCCATTCCGAACAGTATCTACCTCAAGCCTTTATTTCACTCATGTGGCAAGTTTTTGACAAACCCACTTTCACACAAGAACCGTCACGGAAAGTACACGTTTTCGATACGAGTAATCAACATGATTCGGGACGGTGTCAGATTGCTCCTTCAAGAGACTGATTGCTTGTCAAGAGCCAACGAAATTGTCACAAAACGGCCAGTGGTGCGTAAGACCAGAAAGTCTTTGCTCGCAGACTGGTATAATCTTATGTTGAAGGCGAACGATTTCAAAGGCACTTCGAATTTCAACAAGATAGAGGTATTAACTTTGATGGTGTATCAAGTGATACGTAAGGCTACAGCATTTCTTCAAGTCTGGTCCATTGAAAGCAGACAAATCGTAAAGAGAGATACGGAGCGGGCACTTCAGAGCGATATGAACAATCATCCTTTACTTCCTTCGCCTCCCCAAGCAAAGCAAAGGGTGACCGAAATCAATGGTCTCTTGTATTCTTACTTGGGTTTGATTATCGGACGTCTTGACTTGGTGGAGCACAACCCTGTTGGTTGTGACATGCTTGAGGTTTTGACCCATCAAATCATCTTACTTCTCAGAGAACTTCTCTTTATATCAAAAACAGGCTCAGACTTTTCGGCGGAGAAACCAGCTGAACTAGATGACTCTTTAGACTCGCTATTGTCGTTAGTGAGTGATCTTGTCACGGATGTCAAAGCACTTGTCCTGAAGACGCTCAATGAAACCGAGGAAGACAAGAATGTTTATCTCTCTAAGAGAGCAAATAAGAGTGCTGGTCCAAAAGACTACCACTACACTGCCGAGGGAGGAGCATTAATTCAGATTGCTGCCAAAATGATAAAGTCCATTTCTGGTACAGTATCTGCAATTCGTAAACTTTTCGAAGTCACTGGTGATTTCAAATTAAACGCCGAGCGTTCTTACCCTGATTACGCTAAAATGAAGATAGACCCAGAAGAATTTGTCAAGAAATGCACTATTGGAATGGTTCAATATCAAGATTTGACGAAAAAACAGATGAAAGAATACATGCCTGCCAAAAAGCAGGCATCTAATAGGTTCTCGATGATGCGTAGAGGGCAAACTGGAGCATTGGATATAACACCTGGTGGTCTCAGTATGCTACACGACGTTATGCCCAACGAAAATGGAAAATTTGGAGATGATGATGCTTTCAAACCATTCACCAACCAATCAGATACTGTCAAGCATAACATCAATGATGAGCTTCTTGTTGATAGCAACGGCAATTTATTGGGCGCCTCATTCAAAGGATTGGTTTACACGTTGACGAACGAAGACTCGCCCCCAGAATACTTTTTCGTGTCTACCTTTTTCATCTGCTTCCGAACATTTACAAATGGTATCGATTTGATTGAAGAGCTAATTACTAGATTTGAGCTTGGTAACAACTCTCAGAATGTGGACATCAACTATGAAATAAAACTCAAGAATCGGAGGCGGTTGATTGTCAAGATGTTCCAATTGTGGTTGGAATCCTATTGGAATCACGAAGCTGATTCTCCATTGTTGACTACATTCATCAACTTTTTCAACGAAGGTGTCGCCAACTACTTGCCCCTTGACGCTATGAAATTGTTAGAGGTAGCAGCAAAGTTGTCTTCCAAGCCGCTAATCGAGAACCAAGGTAAGTCTCGCAAAGCGAAACCTGCAAAGCAGTTGATAACTCGTAGTATTACTGTCACAAGAATGAACAGGAAAAATGCCACCGAAAGAACTTTTGTTGACAGCACCTTGAGTTCACGGTATTCGATGGTAGACGGGTATGAGTTGAGTAAAATCAACACCAACTCGTCCACTTCAAGCTCTTTGAAATCAATGACCCTTCCTATGCCACTTGGTGTTGGAAACCAGACCTCCTCGGCTAATTCGCTCCTCACTAAAAATCAGTTGATTACGATTGAAAATGTCAATTTGACGTACCGTGCAATCTTGGGAGAAAGCTGGTGTAGTGAAAAGTTCATCAGTACGAAGGAGTTTATACCATTGCCATTGGGTATCATGTTGGACAATTGGTACAAGATATGTGATCAAAGTTGGGTGTTATCTAATTATCGACCCAATTTACTTGACTTCAATGGTTTAGAAATCGCCAAGCAATTGACTCTCGTGGAATCGTATATCTTTTGCAGCATCAAACCGGAGGAATTGTTAAACGAAAACTACACATCGAAGCGGGCGCATCTTAATTTGGCGCCGAACGTCAGAAAATCTGTTTTGTTTACAAACAGTTTGTCGTCATATGTATTGGAGTCGATTTTGCAGCCCAAGATCAATATCAAGATGAGGGTGAATATGGTGAAGACATGGCTCAAAGTTGCAATTTCATGCTTGTACTTACGGAACTTCAACTCGCTTGCGGCAATCATCACAGCTTTGCAATCTCATTTAGTCACGAGATTGGATCGCATATGGGTGGAACTTTCCGACAAGTACACTGAATTGTATGAGTATTTGTCTGGTATAGTGCACCCCAACAAGAACTATAACGTTTACCGTACAAAGTTGCGGAACTTCTTGGTGGCCAATGACTACAACATTCCCATTGTGCCCTACTTCCAGTTGTTTTTGCAAGATTTGACGTTTGTCATGGATGGAAATCCAAATTTCAGAAAGGCTAACACTTTCCTCAATCAAAAGTTGATCAACATTGACAAGTATTTGAAGGTTACTCGTATCATTGCAGACATTGAAAGCTTGCAAACACCATATGGATCACAAGCAATATCTAAGGAAGTCTCTCGCAACAGTTTCTTTGGCGGTAATGGTAAGCCCCAGGAATTGGAGGACTACAATATTGTAGCTTCACCTCACTTGCAAGAGTTGTTATTACTCGAGATATGGAAGGTGTGTCAGCTCAACAGGAAAGAAGACGATCGCGCATGGAAACTTAGTTGTTTGATACAACCCCGTGAAGGACAAACAGTAAATAATGTATTATAATGGACATGATTGCAACATTCTTTAAGATTGCAAAATGAGAAAATAAGAAAAATTATCACTTTGAAGCCTTTTGCAATTAAGCTTCAATCTTAGACCAGCTCATCATCTACTAAACCGTACTTACTACACTACACATTCCCTCCATTCACTACACGCCATTTCTCATTCATTGCCATCCACCCCACTTAGCCTGATGTCGTTATCGCATCGCCCGCTTACATCAGCATGACTCATCCGCATTCTCAAATCATTTTATTGGCACACTACAGCATGTTGAGGGCCAGGTCTATTTCGTACAGAACGCTAGCCACAGCGGCGAGAAGCCTCGAGGTGCCGCAGGAGTATTCCAGTCGCACTCCTCCCTACTCAAAATTGGTGGGAAAACTTCAACAAGTTCGAAGAATTGTTGGAGATGAGCCATTGACTTTGGCTGAAAAGATCCTTTATTCGCATCTTGTGGATCCTGAAGAGAGTTTACAGGGTCGTCTTAGTGATATCCGGGGCCAGCAGTACCTCAAGTTGAATCCTGACCGAGTAGCCATGCAAGATGCTTCGGCACAAATGGCACTTTTACAGTTCATGACATGTGGAATGTCATCTACAGTTGTTCCTGCTTCCATTCATTGTGACCATTTGATTGTAGGCAAGGATGGAGAGAAGGAGGACTTGGTTTCGTCGATTTCAACCAACAAGGAAGTTTTTGACTTTTTGCAAAGTTGTGGTGAAAAATATGGTATACAATTTTGGGGACCTGGGTCCGGAATTATTCATCAGATTGTATTGGAAAACTTTTCGGTTCCAGGTTTGATGATGTTGGGTACCGATTCACATACCCCCAATGCTGGAGGATTGGGTGCAATTGCCATTGGTGTGGGTGGTGCTGACGCTGTCGATGCATTGACCGGTACACCATGGGAGTTGAAGGCACCAAAAATCCTCGGTGTGAAGCTCACAGGACACTTATCGAAGTGGTCGACTCCCAAGGACGTTATCACCTACTTGGCGGGTATTTTGACCGTTCGTGGAGGCACAGGCTACATTGTAGAATATTTTGGAGAAGGAGTTGAATCTCTCTCTTGCACTGGAATGGCTACTATTTGTAATATGGGAGCGGAAATAGGTGCTACCACCTCCACCTTTCCTTACCAAGACGCCCATCGTCGTTATTTAATTCAAACCAACAGAGAACCTATTTCCCGTGCCGCTGATGCTGTCAACAAGGCATATGGCTTTTTGCAAGCAGACAAAGGAGCTCAGTACGATAAAGTTATCGAGATAAATCTTCTGGAGTTGGAGCCCCATGTCAATGGTCCATTCACACCAGACTTGTCGACACCAATCTCTTCTTTCGGAGAAGTTGCAGCCAAGGAAAAATGGCCATCTACCGTTAGCGCCGGTTTAATTGGCTCTTGTACCAACTCTTCGTACCAAGATATGTCTAGAGCCGTGTCCATTATTCGTCAAGCTGAAAAAGCCGGCTTGAAGCCCAAAATTCCCTTCTTTGTGACACCAGGTTCTGAGCAAATTAGAGCCACTATTGAAAGAGATGGCTTACTTGAGACGTTCGAGAACAACGGTGCTGTTGTCTTGGCAAATGCCTGTGGTCCATGTATCGGTCAGTGGGATCGTGGTGATGTGAGCAAAGACTCCACTGATTTCAACGCAATCTTCACATCCTTCAACAGAAACTTCAAGGCAAGAAACGATGGTAACAGAAACACCATGAACTTCTTGACTTCCCCCGATATGGTTACTGCCATGATCTATTCGGGTGACATGTCGTTCAACCCTATTACCGACTCTATCAAGTTGGAAGATGGTCTGGAATTCCGATTTGAACCTCCATCAGGTGCAGAATTACCTTCGAGTGGATTCGAAAAAGGAAGAGCCGAATTCTACCCAGAGGCAGATCCAAAACCCAAGCCAGAAGTGCAAGTCAATGTTTCTCCAGAGTCGGACCGATTACAGCTTTTGGACCCATTCAAGCCATGGAATGGTGAAGAGCTACTGACCCATGTTCTTCTCAAAGTTGAAGGTAAGTGTACCACCGACCACATTTCAGCGGCTGGTGCCTGGCTCAAGTACAAGGGTCACCTCGAGAACATCTCTTACAACACATTAATTGGAGCTGTTAACAAGGAAACTGGTGAAGTTAATAAGGCTTACGATTTGGATGGATCTCCATATGGAATTCCTGAACTTATGATCAAGTGGAAAGAAGAACATCGTCCGTGGGTTGTTGTTGCTGAACACAATTATGGAGAAGGTTCTGCCAGAGAGCACGCTGCTTTATCGCCAAGATTTTTAGGAGGATCTATTATTCTCGTCAAATCCTTTGCGAGAATCCACGAAACAAACTTGAAGAAACAAGGTATGTTGCCATTGACTTTTGCAAACGAACAAGACTACGATCGCATCTCGGGTGGAGATGTCTTGACCACAGTCAATTTAAGAGAAATGATATCTAAAGGAGGTGACAATGGCGGATCTTTGACGGTTCATGTCACCAAGAAAGACGGCAGCGAATTTGACATTGAGTGCAAACACACCATGTCGAAGGATCAAGTCGAGTTCTTCAAGGCCGGTTCAGCCATCAACTACATCGGGAACCAAAAAAAGTAGCATGTATTTAGATTTCGAATTTAAGCATCGATCAATTTGTCCTTATCATCTTTATCGTGCGATTGATCAGGATCTTCTTCTGATTCTTGTTCTTGTTGTCTCAGTCTCTCGTAGAACTCGTCCAAAATCTTGGGGCTGATTCTGTTCAACAATTCCTTGGGGTAGATCCGTAAGAAAGACCAAGCTTGATCCAATGATTCAAAGATGGTACGATTTTCGTACTGACCTTGAGTAATGAAGTTCTTTTCGAACTTTTCCAAGAATTCTAACGACAACTTGTCCTCGGTACTCAATGCTTCTTCACCCACAACTGCCTTCATAGCAGCGGCATCTCTACCAATGGCATACTTGGCGTACAATTGATTGGACACATCGCCATGATCTTTTCTCGTCATTCCTTCACCAATAGCCGACTTCATCAACCGGGACAACGAAGGCAAGACATTGATGGGGGGGTAGATTCCTCTGTTAGATAATAGTCTGTCCACGAAGATTTGGCCCTCAGTGATATAACCTGTCAAATCGGGAATAGGGTGGGTAATATCATCGTTAGGCATGGTCAAAATTGGAATTTGAGTAATGGAACCATTACGACCCTCCACACGGCCTGCTCTTTCGTAGATGGTGGACAAATCTGTGTACATGTAACCAGGGTAACCTCTTCTACCAGGAACCTCTTCTCTGGCAGCCGACACTTCTCTCAAAGCATCAGCGTAGGAAGACATATCAGTCAAGATGGTCAAGACATGTCTCTCGGTTTGGTAAGCCAAGTACTCGGCGGTGGTCAAAGCCAAACGAGGAGTGATAATACGTTCAATAGTTGGATCGTTGGCCAAGTTGAGGAACAAGGAAGTTCTTTCCAATGAGCCATTTTCTTCAAAGTCCTGCTTAAAGAACCGCGAGGTCTCTAAATTGACACCCATGGCAGCGAACACAATGGAGAAGTTCTCCTCGTGACCATCGTGGACGTCCTTTGTTGGACGAACCAAGCCAGCTTGACGACAAATTTGGGCAGCAATCTCATTGTGTGGCAAACCAGATGCCGAGAAAATGGGGATCTTTTGGCCTCTAGCGATCGAGTTCATGGTATCAATGGCACTGATACCGGTAGAAATCATTTCCTCTGGGTAAATACGAGCATAAGGATTGATGGGTGAACCATTGATGTCCAAGTAGTCTTCAGCAAAGATCTTTGGTCCCTTATCAATTGGTCTTCCAGAACCGTCAAAAATACGTCCCAACATGTCTTCCGACACAGCCAAACGCATACTTTCACCGGTAAATTCAACTCTCGTTTTCTTAACATCAACTCCGGTAGTTCCCTCGAAAACTTGCACAATTGCCTTGCTTCCACGTACCTCCAAAACCTGACCAGCTCTTGACGAACCATCAGGCAAAGTGAGATTGACAATCTCATTATAACGAGGAAATTTCACATTGTCCAAGATCACCAATGGCCCATTAACTCCACCCACGGTGTTGTAGTTAATCCGGGGTTTAATTTTGAAGCCTTCTGTCACGGCCTTTTTGTTGATTTCGTACAATTCCTTGTCCAGTAACATTGTAGGTGATGGAATTATAGCCTATTAGCCGCAGTCAAATACAGATGGGAAACTAAGCGACGGTGAGCTGAAATGAATGTTCAACGATAAGGGGTGGGAGGTGAAGTTCGCGCGTGCGGAGATATACGCACGCACGGTGACGAGGTGAGAGCAAGACAACGGTAAGAGATATTATGTACATTGAGAAGTATTGGCGAGCAGCTACAAAGTGGGCATCTCAAGGGCGGATCCAGTGATCAGCAGAATGCCTGAAACTTGTTTTCCGTAGAAATTGGCGAAGAAATACCAAAGATTGCCCTGGCCATTGTGCAGGAATATCGGCCCAACTTCATATACCAACCAAGAGCTCCATTCTCCATTCTCCATTCTCCCTTTTCTTCATCTCTCGTCTAATGTAATTTGCTCACAACGTCCCAGTCATCGAGCTGCTCCTTAGACTCGGCCATCATGGAGAACGTGGTGCTGGTAAATTGATGAGCTCTAGCTGAAGCACCGCTCACCATCAACTTGTAAACCGCTTGCATTATCACTTTAAGCTCGGGAATTTTTGTTTCTGGACTCGGCTTCGATGAGTCTGTGGTCTTGGTCAGGCTGGACTCACTGACACCACCGTAGATCTCTCCTTCCATATCAGTTAGCTTATAATCTGTGTCGCCGAATAAGCGCTCAAGAAGACCTCTGGGTTTCTTTTGCTTAACATAAGATTGCAGAGGAAGCACACTGGAGTTGGTGGTGCTCACATTGCTGACTGTAGATACCAACGATTGAGAACCTGTCATTTCCACTTGATTTTCATTTTTGAGCTGGGTGAGTTTGAAGTCAAAGTATTGTGCCATATTGAGCAGTTTGGTGAGAATTGAAGTGAGGTTAAAATCGTCAACTTCTCCCGTTCGAACATTGCTAAGAGAAGTTGAACGTGTGGTTGGTACTCGGTTAATTGTCACCTCAAAAAAATAGAGAAAGTTTGCAATGATTTTTGCAACTGTCAAAAGAAACCTTAAAAATTCCTGTGGGGAAAATTTGGTAAACGGTTTCGAAAGAATTTTGTGTGGAACAATGACCACAGTTTTCCCGTACAAAGAATTTTTTGATTCCTTTTTCACAGACGGTCTTTTGGTCATTTCTACCTTGGGTTCCAGCTCTGATTCCGCTGAATGTTCGGTGCGAGCCCGGCGCTGCAAATTGAGGGTTTTGGAAGAAAGAGGAAGCTTGAATGCCTCTCCCAATCTAATTACCTGATCGGGCTCCTTTTGGGGACTAGGGGAGGTTTCTGGGCTGGGAGAGCGTTGCAATTTTGGTTCTTTAATCCCAGAATACATAAAATCTTCCTGGTCCTGGATCGATGCGAAAAGCTGTTCATCGGGAAGAAGTTTTAAAAGTTCAGGTAAGAACGGCAATTCTACACCATCCACCTTGAACAAGTCAGCAAGGTGCAGTTGGAACTTGATGAGATTCTCGAAAAACTCGTTAATTTGAAGCACTTTACTGTTGTGGTTGAAAAGCAGTTCCAAATTGAGCACTGGTTGGTTGTAGAATAGCAACGACTTTGAACTCCTTTGCGAGCTGATGCCAGCACCAGATCGTCCCGGGGAATTCAGAAATGCTAAGGAAATCAAAGTGAGGTATTGTTGCTTTTGGAGCAGAACTGCCTGCCGCTCTACTTGGATCACCTTTTCGCCTCGAAAATGTCGTAGTTGACTATCGAGTTCATTGATTTGTTGAGTGAACCAGGTATCAATCCTGGCAGTAGACGAGGGCTTTATTGTATCTTTTGCTGCTTTGGACTCGCCTTTTACCTGTTCTATGGATGATCGAAGTGACTCAATTGTGCGATTAATGTTGCGTACTTTTGCCTTTGTATTTAGTGCTTGGAGCTTTACTAGTCGATAAGCGAGGTTTTTCATCAGCTTTATGGATGGATTTGGAGTAGATGGGTTATCAGGAAGTGCCAGAATGGTGTCGCCATTCTGTAATTTGTTACAAAGGTCAAATATTTGGTTGATTTTATCTCGAGCTGCTTCGATTTGGCGATCGGATTCAATACACGAATTGCGTACTAGGGTGCACTCCTGACCCACACAATCACCACAGAGAAGATTATGGTGCAAATTCTGTTGTGGTGATAGACAGAAAGGACATTGTCCTTCAGGCATGGGGCAGATAAGATGAGACAGAGAGTGGTGTTGGGTCGCGGATGCGCGACAGGCTGCAAATTGTGGGGTACAGTTAATGTTAAAAGAGCTAAGAGAGCTATGTATATCCACGACAGACGGTTAAGTAATTCAATTAAAGGCCAACTCGAGCCATACTGGTTGATAAGTTTCGAATTGACAACTCAAATATTCATCAATGTTCATCAATTCACATTACTAAATCCATCAATTCTGTCAATTCAGTCGCTCTATCATGAGTGAAGTACTCAAATAACGAGTAACCAACGAGCGTTAGTAGTGTCAGATTTTCGTAACCACGTATTTCGACCAACTCTCCAATAATCAATACTCAAAATCTAGTAGTCAGTTCTAGTATTAAAATTCGAATAAACAAACTCGAGTAACCAATTCGTCTATCTTCTTCTTTTGCGCAACTTTTTTCTCTCCACAATTTCCCGGATCATGAGTGCCAATGCAGCATCGACTTCTTCCTCGCAGTCAATTGCTGCGAATCCACATTTCCAATCTCGTGCGAGTTTCTTACCCTCTTCAATGAGCTTAGGAGATGCCAACGGGCTATTCACATGAGTGCACAAGATCCATGCTGGGGGAGGACAATTGGGGTCAGATGGGTCTTCGGGATTAGGTGGTAATTCGCTATGGCTCTGCAATGAACGAAGCAGTTTGCGCTGTGCTTCCAAGCTCCCTGGAGCCCTATCTTTGAACATATTCTTGAGGGCACTTTTCAACGAAAACATATCACTTTCTTTACCCATTTCCCACTTTGTTCGAAATGCATTGTACTCCCTCCACGCTTCGTCAAGGGTCTCTTTTATGGAAGGAAGAAGAGCAAGCGAGTTGCCTTCGGTGGACTTGGGGCTAGCACCATTATCGTCAATTGCCGACTCGTACGCTGGAGGCATGCTGGTAGGTACAGCACTGTAAACGAAAAAGTAACCATCGATTGCCCCATTGAGTTCGCTGGCTCCCGAGGCTACGAGCAAAGGATTCGTCAGCACCGGTTTTCGTGGCTCATCCGCTAGTTTATGGAGCACTTCTTTGTCGAGTTTTCTGTATAAAGATGCCTCGAGAAACGGAACAACCATGGTGGGATTATATGCTGGAGTATCCACCAATTCCACAAGAATTGGAGAAACTTCCGGAGGAACATACGTCTCCGAGTGATGCAGATGAGTTAAGTACACGTCATTCTTGATTTGGGTTGGCAATTTGTCCGATTTCAATGTCTTGGAGTAAGCCTGGTAAATTACTGGACTGAGACTAACCGACGAAACCGAGGTCAAAAGTCCCAAACTATGCTTTGTATCGAGTTCATCCAAGATGGCTCGGGCCACCAGTGACGTGGCATGGTACGAAAATAGTATAGGCACCACCAGATGAGTCGGGTAGTAAGTGTCACGAAAATGGCCCAATGTCAATTTTGAAACTACCGACGATTTTCCGGACTTGGGCCCTCCTAGGAGTGCTATACGGACAGGAAACTCGTAATTGATGGTGGCGCTCACATCTTCGACCTTGGCGGTCCTTGACATCACACAAGAAACTCCGAAGAAGAAAGAGTTGCGATGATTTCGCCCCACACTGGTGTTGGGTGCGCACGATAAGCGAAAAGGCGCGAAAAAATAAGTTGCGAAAAATCAAGTAATTGTACCATTATGTTATACATTACAATTGTCTAGTCAACCGGTGCCGTCGCCACACCTAGCTCGCTGTCTCCCTGGCCAAAGTACAAGAACCATTTGTTCTTAAATTGCACCAAACCTTCGGTAAAAACCACCCGGTTGACCTGGCCCTCAATTTCGTTGGCAGCATCCGGCACAAGAATAGGGCTATCCATACGAGCCAAAGGACCTGCCCCAAGGTTGTCGTAGTCCACTAGCATCTGGGAGATGGCGTAGGTGTCCTTGGCGTACTCTGCGCCTCCAGTAGTAGCAGAATTGTAGAATAGAACCCACCAATTTTTGCCAGGAATATCAAGCTTGATTGGGGCTGGTCCTGGCTCAATGAGTTTATTTTGCCAAACATATTTGCCCGTGGTGAAAGTATTGTTGCCATAAGACGTCAGAGTCAAGTTCCAATGGGCCAAATCGCAACTTTCTGCCAAATGAAATGCACTATCTCCCCATATCATATAATACTTTCCATCTTTGTTGCGCTCGGTGAAAATTGCACCTGATTTCAGCCATGCATCCCTAATAATGCGGTGACCGGTACTAGTCACCGCTATGTCTTGCCACGATGAATCTGAGTTGATAATGGGCGGATACTTCTTCCAGTGGAAAAGATCGTTGGACGTAGCCACACAGAGCCGAGCAGTGGCTCCATCATAGGCAGTGTATGTCATGATAAATTTTTTCGTTTCCGGGTCTCTCACCACACGAGGGTCTTCACAGCCACCATTTTGTTCCCATGGCTCGGTAGGATACAAAACAGGCTTGTGGTACCGCACAAAATTGTACCCATCATCAGACCATGCTATCCCCACACTAGAGACCTTGGTTCGATTCTGGGCTCGGTAAAGTAAGAATACTTTGTCGTCTACCACAATAGCCGCGGCATTGTATATGTAGGATTCTTCAAACTCGTGTTCTGGGTCCGGAACAAGAATGGGATTATTCTTATACTTTGTGAATTTGGGGCCAATGGGGAAAGCAGTAGGCTCTACGTAGTGGTGAGTATTTGTGGAATTTTGGTCAATCTGCGGTTTGATCATTATCGTTGGTGGGTTTGGTTCAATTGGTCAATTGGTCAAGTGTCTTTGCTAAAAATGGTCTTAGCTCCAAATGGTGAATACTTGGGTTCTGTCTCACCCCACACTCGAACCAGCTGCGGCCCCTTACACGTGCCACAATGCACGTGTTGGGCTTGTCGACCCACCACCCAACATCGCCTATATGCCGTCCTGCCGTCGTGCGACCTCACTTCCCGCGTACCGTCATTCGCTATCCTTGCAATCACCACTTAGCATCATGGGTCAATTGATGTCCCACCCTATTGAGGACAAGAACGTGGAGTGCCATAGCCACGAGAGCCTCACATACTCTATAGGATCGATGCAGGGTTATCGTATGTCAATGGAGGATGCCCATTGTGTGAAGATAGATGAACACGAAAGAGTTGGTGTTTTTGGAGTTTTTGATGGTCATGGGGGCAAGGAGTGTGCTAATGTGGTATGTGAGCGGCTTCCACTGATGATTTTCAAAAAAATTCTGGCGTTGTTGGATGACAAAAATGTCTTGGACGCGAACAGCAATGAGGATGCAAAAAAGGAAGAGAATGGGGAGAAAGTAGATGGAAATGCAAACAACATCCTCAAAGATTCAAAACTAAACAAATTGCGTTCATCCGCCATGGATGTGATACGTAATTGCTTTTTCCGCGTGGACCATGAATTGGAAGCGTATCACGATGCTGCCAATTGCGGAACCACCGCCATCGTGGCCACTGTTCTAGCCGGAAAATACGTCATAGTGGCCAATACCGGCGACTCTCGTTGCATTATGTCTGTCAACGGCGCCGCAAAGACATTGTCGTTCGACCATAAACCATCCACCATGGGCGAACGGGTTCGAATTGAGAATTCGGGAGGCTACGTGGTGTGTGGACGGGTCAACGAGGTGTTGGCGCTTTCCAGAGCGTTTGGCGATTTTAAGTTCAAAACGCCCTACGTTGATGGTGATACTAACCAGATCTACGCACGCAATAAAAAGTACTGGAAAAATGGCGTGGTGCATTTACCGCCGGAGCTTCTTCTGGTGCTGGTGGAACCAGATATTCTCGTCTACGATCTATCCAAACTTACTGCTCCAGAATTCATGGTGCTTGCTTGCGACGGTATATGGGACTGCTACACTAATGACCAACTTCTCAAGGCAATTCGCTCGAAGCTCGCAGAACTGTGGAATCTCAGACACATCACCGAATACATCTTGAACGAGTGCATCTCCATGGCTTCATCTGCAACTGGAATTGGGTTCGATAACATGACGCTAGTCATTGTCGCACTTCATCCAACCGAAACCATCGACGAGTGGTACCAAAGAATGAAAAGCCCTTAAGCCTTCTAGGCATAAATATTTATCACATTACGACTTGACGACCGACGGCTGTTGCCCTAGACTAATATACGTTAACAGTTTTACCACCAGTAATCACCCCACCAGCAACATCCACACACCATTCCACCCTCCCGGCACTGTCGCTATCACCGGCAAACAAACACCAATATACCTAACCCAAACACTTTTTTCCATTTTGCATACTAGTCATCCAACATTCTGGTGACCAAGTACTCCCTAGCATTGCATTGCGACGCGTAAGTTGCTCAGAAGTCATATTTTTGCATCCTATCCACTGTTGTGAATCGATTTTCCTTTTTCAAAAACAGTTCATAAAACTCCATATTTTTGGACTTCCAATGTCCTTGACGGAGTACGAAGACCCCATAATTCTTCTTGCGAGAGATCCGAACCTCAATAAAGAGCAAGAAAAGACCGCTGAACTTATTCGGATTATTGGAAATTTCCCACCTACTGAGAGAAAAGTATCCAAACTATGTCTGGCACTGTTGGTGATTCTCCAAAGTTTGGAGAAAATCGAATTGCAGCTCAAAAACTGGGCATTCATGTCGCTAGATATAAATTCTGAAGACCATTTCGATGCCAAAAGTGGCTCATCTATTCACAATTTCAACAGCAATGTTGCTACTCGGGTCCTAGGACTTTGTCGTGATATGAACCGAAAATTGAACCAAATAGCGGCGGACATAGACTATATTACTTCAGTTCTGAAAACATTGTCAGTCATTGAATACTTGCTGGATTCGGGTACTCTTCTCACGAGTTTAACGCTTCGAAACATCAAATTAAAGGACCTTACTTCCGAAAAAATTACAGTAGCTTATCTGAAAGCGCTGTTGATTTCAATCGGAACAGAATTGGAAGAAGCTTTGAACAACGGAACCGAAGTTGACGATACTACGGCTACATACAAGCAATTCGTGGCTAGTTTGATGAAGCAACTTAACAATGCCATCGAATCCGAAGACCTGGCTTCCAAATTCGAGTGCTTGGCGGTGATAAGCGATATGGAAAAGATGTTTGAAGCATGGAAACTTGAACGGGCCCAGCAAACTTCTCAGCAAGAAGACCACAGCGAACTCGAAAGGTTTTCTCACTCCACCCCAGAACCCTTTTCAGCTGCCGATAGCCGCTACGATAGCGACGAGGAATCTTTCTCGACATCGCTCTCGTCGTACAATCCACCCGTTATTCATTCCATCACCAAAGCATCTCCTGAACTTGATTCGTCCCTCCATAAGACCACCATTTCGTCAGAAATGCCATTTCTCATGTCGGCGTTTAGTTCGGCTCGTAATTTCGAGGAAGATGTGAGCCACTATGCGCCCCATCTGGCAGATCGAAAGCCCAAGAACACGGCAGCGGCACCCACAAAATCAACTCAAACCAAAGAAACAAAGCGTAAACCACAGCCACGACCTGTGCTCCATCACAAGACAAATCTTCCCGATTCGAGTCTTTACTCCGAGAGTCAGATTCTCCAGCCGCTGACCGCCAGCTTGTTGTACGCAAACCGATCATTGCTCGCAAAACTTGGAATCAAGCCACAAGTTATCGAAGCCGAAATACCAGTCGATGAAAAAGAGAACTCGAAGAACAAAGACCACCAATTGTTCGTACCGCTCACCAGCGAGAATCTCCTCACCCACAATAGCCTCGAAGACGAAGTAGAATAGTCTTTATATTCACATATACCCTAATTTATTCTTTTACCGCAGATATATGTTCTATGGCACGATAGTCTATACTTGGCACTTAGAAAGCTCCTTCACAAAAGTTTCTCCCCAATGGGCCGACGTGTGTTTGGAGATGTATTCAAAGAGCTTTTCGAACTCTATACGTCGTTTCTCTTGAGGCATAGTCAAACTTTCTTTGATAGCTTCGCTCAACTCTTCGATATTCCATGGATTCACCACGATGGCTCCATTCAAAGATTGGGCGGCTCCAGCGAACTCAGAAAGAATCAATGCTCCATTTTTCTCCTTTTGACATGCAATGTATTCGTAACTGACCAAGTTCATTCCATCTCGAGTGGAGCTAATCAAGCACACATCGGATACATGGTACAAACTGATAAGCTCGTCAAACGGAATCGATTTGTGCATAAAGTGAATAGGAACGAATTCCACCGTTCCAAAACGTCCATTAATACGTCCCACGAGCTCATTGACGGTAGCACGAAGGCTTTGGTACTCCTCGACATCTCCACGAGAAGGAACGGCCACCTGGACCAACACCACCTTGCCTATCCATTCGGGGTTTTCTGTCAAAAACACCTCGAAAGCGTGCAACTTTTGCGGCACACCCTTGATGTAGTCTAACCGATCTACACCAACAATGATCTTTGTATCGCCAAACTTTTGTTTCAATTGCTTGACACGAGCAACAGCCGAGTCTTTCGTCAAGCCCTCGGTAAACTTGTCTACATCTATACCAATGGGAAAAGCGCCAATGTTGATGGAGCGGCCCTGGTACTGGATGCCGTTGGGAACGGTTGAAACGTCGGAAACGATACGACTGACGGCAGACAAGAAATGACGAGCATAGTCATATGTGTGGAAGCCTATCAAATCGCAACTCAAAACACCTACCAAGATTTCACGACGAACAGGTAGGATTCTGTAAATCTCCGACGATGGGAAGGGAGTGTGGAGGAAAAAGCCAATACGCACGTTTTTCTTGGTTTTTCCTAGTTCTTCACGCAACATCTGGGGAAGAAGCATAAGATGATAATCGTGAACCCACACCAAATCATTATCGTCCACCTGTTCAGCAACCTTAACAGCAAACTGGCGATTGGCCTCAATGTAGGCAGCCCACGCGTTTTCGTCAAAGTTCATTTCTCCAGGATGGTAGTGGAAAAGAGGCCACAAGATCAGGTTCAGGAATCCATTATAGTGTAAATCAGCCACCACATCACTTAAAAAAATTGCTGTACAATTGAATTTGTCCATCAAATCACGATTGACTCGCTCACACTCATCTTCAGGAAACTCCGCCCCAGGCCAACCAAGCCATTGAAATTCAGTCAGCTTCTTCAACCCTTGAAGTCCGGTGACAAGTCCTCCCGAAGACATCATATAGTCATACTTGCCACCTTCAGATCTCTTGATGGTGACCGGAAGACGGTTCGAAACCACAATGACCTTTCCTTTGTTCATAATTGCTGTACTCGAGAATCTCAAAGATGTTCTAAGAACTGTAGATTGCTCCTGATAATTGAGTGTCTGGTGCATGGGTGTGCCAACAGCAATAGAAGATCTCCGAAGCCGAAACTAAAAAAGCCGAACAAGAACAAGGAAGCCGAAAGGAAGCTACAAGGAAGCCAATTAATTGACTACTAAGTAGACATAACCAGATGGGTTGAGGGTGATTGAATGAATTTGGGTTGTTTGTTCCGTTGCGGGAAGGCATTATCGACCTATTTGGGTGCTGCGTATCTCGATATCTGCTCACTTTCGGAGTTGCTAATTTAGCCCGATTAGAATAGTTGGCTAGTCAATTGACAAGATTTGTAAAGGAATTAGGTGAACAACAAGGAAAGAAATTGACCGAGAATGAAACATGGACTGGAATTCGGATTGTAATGATGTTGAAGATTTCAGTAATTTTCACCGTAAACCTCTCAGAGACCTATCCATGATAGAATTTGCAATATTCATCTTTTAGGATGACTTAAATACTGTTTAATTCCCAAAATATACTTCTCTTAATGGCAATTGAGTGTCCCAAGCTAGCATTGCCAATTCCATTTTCGCTCGATGTCAACTATTTTCAGCCATTGAGTCTCAAGTCGAGTCTCTACTTTAAATTTCCACCTAAAAGAGGCACTCGATCTTTTTAAATCTACTCTTATCCCTTCACTCTTCATCTCACTTCTCTTCGCATCATTTGCAGCCATCCATTCCAAACCACATCCACACACCGGGCACCACTTCTCACCGAATCGTCGCGACAACTTTATATCTGTCATGTATACGCCATACAACCAGCAGAACCTCCAGCATCCCCAGCCGTTCCACACACAGCCCCTGAACCTTCCTCAACAGCAGTACCAGCAGCAGGGCCAATTCCAGCAACCACAAGGAACTCAACCTCAGCAAAATGCTCCATACACGTTTTTCAACGATCCCACCGCCGCAATGGCAGCTCAATTTGCACGTACTGGACTCGATTCTTCCAACCAGTATCTTCAGCAGAACCTCGGGCTGTTCATGTCCAACGCCGGAGACCTCCATTACTATTTCCAAGTGAGCAATTCGTATGTTGTTCGCAAAATCTTGTTGGTTTTGTTTCCCTATCGCAATAAAAACTGGTCCAGATTGACCACTACGGTCGATGGCTCTTCGCTGACGCAGTACCTCCCACCTTCTCACGACACCAACGCACCAGATCTCTATATTCCACTTATGGCGTTCATAACCTACATTCTCTTGTGGTCTTGCTTCCAAGGTTTAAAAGGTGATTTCCACCCACAACTCTTTGGGTACTTGGCATCACAGACGCTTGCATGTTCGTTCTTGGATATTTTGTTCTTCAGGGTCGGTCTCTACTTGTTAAATTGCTCCACAAACTCGTCATTGTGGGACTTGATAAGTTTCAGCGGTTACAAATATGTCGCTATTATTGTGTTGTTGGTGTTTAAACATTTGGTTGGCTCCAGCTGGATGTTTTACTACTCGATTGTGCTTGCTGTAACCATAAGCTTGTCTTTGTTTTTGATGCGGTCGCTCAAATTCATGGTACTTCCTAGCACCACCAATAATACTGTTAGTGCGAAACAAAGACGTATCCGGGTGCAATTCTTGTTCTTGTACGCCGTGGTGTTACAGTTCTTGATTATCTTATTTATGAGCAGGTAGTGGTGGAATAGAGTAACAAAAAAACTATGAAAGATTCTGAGCAAGCCAATTGCACTCGCAAGTCATCTGTAGACATTCACTTCAACACACTCTCCATTTCCACTAATCCCTTCATCTACTAACCTCTCCATTCACCATGCTCCATCTTGCGTCCGGCATATAATCCGTCCTCATCACTTCTCATTCACCGCGTAAGACGCGTCAACTCATGTCCCACACCCGGCGGCCAGCAGGCGTCAATAAAACATCTGTACGGGAATTCAAAGCCCGCAACAATGATGAAACAGCGAATCCAATGCTTAATAATGCTATAAACCGTCGAGAATTAGTGGAAAAAATCGACAAAATCGACTCGATGATGGGCTTCAACAGAATGGATCATGGCGAATTAGACGGGACAAAACCACGAAAAGGATGGTTGGTCAACATGCATACCACTACGGTTCCCTCAGAGGACTACCTTGCCGGATACTCAGGTGTGGACTATTATTTTATCGACGAGGAAGGTGGAACTTTCAAATCAACCATTCAATTCGATCCATACTTTTTCTTACTGGTGGTTCCAGGAAGAGAGTCCGAAGTTGAAGAGACGTTACGCAAACGCTTGGAATCCTGTAATATCAAAAGCATAAATAGGGTGGTCAAGGAAGACCTCTCGTTACCTAATCACTTGGTAGGTCTTAAGAAGACCCTATTGAAATTAATATTCCACAACATTTCTGACCTTCTTGCTGCCAGGAGGATACTATCTCCTATAATTCGTGACAATGAGATGCAGAATGAAACCAGAGACGTCTACTCTGCACTTAAGATTTCAGGGCTCAATGGAAACACCAAATTCGACATTTCTCACTCGTCAACAAATGAATACACCGATCCCACCCAACTCATATCAGACATACGCGAGTACGATGTCCCTTATCATGTCCGTGTTTCCATAGACGCTAATATTCGTGTTGGCAAATGGTACTATGTATACGCAAAGCATTCAGAGGTGACATTGGTCGAGGATAAAGAAACAATTGCATTTGCTGATCCAGTCGTGTTGGCGTTCGATATCGAGACGTGTAAGGCTCCACTTAAGTTTCCTGACTCAAAGACTGATCAGATCATGATGATTTCGTATATGATTGACGGTGACGGTTACTTGATTACAAACAGAAACGTCATTGCCGAGGATATCGATGATTTTGAGTATACTCCAAAACCAGAGTATCCAGGATATTTCACAATCTTCAATGAAGCCGATGAAGTGCTGATGTTGAAACGCTTTTTTGAGCACATTCGTGAGGTACGGCCCACAGTAATAGCAACATTTAATGGTGATTTCTTCGATTGGCCCTACGTGGAAGATCGTGCCAGACAACATCAATTGGACATGTTTGAGGAAATCGGGTTTGCAAAGGATAACGATGGTGAGTACAAGTCAAAGTATTGTGTACACATGGATTGTTTCCGCTGGGTTAAACGTGATTCTTATTTGCCTCAAGGATCTCAAGGTTTGAAAGCAGTCACCACCGCCAAGTTGGGTTATAATCCAACAGAACTCGATCCCGAACTAATGACCCCTTATGCATCAGAACAACCACAATTGCTTTCCGAATACTCTGTATCTGATGCAGTTGCTACCTACTACTTGTACTACAAGTACGTTCATCCTTTCATCTTCTCCTTGTGCACTATCATTCCTTTGAACCCTGACGAGGTGTTGCGTAAGGGTACAGGTACTCTTTGTGAAATGTTGTTGATGGTACAGGCTTACCAGAAGAACATTTTACTTCCAAACAAGTACACCGATCCAATTGAACGTTTCTTCGAAGGACATCTTTTGGAGTCTGAAACCTATGTTGGTGGTCATGTCGAATCTTTGGAGGCAGGTGTGTTTCGAAGTGATTTGCCGTGTAAATTTAATGTTGATCCATCTGCTGTCCAAGAAATTCTTGACAATCTTCATAATTCTTTGAGGTTTTGTATTGAGGTCGAAAACAAGAAATCGCTTGATGATGTCGAGAATTATGATGAAATCTATAATAAGATCAAGGAAACGTTATTGGACTTGAAAAATAATCCAGTGCGAGAAGAAAACCCTCTTATCTACCATGTGGATGTGGCTTCGATGTACCCCAATATCATGACTTCAAATCGTTTGCAACCCGATTCTATGAAATCAGAAGAAGACTGTGCAGCATGTGACTTCAACAGACCAGGGAAAACTTGTGATCGACGTTTGGAATGGTCCTGGAGAGGTGAGTTCTACCCTACTAATATGGGTGACTACAATAATGTGAAGCGAAATCTCCAAGAAGCAAATGAAAGATTTCAAACAAGAAGCGGTCGAAGGATTCCTTTCAATGACATGCCATACCCAGATCAAGCGCAAGTGATCAAAAATCGTTTAGCTGAGGTTTCGAAGAAAAACTACCATCGTTTGAAGCAATCGAAGACCGTTAAGAGAGACGCAATTGTTTGTCAAAGAGAGAATCCATTCTACGTCAACACTGTCCGCGACTTCAGAGACAGAAGATATGAATTCAAAACTCTTGCTAAGGTTTGGAAAGGAAAATCCTCTAAGATGGACACCACTGATAGCATTGGAAGAGAAGAAGCCAAAAAGATGGTGGTTCTTTACGATTCTCTTCAGCTTGCCCATAAAGTCATCTTGAACTCGTTCTATGGCTACGTGATGAGAAAGGGCTCACGATGGTATTCCATGGAAATGGCAGGAATTACCTGTTTAACAGGTGCTAAAATCATTCAGATGGCTCGATCACTTGTGGAAAGGTTGGGACGTCCTCTTGAATTGGATACGGATGGTATTTGGTGTATTTTACCCACCTCGTTTCCTGAAAACTACAACTTGAAATGCAAAGACGGTAAGAAAATCTTGCTTGAATATCCATGCTCGATGCTTAACTATTTGGTCCATCAGCAGTTCACAAACCATCAGTACCAGGATTTAGTAGATGAAAACACCTTCAAGTATTCTACGAGGTCCGAGAATTCGATTTTCTTTGAGGTAGATGGTCCTTATAAAGCTATGATCTTGCCCACATCGAAGGAAGAAGGTAAGGGTTTGAAAAAGAGGTACGCAGTGTTCAATGACGATGGATCCCTTGCGGAATTAAAAGGTTTCGAACTCAAAAGAAGAGGAGAGTTGCAATTGATTAAGAATTTCCAGTCTGATATCTTCAAACTCTTCTTGGAAGGAGACACACTTGAAGGCTGTTACAAGGCTGTGGCATCGGTGGCTAATAACTGGCTTGATGTGTTGGACACAAAGGGCGGTATGCTTGAAGATGAAGATCTCATTGAACTTATCTGTGAAAACCGTAGTATGTCCAAGAGTTTGGCAGAGTATGGAAATCAGAAATCCACTTCCATCACCACTGCAAAGAGATTGGGTGAGTTCCTTGGTGAAGAAATGGTGAAAGATGCTGGGTTGGCATGTAAGTATATTATCAGTGCTAAACCCGTCGGAAAACCCATTACGGAGAGAGCTGTTCCCGTTTCAATCTTTTCTCATGAAGAGAAACAGAAATACTTGAGAAATTGGTTAGGTGATCAATCTTTGACATCCTTTGATCCCCGGAGTGTCATTGATTGGGACTACTACTATGAGCGGTTAGCTTCAGTGGTACAAAAAATCATAACAATTCCTGCTGCTTTGCAAGGAGTTAAAAACCCTGTTCCAAGAGTGGATCATCCTGATTGGTTGCGAAAGAAGGTGCTTGCTTCAGAAGATAAGAAGAAACAGTCGTCTATCGGCTCCTTCTTTTCCAAGGCCAGTAAAGAAGACGCAGCTGCCGCTGCTGCTGCGGAGTCGAGAGTTATCAAAGACATCGAAGACTTCGGGTCTGTTGAATATTCCACTGGGACCCGAAAGGTGAGCAAGGTGACTTCACGTAAACGGAAAGGCATCAACAATGCTAACAGCGATCCATTGGAGGAAGAGAAGATAGCAGCTATTCTTCAAAAACCTTGCCCCAAAATGACCGAAGACTACGCTGGATTCTTAGCCTACCAAAAGGCTAAATGGAGGGTACAGGCACGAAATCGGGAACGTCGTAGGACTTTATTTGGACCATCAGCTGACACTTCGTTCAGATCATCTGTTGGAACTCTCTACCGAAGACAGGCTGAATCCGTGGCGGGAAGTAATTGGGAAATTTTACAGTACAAGCCAGATCCTTCAAAGCCTGGTGCACTCAAAGTTCATGTTTTTTCCAATAACAAAGTGCACACATTCAGTTTTCAAATTCCAAAAATCGTTTACGCTGCTCTCAAAAGCGAACTCTCTCCACGAAGGCGTTTACGAGAAGCAAGAATTGACCCAAGTAACGCTATTTTGCCTAATGGTCATGATGCTTCGCATCTTTACAAGATAACAATGCCTGAAGCTGTCTTTGAAGAAGAAATGCTTCTGGTCGACAGCTTGCTTCAAGGCTCTACCGTTCTCGGATTGTATGAAACCCAAGTCTCTGCGTTGGAAAGGGCTATTATTAATTTGGGAAATACCGTCAAGTTTGATGATACTAAGGTGGGATCATTGGGAAAAGGTTTAAAGTCTGGATTTCATTTGAAAGACCTTTCGCCGGTGAAGGACGAGACATATTTGAGAAGATTCAAGATGGATATCTGCTACTTGTTGCATATTGTTGCAAACAACTACGAGTTCTACTCCTTGTTCAAAACATGGGAAGGAAGCGCGACAGTGTACATCTTGAAGCCTTCTTCAGGCGCTCAAGAATTACCTCCCAACATGCAAAGGATCTATGAAGACTTGTTTCATAGTAAAAAGACCAAGTTGGAAGCTACTTCGAGTATTTTGGATTACTCTTCAACTATGGAGTTTGACACCGTCTACTATAATGATAGAGGCAAGCTTTTCAAACGTATTGACAAAGATCTTCGAAAGCTTGAAGAGACCAGAAGCACCAAAGCCCTCTTGGCAATCCAATCGCCCTACGCTAATGCTTTGCTTAGTCAATTAAAGTCTGTCCAGGATTATCCAACGATACGAATGGGCATGCGTGAACTCAAGCTTCCAGCTATCGGTTGGCAATCATTAATTTCCAAGCGCATAGTTAACCATTATTTCGTGTTAGGCGCATGGATTAAGAACTTGATTTCCATTTCAAAGTACGGAAACATTCCGTTGTGCAATTTGGAGATTGACAACTTGGGGTACCTCATTGATGTCGAGTATGCCCGGAGATTGAGTATGAATAACGTTGTCCTTTGGTGGTCTCCGAAAGCATTGCCTGATCATGGAGGTTTCGAAAATGATAGTGCCCAGGACTATGAGAACTTTGACTTCCCTCAATTCAACAACCCCGAAGTATACGATACTACAAGTTTGGAAATAGAACTCGGGACACTCACGATTAACACTATTTTGACTAGTGCACTTATAAATGGAGCCGAGGGTACGGACTTAGCTGATGAAGTGGTAGAGTTTGATAACAATAATGGGGCTGGTAGTATTGCTAGTGACTCGTTTTCTGCACCAGCTATGCAAATATTGAGATCGATGGTCAAGAATTGGTGGGATGATGCGTTGAACAACGACGTTAATGCTGACGCACTTATGAACAACCTTGAAATGTGGATTCAACGGAAAGAGTCACATTTGTACGATTATGCTTTACATTATCAGGTGCACAACTTGACGATCAAGAGTTTGTTGCAGCTCCTAGGTGAATTCAAACGACTGGGCTCGAATGTGATATTTGCAAACAGAAACAAAGTTATCCTACTGACTCCTAAGGTGTCTGTGGAGCAAACGTATGCGTCCACCCAGTACTTGGTGAAGGCCACCAGAGCGAAACCATTGTTCAACTTTCTCGATATGAGAGTTGTCAAGTACTGGGACATCTTAGTTTGGATGGACAGATTCAATTTTGGAGGACGATCATGTAAGGAAATTACCGCTGAGGAGAATCAAAACCTCACGATCGAAAGCAATTGGCTTATCAAGAAGTTCTTGCCAATCATGTTTCAAGATGAATTCGAGGACTGGGTCCTAATATTCATTCAAGCGTTAGCGAAGCATAAGAGCAAGACAATTCTACAGTCAAGTCAAATGGGACGCACGCAGAGAGTAACTCAAATTGCCCATCGTATAAAAGGGAAGAAGGAAGACGGGGAAGAAAATGAAGAAGACGAGTACAATTATGATGTTGTGGATGTCTTCAGATTGCCATTACTTAAACGTATTGAAAAGCTCTACCGCCGACAAAACGAATCGATAATCAACCCCGAGTTGGAACAAGAGTACAGGTTCCCGGTGCTTCCAGGCTCACACCTTAATATGAAGAACCCAGCTTTGGAGCTTGTCAAGTTTCTCTGTGCCGTTTTTTCATTATCTCACCGTCAAAACATCGAAGTGAGAATGCTTCGCAAAGACCTTTTATCTATTTTTGACGTGAAAGAATTCAGTCCCGAGGCGAATTTCAAAGATCCTTGTGTCAGCCTTGTGTTATCACAGTTCCGCTGTGACTATTGTAACCATGTTCGGGAGATTGACTTCTGTCGCGATACTGAGGTGGATGTCTGGAATTGTACCAATTGCCATAAGCAGCACAATAAGGCATCTCTCGAGGAGCAATTGATCACCCAGTATCTCAAGACAGTGACCAAATTCCAATGTCAGGACTTGAAGTGCTCCAAATGTGGCCAAATCAAGAGCGACAACATGAGTGAGTTCTGTCGATGCTCAGGAAAATGGGTTGGAACTATACCCTACGAGCACATTGCGCAAGAACTTCAAATATACGCTGGTGTTGCCAAGGCTTACAACTTGGAGTTGTTGCGATCTGTGGGAGCCTCGGGATGAATTAGCAGCAAAACAGCATTAGCTAGCATTAAAAATAAAGATACCATCAAGTATGAAAGTAAATGGCTGCAACTTTGGGGTCTGGGTGCGAAGATCACCAAATTCAATGCGAAATATAAACGACCATATGGAATGCCCTCAAGTAATACCGATGACAAGACACCTTTATTCCGAGAAAACGAGCTCCAGTTCCTAAAGACATTCGTGAATGAAGACCATAATTTGCTGGCTCCCGTACTACTAGTACATGGGAACAAATCCGTAGGCAAGACGTTCCTAGTGAAGTTCTTTTTGGATACTATTGCAACAAATAAAACCATAATTCGATGTGATGAGTGTGTGACGAAGAAGCTTTTGCTTCAACGGTGCTTGAAGAACATACGGCTTGATAGTGGCGTTGATCTTCAAAATTATAAGCAACAATATCAAAATAAAGGACGAGAAGAAGCTCGTTTTGGAGCTTTATGTGACACTTTTGCGGGCTTTTTGGACATATTGGAGCAGTTCTTCACAGAGACAAACTATGCCCATCGACATGTGCTCGTACTCGATCGATTTGATCAATGCATGGAAAAATCAGACGAATTATTCACTTCTTTTCTGCGAATGGTGGAGCGTCGAGCACTCCAAAACTTGACCGTGATAATAATAACTTCCGGTGCCGTACCCAATGAAATCGCTACGTTGACAGTTCCAGTTATTTATTTCAAACCGTATTCAGAAAGCCAGGTGGTACAAATATTGCAGCTGCATCAGTTGTGTCACTTTCAAGGCATGGAGGAAACTGGCACTTTTTGGGCTCAGTACTGTAAGATTGTAGTTGATCTATACTACAGCTACACGGGTTGCAACTTGAGCTTGCTTATGGACATTTGTGTCAAACTTTGGGACAACTTTACCTTGCCTATTCGAGAAGGTCGATATACCCCACAAGATTTCTTTCAGGTTTATCGAGATCGCAGACATTTGTTCACAGATGATTATGTCGTAGACGTTCCTCTTGAGAATGACGACGATGAAAGCGAGTCGCTGCTTGCTAACATTTCAGACCTTCCATATCACTCAAAATTCATCTTGATAGCATCATACTTGGCATCGTTCGTTGATCCCCGAAGCGATATCAATTCCTTCTCCAAACTCAAATCTCGTCGAGTAAAGAAAGCGAAAACTAGTCTTGGTCAGCTCAGAAAGGGTATGCAATCCAAGGAGGATATAGACTCGAGGCTCCTTAATGCCGCATTTTTTGACCTTGAAAGACTATTGGCAATATTGAGAGTAATCTACAGAAACGAGTCGGACTCAATTAATATACCCACCATTGATTTGGCTAATTTATACGAAGATGAGCTTGAAAGAATAATGAAGGAACGAGAAAAAGAGCAGGACCTGTTTTCTCTCAATTCCAACGTCGAGTTGAATAGCCAGATAGCTACGTTGGTGTCTTTAGGGCTTCTTGGAAGAACATCTTCTGCCGATATTTTGAGTTCAAAAGCTAGGTGGAAGTGTAATATTTCATGGACCATAGTATCCAGTTTGGCGGACGATGTGAACTTTCCCATTCAAAACTATTTAGTAGAATAATAAATCCTAGAATGTGACCTCGTTGACATCCGCAAACTCATTCTCTCCTACACGTCTTACCATTACATCACCGTTGAAATAATGTTCAACCCATTCAGCCATTTGCTGGACCGTATATGGCCCATTTACAATGTCTTCTCCCTTCCAGCGAAACTCCCATTCTTGAGAATCCTCTTCCTCCCTCAGGCGCTTGATCCCTCGTTGTTCCAATTCCTGACCGGTTTCTCGTGAATATAGTCTCATTAGTTCTTCTCGTGATTTGTCATAAACATCGTCAATATCGTTGTCGTTGGTCAAGCGATCACACGCCTCTGTGATATCAAAGACCATTTCTTTTCGCAGAGTTTCTTCTTCAGAGATACTCTTACCCTTTTTTTTAGGCGCCAATCTCGCCAATGCTTCGAGTGGAGTTTCAGTAGGTTCCAAGAACTGGACTAAAATTCGAAGATTTTCGGCAATGTCTCGAAAGTCCTCCAACTTCTGACGACGTGCCCTTTGCTCGTTCTTTTCTCGAAGTTTTTGGGCCCTTTTTGCTCTTCTAGTTTCTGCTCCGTTGGAGTTCATCCAAGCTTCTTCTTCGGTTGTGGATGCTTTGCGTTCGTAGTTTCCATCGGCATCAAACACACCTTCCTCTGCTTCTTCTCGAAGATTGAACTGTTCTAGTTTTGGTTCCTTTTTACGACCTTTTGACTCACCGTCTTCAGCATTGATATAGTAGGCATTGGCTTCATCATCATCATCGTCATCTTCTTCATTTTGGTCTTCGTCCAATGTCTCTTTTCCTTCATAGACCGAGCTCTCAACCCCCAGAGCCTTCTCAAACTCATTCATGTCCAACAAGTCAACCTTCTTCTTATCTGTCTTTTCCACCTTCTCATCTTCACTGGCAAACATATCGTCGTCATCGTCCTTTTCGTTACCGTTTTTGTCTGGATTCTCATAGTCTGACAGCGACAGGTCCGAATCGTACTGAAGTTTCACATCGTTTCTATGCAATGCCCTTACTCTTTTTCCTTCTACGATATCATCGTGAAGAAATTCCTCATCGGATTCCATTCCATACTCCTACTCTCTTAACTCAATGTAGTAAATACCAGCAACTGAATAGCGTGGAGGACGTAAAGAATAGGTTAGGAGCAAGCAAAAACTGGTTAGGAGCAAATAGGATAAGTCCGAAGTGGAAAGAACTATGCCTGTTTGCAGTGCGAATAATGCGAATTGATGCGCAATTCAAATTGATGTGGTGCGAATAATGCGAATTGATGCAACATCCACACTGCTGCGAATAATGCAAATTGATGCAAATTCCAAACTGATGCGAATTGATGCAACTTGATGTGATATCTTAAGAGATGTGAAAACTAAACTTTCCTCAACTTTCAAGTTGGGTATTGACCATGGACTACGCCAGAGTTCCTGATGGTCTAGAATGCTATTATATCTGTCAAGGCACGAAAAGGTTCTACAGCAACTTTAACCTCTCGGTAGAGCTCAATCGAAAGACAGATGCGATACAATTGTCAAATGCCCTCAGGGCTATGGTTTTAAAGACTCCTTATCTTTCGTCTAATGTTTTTAGAAACGGCAATTTTAATGATAAGAAGTGCAATGGGTCAAACTTCAAAATCAACTACCTCAAAAAAATTGAATTTGAATCGGCAGTCTCCTTTGAAAAGTTTGAAGAAGTAGACAGCGACTTTTTTACGCTGCTTGATGAAAGAGTCTGTCCAATTGGTGAACATCTCCCATTGTGGCAGTTGGTGGTATTTGAGAACCCTGACACTCAGGTTCTTAGTTTTTATTGTGACCACACTTTCTTTGATGGAACTAGTGGTGTTCTATTTATGAAGGACTTGGTGAAAGAATTGAACGAGTGCTGGAAATCACCCAATCTTTCTTATCAGCCAGTTTTATTTGACTACGAAAAAGATGCCCCCAGCTTGGGTAAGATTCCTCGTGGTCCATTTTCCGGTCTGTGGTTGTACAAGGTTTCCATTTTCAAAGTCATTCGAATTGGTCTTGATGAGTTCTGCGTGCCTCCTTTTGCAAAAAAGTTTTTTCGAACTTACATTAAAGGTGGGCCAAATATGTACCGAAACCCTGTGTTTGTATCTGGATGTCGGAGCAAACCAGACCCCAAAACCTTTATACGAGCAGTTTCTTTGACGAAGGATTTGGCTGGGCCACTTCTCAAACTTTGCAAAGCCAACAAAGTGACATTCACTCCTCTTTTGACCATCTTGACATTGTACTCGTTCCAGCAAACAGTGAAGAAGAAATTGTCCATGATGAACACTTCGTCGAATATTTGCATCGATATTAATGGAAGAAGGTACCTACCAGAATGTGCGAATAGGTATGGTCTTTTTATGTCCACATCTATGAGTTTAGTGGCCCCGATTCCATCTCCTGATAAGTGGTTTGACAAGAAGTCACCGCTTAGAAAGACCGATGAAACACTTCTGAAAGATCTCGCTTCCAGATTCCCTTTCAGGTTTGTAGGTGTATTGAAGTACATCAACCCATGGTTTTTGGCAGATAAGCAGCTAGGGCTGACTGAGTGGAAGACTTTGGACTGTTCCAATGTTGGCGTTCAGGACATTTCTTGTGGAGATTGGTATGCTACTTCTGCTTGGTTTTGTCAATCAACGGGAAATGCGGTGAACATGGGTCTCTCATGTATATGTGTTGAGGGTGTTATAAACATCTGCTTTGGATTTGCGGCTCCTTTGGTAGACTTAGTTGGAGAAGAAACCGTCGATGAATTTGAGGCACATTTTTTGAGGACAGTTGAGGATTTAATAGGATAACAGTTTCCGACTAACATTCAGTTCTACTTTATATGAAGATTACAATGAATATAGATCTACTGATAGAATCATCAAGTCAATTACAATTTTCTCTCAAATCAATTATCATCTTTCTTGATTCGCAGCCAATTTATATTCGCGATGAGCATCTTGAACATATCGCGAGCATCTTCTCATGAACATCGATCCTGGAGACGAAATAGATAAAGTCCTCGACTTGGAACAGCAGTACTATCAGGAGGGGTACGAGGAAGGTCAGCGTGAAGCTACCCATCACCAGTTCATCGAGGGAAAAGAATATGGATATCAAACTGGATTTCAGCGATTTATAGTCATTGGATATATGAAAGAAGTACTAAACATATGGCGGAAACAGGATGGAAAAGACATAGAAAAGAGCATGGAGTCACATCTAAACCAATTGGAGCGCTTGTTAGACGTTCCAATGACTAACGGAGACTCAGAGGTTGCGGTGTATGAGAAAAATGTAGCAAAGGCTAGAAACAAGTTAAGGGTGATAGCTACTATTCGAAAGGACCAAGCTAGGATATCCAAGTTGGATCAGTTGGTAGATGAAATAGGTGGAAAGCTACAGGTTAGCGAAAACGTCGACGAAATGTGGTGAATCATATTCATTAGCTTCTATAATACACTTTAGAACAGAAAATCAAAATCTAACAGCTTGGTTTTACTCTCGAGCTTGTACGACATGATACCTCCGAGGGGACAGTCGCTTACTCCGATATTCAAGTACTCGCCATCGTCATCTGATGGTGCAAATGCAAGTCCTGTGCACTTTCCAATGAAGTCTATGCTCTGTACTCGCGGTTGCATTCTCTCAGGAGAGTCCATAAGATCAGTAACTGAAACCATACCAACGTGGTCCAAGCTTTCCGCCCACGAAATGTACTCTCCGCCATGACTAAACTTGACATTTCTTACAGGTCCGCTATGGGAAGACATGGATCCTAATGCACTCTCCCAGGTACAAAGACTCTGGTGGGGATTTCTTCTATCCCAAACTTTGACACAGCAATCTTGATTGCCAGTTATGATCATGTTCTCATCTCTAGGTGACCAGTCGCAGCCAAACCCAAAGTCCTGATGCCCTTTGAGTGCTACTGAATTTGATTGGAATCCACTGGCACGCTTGTCTATGATGAACGAATCAACACAATCGCCAGTAACAAGAATTTCGTTTCTATTAGAAGGGTTTTCGGCCATACAGTTGATCGGGAATGGTGAGGTGGTTTTTCTTGTCGAATTTGTAGTAACATCGACAAATATTAAGGAACTGTCATTTAGTGCAAATTCCACTTGTTGGTCGTCCAGTATTAAAATATTGTTTATGATTCCATTAGAGCTCTTTGTGAGTGAGTACTCTCCTAGTACTCGAGGTTCACGATGCACGCTGATATCAGAAAGGATATAATTACCCTCAAATGTTCCACACACCAAGTACTTGTTGGAGCAAGTAATGGTGGATATTCGACTGTAGGAGTTGTACGATAAGTTTTTCGAGTCGATTATACAGTCCAACTTCATGGCACCAGCTTTCGCTGTAGCCAAATTGTCGGGCATGAGTCTGTTGATCTTGAAGAAACAGTTATATTCGTCTGGTTCCTGGTCCGTTATAGGGTCTAAGTTGTGGTCGTGATAGTAGCACAGTGGGTAGAATACTCCAGTACGAGGATTGTTGGAGCCACAGAGTAGGTTGCGTAGTTGAAAATGGGTGATATTGAGTTTCAATTTGGAAAAAAATCGTTGGAATTCGAAAAAATCTGTCTTCGAAGCGTAGGTTGCAATATTAATAGACTGAGTTAGTACTGAAGAAAAGCCAAAAAAATGATCTCACTTACTTCTCTGACTTTCTGGCGCAGGTTTTCAATGCTGTAAAACCACGAATCCAAACCGACTCGATCACGATCTAGTATGAATTTTTCTCGCAAGTGGGCCGGCCACTGAATGCCCTGAACATCACAGTGTTCGAGCGAGTCCACGGAAAATGTCGAAGTGTCTTCCCTGCTTTTGAGAGAGGTGAGAATGCGGAGTATATCCGCTTTTGATAGTATGGATTCCTCGTCGTATAACAAGTTGTAGAGGAAGGTTAATGACTCGGATTCCCCTAATTCGTATCTATTTTCAGGAAGCATAAGGTCATCAAGATCGGAGTCACGGTTGTCAAACCATCGAAAGCTCTCGACCACATCTCGGTTGTCATTTTCTATTTGTCTTATGCGATCCACTTCTAATTCGAGCTCTGGAGATAGCTGAACAGACATGATGAAAAATGATGAATCAGCTAGTTTTGTTCAGTTTGGAGTAGGTTAGGAAGCACTGTTGTTGCTGCGTAAAGGACTATGGGAGAGATCAGCCTTGAAAAGCAAAAAAGCAGGTATTATTTGATTGACTGTCAGTATGGTGATTGGTCCCAAAATTCAAAAATGTGGGCAAAAGATCAACTGCTCTTCAAAGGCGATTTTGTAGTGTTCGGAGATACTATGGTAATAATAATAGGGGATGAAAACCAAATTTGATAAAAATAACGATGGTGTATTTAATAGGTTGTAATGTACTCAATGGCCCTGAAGGTGCGGTGATGGTACGGCATATAATCCAGCAGTCCAGGGCACGTGAGGATATCAAGAGATCTTTGGAAGATGGGATTGGTTATGAAGAGTTTGGGATAAGGCCACCTGAGGGGTCTCACTAATTCTTGTTGAAATACTGTGAAGTGTGGAAAAGGATCACAATGTTCAACTCAATCTATTTTAGCGCATCCTAAGCAGAGCGAAGCCTTCATATTTATATACATATATACATATAAGTCGATGCATTGTGCTACATCTCCTCAAGTAATTGTGTTCAATCTCTGTTAGTTAAGAATGTATTTCTGAGTGCTAAATTTGAAACGTCATTATTCTTAATAAGTGCGAACGAAATAATTATGGGAACCAATTACGATCATTTTAGTTCCTACACCCAATTCACTTCTGATATACTACGACTAAATAGACTACTCTCAGCAACTTACACACTAAAGCATAGTACCCCTAAAAGCATAGTATTTCCGAAACAAGTTCGCTGCCTGAAGTTCAATTCGCGGGCTGAAATTATACCACAGACTCGTAATAAGTAGCCAAAATTCATCTAAATTCGCCTAAAGATTCCAAAAGTCACAATGCTCTCATCACGTAATTGAGACCAAATAATATTGCAATTGAAGGGAACTCGTCGATTTTGGTTCGCTAATTCTTTCACTAAACTTGATTTCGTGCGGCTTGAAAAGCTTCTGCGCCGCACCATCTGTCAAGAAGATGTCAAAAAGAAAGCTAACAATATTCACAACCATCAATTTCCGAGCTCAAACAATTACAGACCCCACTTTTAAATTTGAGTGATGGAACTTTGAAGCAGTCAAAGCCGGTAATGTACTATCATGCACGAGGTGCTATTTATGTTTCAAGAAAACGTAGTTATTATAACGAGTTTCCAGCTGAAAACTGATGATTTTTCTAGACCTTTGAGAAAGTATCACATTACTCAGGCTCAGTCCTTTGACCAAACACATGCTATCATTTACTGTTTAGGCGAGCCACGCAGTATGCTTAAAAACGCCTCGGTACCGCACCATTACGGAACCGTCCGTCCCCGCCGCATATACAGTCTATTCAAATTTCCTTCGCTTCAAATAGAAGCCGGAATGACCAATATAGAAGAACAGGATTCGGCAGACAAGAATATTAGAGAGCATTTTAAATATAGTCCTATTGACAGTACTGCTATACGTATATCACGGGTTTTCATCGTATTGGTAGCCATTGGAGGCGTTTCTTTCCTTGTAATAGTTGCAATCAAACATCTCATTAAACTTATAACAAACTGGATATGAGGATTAACCACTTGATCATATTGTGTTCTATTAGCGTTGGAGTTTTAGCATCTTGGGAATGGATACTCGTTGCTATCGCTGCAAAGTCATTGGAAACGTTGGAGCCAACTTTTGTTGAGCTAAGTACCAGAAAGCTTCTTATCACAGTAGGGTATGCTGCGCTGGGAGGAGGACATTTACTCGATATATCCAAGCAGTGCGGCCCCAATGATAACGCGAAGAAGACAACCTGGGAAGATTGTATTACTGCAGTGCTTGAATCGGTGGTATCTGCTGCTATAGTTCTGGGAAAATATCTGACATCAATTCAGGAAATAGATGTTGCAAAACAAGACGTTCAAGATAGAAAAACTGAATTTATGAAATGATTCTTTGTGTTCTCAACTGTATACGACTGGGTTACTCAACAAGGTGATGTATTCTTAACAATCGTTAATGGGCTATCATAACTGCAGTTCCTTACAAGGTGGCTTGAAATGTTCATGTCCAGTAGTTGTTTTCAATGATTGGTGACGGTGCGATACCTATTAGATAGCATGGTGGAACGGACTACATTGGAACATTAGAAGAATCCAAATTGCCAGGTTTGTTTAAAGAATAAGTAGACTGAAATATTCAGTTCATCACCATTTTTTCGATAATGCAGATGTTCGTAGCGATCTCTCCTGTTAGGCTCTTGTCGTAATGAAATTTGAAGCTCAAATTGATTTATTTTGTAGGCATAATTGTTCCTTGTTATCAAAGAATCTAGAGCGCGAAAGAAAATACTTGTGTACCAATCTGAAAATGAGTGCGAATAACGTTTACTTGAAAATCTATGATCGCTATACAATCGCAGCCTCACTTTTACCCGTTTAGTGCGAGGCGAAGCAAAATACGACTCCTATCAAATCCTACACACAATTCGCTGTGATGTACTGCAACCCTGAATTAGGCTAAATGTGACCAAATGACTCATTATAAGTGACCCGTATTACTCTAGAATATCCTACTCTACCTACGGTCACATTTCATATCGCAAAGCTTATCACCGCTGAATCATGCTGCTGAATAATCGCATTTTTATGTGCCGAGCCCAGACAAATTTAGGCGCGATCGCCGGAAGTGACACCTAGCTTTATTTCCGTGCATATATCCGCTTCCGTAGTTAACAAGATTGCCAGCCGCACCGCGGATACAACGCATGGTGCCGTGCCATACTATCGGTGGCACACCCCTATTTATAGTTTTGTAGATTCCAGTTTTCTTTATTGCAATGTTAGACGATAATGAAAAGATAGAGGGTCCTGTCTATCAGAAGAGACTCTTTACTCCATTGCTAAGAAAGAAACAAGTACCTGTTCCTTATGATGATGAACGTCGCAGCTTTCCGAAAAGTATAAAAAACCCAATCAGTAGAGCATACTTTCTATGGCTTATTCCCTTACTTAACGTGGGTTATAGAAGAACTGTTCAACCGGATGATCTTTATAAACTTACTGACGACCTCGCCGTGAGAAATTATAAGAATCGATTCCAAGCTATCTTCCAACGAAGAATTGCTGAAGCCAGGAGAAAGCATCGCCAAAAGTGTACCAGCGACGAAGAAGCGGACTCGACGTTTGTGGTGTCGAAATTTGTCTGTCTCTTCTCCATTTACGAAACTTGGATCCGTGTGTTATTGCATTCCGCAATTCTCACCAGTATATCCGTGATCATTTCGTCGTTGATTCCTCTTCTTACGAAGCAATTGATCAAGTTTGTGGAAGCTCGCAGCACTGGCGCTCAGGGATCTGTTGGACCAGGAGTGGGCTACGCTATAGGTCTTTTCCTTATGGCTAGTGTCAGTGGTTTGTTCGTCAATCATGGAGTGTACAAAGCATTTAGAGTTGGCGTTCAGGTCAGATCTGTTTTAACAGCCTTGATCCTCGAGAAGTCGTTTCGCTTGAGTCCTCGTTCGCACCACCAATTTGCTTCAGGTGATATCAATTCGCTTATGGGTACAGACCTTGCACGTTTGGAAGTCGGTATGATTTACCAAACCTTGATCATCGCCCTCCCAATTCCCTTGGCTGTTTCTATCGCCATTTTGGTGATAAATATTGGTGTTTCTGCTGTCATTGGTATCGTTGTCTTCTTGGCATTTATCGGAGCTATTCTGGGTGCAACCACATATCTTTTCAAGCTCAGAAAGACTGTCAGTGGTCTCACCGACAAAAGAGTGTCATTGATTAGAGAGGCTCTCAACAATATCAAAATGATCAAGTTTTATTCGTGGGAAACCCCATACTGGGCCAATATTCTTGCTGCTCGTGCAGCTGAGATGAAGGTTGTCTTCAAAATCCAAGCACTAAGAAATATCATTAATGCACTTGCATTGAGTTTGATTGGACTCACTTCCATGGTTGCATTTTTATCATTGTATGCTATCGAAGGAGGTACAAGAACTGCGGCCGATATCTTCTCTTCTGTGTCACTGTTCGAGCTTTTGGGATTTCTCATCTTTCTCTTACCACAATGTCTCTCTACAACAGCGGATGTGCTTGTGGCATGTAAAAGAGTTGGAAAGTTTCTAGATGTGGAGGAGATTGGTGTGGATGAGAACTATCACCACTTCAACGACCCATCTTCCAATAAGGCTATTCAATTGAAGCAAGCTACCTTTGAATGGGAGATTTTTGAGGATGAAAAAACTGGCGACTCAAAGGAGAAAAAATCTGGTACTGCCTCCCCTGACATTAAACTCACAGGAAAGAAAGATACATTTCAACTTAAAAATGTGGACTTTACCATTAATAAGGGAGAGTTTTTCGTTGTGACTGGAAAAATTGGCTCTGGTAAAAGCTCTTTACTTCAGGCTATGTCTGGTTTCATGAAAACGAAAGAAGGGCAAGTTGAAATCAACGGTTCGCTATTATTTTCCGGTGCGCCTTGGATCCAGAATGCTACCATTCGAGAGAATATCACTTTTGGCTTAGAATATGACCCAGCCTATTATAAAGAGGTGATTTCAGCTTGTTCATTGCAAGATGATTTCGATAGCTTTGCCGGTGGAGACTTGACAGAAGTTGGTGAAAAGGGCATCAATTTATCAGGTGGTCAAAAAGCGAGGATAAATTTGGCTAGGTCTGTGTATGCCAACAAGGATATCATCTTGATGGATGACTGTCTCAGTGCAGTTGATGCTCGAGTTGGTAAGCACATTGTCCAGGAATGTTTGCTTAAATTGCTTGGTGATAAGACAAGAATCTTAGCCACGCATCAACTTTCTTTGATCCTGTCTGCCAATAGAGTCGCCTATTTGAGTGGAGATGGAACTGTTGACGTTGGCACCTTGGAAGAATTAGAAGCGAGAAATTCAGGTTTCAAGGAATTACTCTCTAGCAATGTGAAGAACATCACAGAAGATGATAGTACCAACGAAAAACTGTCATTGAACGATGATGACATTTCAATTGAAGAGCTTCCTATTGAAGAGGAGTCTGATCATAGCCGAAAATCACAAACTCTTACCAAAAGAAGGGTGGGTGCAAGTACTGATGTTTTGTCGATTCAAACTAACGACTCTGACGACAATTTGAAAAAGGGCAAGCTTGTTGAAAAGGAAGAGCAGGCCGTCAATAGTCTTCGCCTCGAGGTATACAAGACATACTTGAAGTATGGAAGTGGAAAGTTTCGTGCCTGGGGATTTTTCTTGGTCTTTATACCCTTGATGTGCATCTCCACGTTTGCTGATATTTTCACCAATACGTGGTTATCCTTCTGGGTATCGCATAAATTTCCAGGTTTGTCTGACGCAACATATCAGGGAATATATCTGGCACTTGTTCTTCTGTGGTTAATCTTTCTCACAATCGAGTTTGTCAGTCTTATCGGTATGACGACCAATGCATCCAAAATCTTGAATGTAGTTTCCATCAAGAGAATTTTACATGCGCCCATGTCTTTCATTGACACCAACCCAATGGGAAGAATTATGAACCGATTCACAAAAGATACTGACGCATTGGACAATGAGATTAGTGAACAATTGAGGCTTTTCGTCTACGGTTTATCTCGTTTGGTTGGCATGATAATCTTGAACATTATCTACTTGCCATGGATTGCACTTCTTATTCCCATCATGGCCGCGCTCTTCATTGCCTTTGCTAATTACTATCAAGCATCGTGTCGTGAAATCAGAAGAATTGAAGCCGTTCAACGGTCATTCGTTTACAATACCTTCAACGAAACATTGAGTGGTAATACCACAATCAGGGCATACAAGTCAGAAGGTAGATTTTCCGAAAAGTGTGAGTCCCATCTTGACAGAATGAACGAAGCCGGGTATACTGTTTGGGCTTTGCAAAGGTTTCTTAACATTGGTCTCGATACATTAGCAAACATTGTTGCACTTGTGATTTCATTACTTTGTGTGAATCGTGTGTTTAAAATCAATGCTGCTACTGCTGGTTTGCTTGTCAGTTATTCGCTTCAATTGGGCCCAGAATTGACTCAACTTATTAGATCGTGGACCATGCTTGAAAACGACATGAATGCGGCCGAAAGATTATGCCAATATGCTCTTCACTTGCCTCAAGAAGCCGATCATAATGTGGGTACCACCTCTGTGGAAGCGCCATGGCCAAATCGAGGAGAGATTGAATTTGACAAAGTTTCTTTCAGCTACCGTCAAGGGTTACCGCATGTATTGAAGGAACTTAGCTTCAAGGTGAATTCTGGGGAACGCATTGGTATTTGCGGAAGAACTGGTGCCGGAAAGTCTTCTATAATGAACGCCTTGTACAGGCTTAATGAGCTTGCCGACGGGAAGATTTTCATTGATGGTGTTGATATTTCAACAATTGGATTGAGCACTTTGAGATCTAATCTTTCCATTATTCCTCAAGACCCTGCACTTTTCACGGGTTCCATCAGGAGAAACTTGGATCCATTTGATGAACACCCAGACTCTGTATTATGGGATGCTCTTCGGAGAGCAGGTTTGATCGAAGAGACTGAACTTGACGATGTAAAAGTGCAACAGAAAGATTTGGACGACGAATTGCACAAGTTTCATTTGCAACAGGAAGTTGAGGAAGAAGGTATCAATTTCTCACTAGGTGAGAGACAGTTGATTGCTTTCGCAAGAGCGTTGGTGAGAAACTCCAAGATTCTTATTCTAGACGAAGCCACCTCGTCTGTTGATTATGGAACCGACGACAAGATTCAACGAACCATTGTGAACGAATTTAAAGACTGCACCATTTTGTGCATAGCCCATCGGCTTAAAACCATCATCAGCTACGATAGGATCTTAACGTTGGACCATGGTGAAGTGAAGGAGTTGGACACTCCGCAGAACCTTTTCAGAAAGCCGGATGGTATATTTAGAGCAATGTGCCTCAAGTCCGGGATCACTGAGTCTGACTTTTAATGCTATGATATATATTTATGACAATTGAATAGACTGTTTTTAATTTGACTTCGAACTTAGGAAATATCAGTCATATATCATAGTTAAAGAATCTTTTTAGTATACCGATCTCGGTTATAGTCGGTATCATGACACCCCAACACCCAGTTGCGATATTGTGGCTAAAATATCTCAGATCCTATTTATAATCTGCATTTTCTTTTTTGTCATAAACTATTCCAATGGGTCATAAATATCACTTTGACGTTTCAATGTCATGCTCAGGCTGCTCGAATGCAGTCAATAGAGTGCTAACAAAACTTGACGGCGTGGATAATATAGACATTTCTTTAGAGAAGCAGACGGTTGATGTTACTACTTCTGATTCTTTAGATTATGATACCGTCTACCAGACGATTTCCAAGACTGGGAAAAAGGTAAATGACGGAAAGGTGGTGTTTTAAATAGATGTAATGAACGGAATAACTACTCTTCCTCTACCATGTCTCTGAACTCTGAAATCTCTGTGATCAAGCTGTCTCTAGGTTCGCTCTGAACAAACACAGATTTGATCAAGGAAGTAAGCTCATGAGTTTGCAAGTCGAAAAACTCACCATCGTAAAATCTCTCCTTGATTTCTTTAAGATGGTTATTGATCAAGAACACAACGTTGTCAAGTTTATGGAAAGAGTCCACGCCTTCTTTTGTATCGCCCACTTGTTGCACATTCGGCAAGGTGACGTTTTGCATCATTTCCACTATAGTTGTAATTTTTATCGACTGATATTCGGTGATTTCGTCCATTCTGATAATGGAATTAGCAAGCCAACTATTGATCAAATTAATCATGTCAATGATGAAATCATGAAACATGGGCTTATTCGTCGTGGGCAAATCAGTTGAAAACAAACTCTTGAACCAGTTGTTAATTTTACTCAATTGTGTCCAATTATCCTCATCCAATTCAAACTTGTTGAGGTCTGTTGAAGCTGCGACAAAATCATCATGCTGCAAATCGACGGCAAGAACTAGCTCAACGAGCTGGTTTGTGAATTTCAACTTCAGTTGGCTCCAGAGAGTATCGGCAAATTTGGTCAACTCAAAAGACCCGAAAAGATTTCCCATTTGTTTCAAATCATTATAAAGAAGAAACGTCTGCTCTAATGGTGGGTAATACACCAACAGCAGCGATTGAATGGCAATTGCCAAGATATTAAAGTTTTCATTTTTGGACTCGGTTTTAAATTCCTCGATTATGCTTTGAAGTCTGGAAGGTACGTCACTGACGATCATCATAGAGGTATCCTGTTGAGTAAGGTTGTGTTTTCTGGGAGACTTTGGAGGCTGTTGGGGAGTTTCTTCGTCTCCCCAATTCCAATCATCTTGTACTTCTTCATCCCATCCATCTTCATTCCAATCTTCGTCCCAATCATCCAGACCTTGTTCGCCATTTACAACTTTTTGCTTCTTGGTATTGGGCACCTTTGCTTCTGATATTTGGTCGGTAGCCTCCTTGAAATGGTCCTTAAAAAACTGCATGATTTGATCGATGTACTTGTCCTCAATCCATTCAAGATAGAGATTTCCAAGCTTTTCGTGAAGATTCTGAGAAGAGTTGAATGTGCTCCCAATTGACAAAGACCAGCCTGTCTCTCGAGCCACGTTGACGAGATTAACCAATTCGTTCGTGGCCGAGTTGTTTTGTGATTGCATCAAGGCTCCGATGTTCAGAGAGATCACTTGCATCAAGCTATGTGATATCTTGGACAGGAACACATTACGTAGGTTCTGATTATCGACAAGATCCACAAACCGAATGAAGTTTTCCATAGAAATAAAGTACAGAGCAGAGAACCCTTTTGTGTTTTTGTGAAGCACAAGCTTTACGGAGTCATCTGTTCTCTGTAATTCCAGCGTAAAGCTGTTATCGCACAATTTATCAAGAACTTCTGTGTCCCAATAAACTTGCAATTTTCTGATGAAGGACTTAAAAATAGCATCCAAATTAAGATCGGGGAACCGTTCGGGGATGCTCAAGAACTCTGAGAGACTATAATGGCTTTCGTCGGTGTTTGAATGGAATTCGCATTGGTGAGGAAAGAACGTTTCGAATGTATTCAGCATTTGATTAACCACTTCAACTTTGCGTTCTAAAACCTCCTGTGATACTAAGCTTCGAATTACAAGTGACTTGTCCAATTTTGACACTTTTTTATCGAGTTTGCTCAAGTTTGCTACGACAGACTCAAGATCATCTTTGTCACAAGCATAGTTATCTTCCCCTAAAGGGTTCAACCCAACTTTTATTTCTTGTAGTAAGCTCTTAATAACCCACAAGTCATCCAATTGGTGCAATCCGGTATCAATCTCTGTGCTTTTGTTGGATAATTGTGCAATTGTTTCGCTCATCAATTCTGCTTGCTCGATGCTTTCATTGTCGTCGATCTTATACTTGAGATTTGGATCTCGAGAGATCTCGGAGATGGAGATACTGTCTACTAGAGCTGATATATCGGATTCAACCGCGTTCAACTGGCCACGATTTTTGTCTAGTAGGGCGCTTATAGCAGACATAACAAGTTGTGAGAATTCAATTTCGCATTAAATATGGCGAGTCGTAATAAATATTCATAGGCTAAATAGCGTAGACTAGGTTCCTGGAGCGAGCAATTGGGACCTAAATCAAGTCCTCGGTAATGTCGTCGTCAATGTATTCGTCGTCCTTGTTCATTCTGTAAACCGTCATGGCCATACTGGCAAAATTCAACCCGCTCATCAACCAGTCTGGCACTGGAACCCCGTAGAGTTCAATGACATTAAATGCCAAGTCCATAAAGTTACCTATGAGTTCGAGCACCAACATGGACTTGTCAAAACGCAAGTCTTTCAACACCTTTTCATACTTGCGGTAGATGTTAGAAGGATCTTGTGATTCTGAGTTCAACAAAACCTTGGAATTTTTACTCTGCGATAGGATGTTGAGTTCGACATTCACCTTCTTTTCCTTGCGAATAACATTGAGAAGTTGCAGCACCGTTTTTCTAATCAAAAACACCAATATAAGCACCCACAATTTATTGGTATGCAGCAACACTTTAACCAATCCTTCAGGAAATCCAGGTAGTTTCAGGAACAAATGAAGGTTATCGAGCAAATTGGCTACCATTTCTAATACTTGAACAAAAATAAATTCGAGTTTTTTGAGCGTGAATTTCGATCCCAAGTTGACCTGGCGACGAATTCGTCTATGATTAGGTGTTGTGGACTGGTTGGGTAAGTTGTATTTCTCAAATAGAGGACACACCAATGGTTTGGGGGCTTCTGGAACCGGTAAACTTGGTTTATTTTTCGATTTCGAACCACCAGCTAAACGTTTCCTTTCCAAGACGTGACGTTCAAGAGCAGCAAGATTTTCCTTTGTGATTGATTTGTTGCCCCTACGTTGTTCTTCTTGTGCTATGCCCAAGATTTTATCCAAAAGAGCCTGTTTTTCGGGCAGAATGGAAGCCGTGGACTGTGTCTTGATAGCCATAACTTGAAATGGTGAGTGCCTCGGTCTTAGTGGGCCACCACACCCGTGCACCAGCTTATGGGTGCAAAAGAGAGACACCGCTAAGGAGGGCCACGAGAACGAAAAATGAACAAAGGGAGAAAATTGAGATCCATTTCACCTTTATTAGTGTGCTTTGCAACCATATATACCTTGACGCTGCTTACAAACTGCATCTGAAGAATGGGCGCTGCAAGTTGCCGCTAGTGGATGTGGCATCTTGTATGCAGTACACAACTATAATGAAGTCCGAAGCCGCGACTTTTCAGTAATCAATGATCCCTAGTACGCTTCAAGATTTTGCTACCACCAAGGTGGTACATCGTACGTGGGCAGGCACGTTTCAATGCAAGCCGCAGGCCATATTCCAGCCAAGAAATGAGACTGAAGTTGCTGAATTAATCAAGCAAGCTCGGCTCCATGGCAAGACTATCATGACGGTTGGCTCTGGCCATTCCCCTAGTGACATGACTATGACTTCTGAATGGCTCTGTAACTTGGACAAGATGGACAAAGTGTTGAAAAAAGAAGATTTTTTGGGCCCCAAGAAGGACAATCCTTCTGAGCAAGAAGTGAAATTTGTGGATTTGACAGTTGAAGCTGGTTGTAGAATCTACCAATTGAACGAATATGCCAAGAAGAACAAACTTGCCATTCAAAATTTGGGTTCAATTAGTGAACAGTCTATTGCGGGTTTGATCTCAACGGGTACTCATGGCTCGTCCAAGTACCATGGTTTGGTGTGTGAACAATTGGTGTCGATTACCATTATGAACTCCGAAGGAAAGCCGATCGAGTGTTCTTCCACCAAAAACCCCGAGCTTTTCAGAGCTTCTTTGCTTTCTCTTGGAAAGATTGGTATTATTGTCAAGGTAACCTTGAGAACCATTCCTCGCTATACCATCAAGTCAAAGCAGGAAGTGATAAATTTCTCAACCTTGATCAAATTGTGGGATGAAATCTGGTTAGAATCTGAGTTTATTCGTATATGGTGGTTCCCTTATTCTGAAAAGTGTCTTTGCTGGAGAGCCTCAAAATCCGATGAACCTTTGAGTGCCCCTCGCTCTTCATGGTATGGTACCCCATTTGGACGTTTCTTTTATGAATCTTTATTATTTGTCGCTGTCAATATTTTTCCCAGAATAACACCATGGGTCGAGAAGTTTGTGTTCAAAAACCAATATGGCTTTACCGAAACTATTGGGCCAGGAGATGTTGCAGTGCAAGATTCAGTCGATGCGCTCAATATGGACTGTTTGTTTTCCCAATTTGTGAACGAGTGGTCTGCTCCTTTATCTACCGGAGTGGACACTTTACTTGCTTTAGATACCAAAATTAAGGTTGCTGCAAGGGAAGGAAAGTTCTTTGTTCACGCACCAATTGAAGTGAGATGTTCTAATGTAACATATTCTCATGAACCGTTTGTCGATGACGAAACGGGACAACCTTCCAACTACCCACCGAAATCCTGGCTCGCTAAAAGAGACAGATTTAGTGCTGGACCTACACCTGGAAACAACTTGAGACCTTACTTGGACAACTCACCTCATGGACTACCATATGTTGGCAAAGATGCAGAGTCGCCTATAACCAACGAAAACTTGACATTGTTCATCAATGCAACTATGTATCGACCATTTGGCACCAGTCCGTCTACCAGAGCTTGGTACCAGGAATTTGAAGACATTATGATGACTGCTGGTGGAAAGCCTCATTGGGCAAAGAACTTTCTTGGCTTACAAGGAAAACATGCAACTAAGGACAATACTCAATATCAAGTCCAGTATGGTGGAAAGCCGTTTTATACCATGTTGGGATTTGACCCAGTGATGCACAAATGGTTCGGTAAGGACTTGGAAGCTTTCAACAAGGTACGCAAGGAAATGGATCCTGAGGGAGTGTTTATGAGTGGAAAGAATTGGATGGAAAGAAACGGACTTTTGATTGAATAACTTACATTGATTGTTATGCTGCTTAATATGAATAATGTACATGCTACTTGAAAGGAGCTTTGATTGGATCGATAACAGTACCCTGTTTGACGATCACACGAGGCATGGTGAGTTTCTGGTGAGTTTCACGAGAAGTCCATTCTTGACCCACCGGCATCCGCAATGATCTTTCGTATTGTTCTCGAGACTCAAATGGAAATGGAACTCCAGAAGATTGATATTTCAAATTCTTCTTGTTCACCTTTTCATTAATTATGACATTCTTTTTTGTGCGATCTTGTCTCTTATCTTTCTGGACCACACCGTCGATTGTCCGAACGACTTTATTCTTTTTTCTCTTACGGTTTCCACCAGCCCAGTCTCCCCATCCTGGCAACGTCAAATCCTCAACCTTGTCACCTTCATCTCTGATCACTTGCCTCTTTTCTGCTTCAAACTCTTGCATGACATCGTCACCAGCAAATGCCTCTTTTATCAAATCACGCTGTTGGAACATATGAGTCTCAGAGTCATCAAACTCTTCACCTTCTGTCCGCATTCTAATAGTGTCATCGATGTCTATCAAATTTTCTTTGGCATTTGGATTTTTTTCTTTCTTGTGCTTGGATATTTTGTGTGCTGATTTGACTTGCTTTGAAGAGTCCTTGTCAACAGTGGAAATTTTGCTTGATTTAGCATGAGTATCGGTCGTTGCAAGCCATGGATTGACTTCATCTTCATCATCTTTCTGTTCAGTCTCTTCTTGCAAATCTGCAGATGTCTTGAATTCCGTCTTTGGTGTGGTTTTAGTAACCTTTCCTGACATCTTTGCGACCAAATTGTGAGCCTCGTCGTCTTCAATTTCTGCTCGCAAAGTTTCATTGACTTCTGCATTCGCGGCACTTGCAATTTGTGCTGCTGGAGTGTACACTCTTCGTCCCTGGTTTTTGGTGGTGCTCACAGAAGTTGGCTCTTCTGCAAGTCCAGTTAATCCCTCTTCAAGTTGGCGGGTTTCTTCAATCTCTCTGAGATTTTCTTTCCTCTTGCGCTCTTCTGCATCTTTCATAAAGTCCATAGCCAAAACACCTTTGCCGAGTTTAGCTCTATTATCGTCTTCTTGGTCGTTTTCGTACTCCTCTTCCAATTCTGATACACCTGAGTCGCTCTGTTCACCTTCTTCGTGGCCGAGCTGCTTCGAACGAAGCCTTTCACCTTGTCTCAACATCTCTTCGAGGTCTGCTCTGTTCTCTGCATCTTTCGAAAGACCACTTTTGATCATGGACTTGGCCCACAGAGATTGTGTTTTGTGCTTGAGGGTCATTCTCTCGCGAGATCTCTTCAAATCCTGGTCATCTTCATCGTCCAGACCTTCTACTAATTCTTGGTTTCGCAAGCGATCTTTCTTATGGACCCGACGATATGCTTTGGACTTTATTTTTTTGATTCTCTTTGCTCTCTTTTCCTCGCGGAACATCAACTCACGCATTAATCTGAGCTCATTGGTTCTTTTCTTAAGCTCTTCGGGTGCGAGTTTGGCGACGGCTATTTCCTCGAAAGTAGCTTCTTTTTTGTCGTCAACCAAGGCAGATTGTTGCAACAAGTCTTGCACTTTTTTCTCTAGATCGGTAGCAGGCTCATTGTCTGCTCTGAAAGTCATCGCCGAGTCATTATGTTTCACTTCAGGATTAATTGGAAACTTCAACACTTCGGCACGGCGGTTCTGCTGCACCGTATCGTCCCATTTGCTCACTTCTTCATTGGCAATTTCGTAGGCTGCTTTTCTATCATGGCGCTTCTGGATGTTCACTGGAAGTGGAGTAGCAAGAGCCTTGGAACGCATATCTTTCTCTGGTTCATCGATCAAGATTGCATCTTTGGCTACCGAGTGGTCAACGGCAGCTATCATATCATTCAAAGAAAGTGTTTTTCCTCCAGTTGGTAAAGAGTGAATACTTTCTTCTCTAGACTCGGTCACAAGTCTCTTTCGCTGAGTTTCAGGTTGCTTGAGCTTGGAAGAGATATTTGCAAGTGTGGTAGTCAAAGGTGCATCAGCGTCTTCTTCGTCTCCTGAAACTTCGAAAATGTCCTCTTCTTCCAGGTCTTGTTCCTCTTCCAGATCTTCATCTCCGTCCGAGTTTTCGTCGCTTTGCAGCTCAATTTCCAGTTCGTCGTCCATGCTATTATCTTCCTTCAAAACCACATCATTTTTTTGTGGACCTCTTCCTTTTTCTTTCTCGTCCATATCCCATGCCTGCGATAAAGTCACCCACTGGCTTTCATCTACACTGCTATACCCGTCTTCTTCTTCGTCGTCACTCAGTAACGGTCTGTTCCCCTTGAGCTTTTTAGCCTTGGCTTTGTCTCTAATCGTCTGTGAAAACTTCGAATTGAGCACATCATAGTCATCTTCCGAGCCAAGGGCCTCGTCCGAGTCGAGTTCCTCGTCCTCGAATTCTTCTTCCTCTCGGTTCAAAAACTTACTGGCATCCATGACTCCGTCAAAGACGTCGTTTTCGCTGTCCGAGTCATCCCCAGCTTTCGAGCCTCTGGACTCTGCTCGCTGGGCTATCTGGAATGCATCGTGTGCTTTCCTGCTGCTTCGGTTCTTCGAAGGCTTGGACTTTTGTACCTTCTTACGAGCCATGGGTGGGTGCGATTTGGAATTTTTTGAGATGCGATGAGCACCCTGGGGTTGGTGCGCGGAGGTGGGAACTACAGTGGAAACATAAAATATTTGCTACATTAATGCCACAAAATTCATTACAAAGCATCGAGTCTATCGTTGATCTCTTCAGCAGAGAGCTTTTTGAATCGGGGGCCGGCGACGTCTGTTCCCAGAAATCCCAATGACTGCTGTTGAGGCTCGCTCACCACCGAGATATCGAGATTCTCGCCGGTCAATTCTCCATCTACCGACTCTTTCAATGCAAGAAGGGCAACATGAATGGCGTCGTCAAGTTCTAAGTTTTCGTTCCATCTCTTTTCCAAAAAGGTTTTTGCCGAAACCGACGACTTTCCAATAGCAGTAGCCTTCCATGGAAAGTAACTTCCTGATGGGTCTACCTGGTAAAGCTGAAAAGATTCACTATGTTGATCGTAGCCTCCCACTAGCAATGACACCCCGAATGGTCTAATACCTCCCGATTGAGTAGATTCTTGCATAACCTTGGCAATTTCCTGTACCAAGATTTTCACCGGCGGGTATTCGTTGTAGATTCTCTTGTAGTTTGTATGAGCGAGTTTTCTCGCTTTGTCGACCAAGACCCGAAAATCAGGTCCCATTCCAGAGTAAGTCATCCCGATATCGGGCGTGATAAGCTCGACTTTGGAATTTGTATCATTTTTGAGAAGCACTGAGTTGGCTTTACGTTCAGTAGCAAGTACTATACCATTTCCCGACTTGATGGCAATGGCCGTGACACCTTGCTTAACTGCATTAAGAGCATATTCGATCTGAACGAGCTTTCCACTGTTGTTAGTATTGACTATGGACCATCAGTGGCGATTTCGTCAATTGTTCGAAATCCAATATTGGAGTTCAATTTTGTTTCTAGATCCAAAATATCATCCCTCTGTGTATGTAAAGTACCTACCTTGGCGAGAAAGTCGTCAATGAGAACGAATACCGATCTGCCATAGTCCAATGTAATTGACCTCGTTCACCAAATTGCCTCCGGTTCGCGCCAACTCTTGGGAAGTCATGTGACATGTCATGTGACCCACCTCAAGGTATACCATTTGCAATTGTATGAATATATAATCTCTATAACATAGTTCTATGTCTACTCCTCTTCATCGTCGGTGTCCAAGGGCTTTGGTGTACCCTTTGGACTGCTCAACCACTCGATATGGCGCAACCGTCTTCTTTCCGCTTGAAGCTTCTTTTCATTTCTCGTCATCTTCTTCTTTCTCGTTCTTACTTTGATATTAGCAGGCGAGTCGTCGTCGTCGGCTCTCTTTGGAGCAGGCGAGGATGGTGCTGGAGAGCTCTCTTTGCTGGTATCTTCGTCAAAACGGCTGGTTTCTACAGCAGCATGTCCTTTTCTTATCATCTCACCATTCTCAATGTGCCATTGTTCTGGACAAAGTGCTCCAACAAATTCGTTGTTGTGGGAAATCATCACCACACCTCCTGCCCAGTCTCTAATGGCGACTGCCAAGCCTCCCAACGAGTCTCTGTCCAAATAATTGGTGGGCTCGTCAAGAACAAGCAAATGAGGGTTGTTCCACATGGCACCAGCGATAACCACTTTCACCAATTGACCACCTGAAAGTGATCCCATAGGCGTGTGGTCGGCAATATCACCGTCCAAACCAACATCCTCAAAATGTTTGCGAATAACACTGGGAGTCAACTCACGGTAACCTAAACCTTCTCTGGAAGCTTCGTGATCGTCGAACTTTTGAACCAATTTGTCAAATCCATGTTCAAGCAACACTTCTCTTGGAACCCACGAGTTGTATTTGGGAAGCCAGTGCTTCCATTTGACCTCATACTGGAATGACTTCTTCAACTTTTGTCTACCAACAACAGCTTCAATGGCTCTCTTTCCTCTTCCGTCACCGACATCAATTTCCTTGGCCATTTGTTCCTTCTCTTCTTCGGAAATCTTACGAGACTCTTTCAACAAAACCTCACGATCGTCTCCGAATTTATATCTCCACTGCAAATACTGGTTAGCAGTCTTTTCCTTATGCTGTTCAACATGTTGCAAGGCGTGCTGAGCAATGTACCCAACTCTAAGGTTAGGATGCTTTTCGACACTTCCCTCATTAGGAACGGTCTCTCCAGTCAACAATTTGATAAGAGTGGACTTACCAGCACCATTGGGTCCAAGAATGGCAACTCTGGACGACAACGAAAGTGAGCACGAAACATTGACCAAAGAAGGCTTGGGAGCATTTGGATACTGGAAAGTAACATTGGACATACGAGCAACAGCACGAGTATTGGACTTGACACCAGTTAAGATTCCTGGAGGAGGGAAAGCCATCTTCACAACGCTATCTGTTAAGGTATAGTAAGACTTTCCTTCAGGCTTCACCTTGACAAACTCAGAAAGATTTCCCTTGTAGTATGCCAATTTCTTGTTCTCGTAATGGATGATGTCGGTACAAACAGCATCCAAGAATCCAGAATCATGCGAAACAATCAAAGATGTGATGTTGGTATTCTCCACAAGATAGTCTTGAAGCCATTTGACGTTCTTGACATCCAAGTGATTGGTAGGTTCGTCCAACAACAAGACGTCAGCTTTCATCAACATGGCTCTTCCCAACTCCAACTTCATTTTCCAACCTCCAGACAACGAACCCACATTCTGCTGGAGTCTTTCTTCTGGAAATTCGACGGCAAGAAGTGCCTTGGAAATATCTTCACGAGCAACATGGGACAATTCAGGGTCAGAAGCAATGAAACTAACCAAGTCCATGTCTCCTTCTTCACCTTGCAACTTGTGTTCCACGAAACAAGTACGCACTTCTTGAGGAGATGGGAACCCTTCAAGCTGCCCCTTTGCAATAGCTCTCATCAAAGTAGACTTACCAGCACCATTACGACCACAAAGACCATACCTATGGCCCTTCAATAACCGGAGATTGGTCTTGTTCAACAACATACGAGAACCATAAGCCAAAGAGAAATCGGCATTGACAATTTCAACTGCACCCTCTTCGTCGTCGTACTCAGGACCCAATTCTGGAGTGAACATTTCACGCAAATGACTAACAATTGCATCGGCGTATTCGGTCTTTTTATCTGATTCAGAAACCATCAACAAGTATTCCTTGAGACGTTTCCAGTCGTTGACGTTCGCATCAGCCTCAACAATTCTAGCAAGGTACTCACCAACAAGATTATCACCGATATTCAACGATTCAGCCACATTTCTCAATTCTTCTGGAACAGTAATGAGAACTTCTTTAGCCTGTTCAGTATTGATTCTTCCATGGAATTTACCATCAGAATGCTCGTTTTCTGCCTCCTTGAGAACATGGAGTGCCTTTGCTCCAAGCTCTCTGACTTCTGGCAAAGAAGCATTGTCCACCACCTTCTTCACACCTGGTAACAAAATAGGAATAAACAGGTCGATTTCACGCTTATTGTTGACCAATCTGGTCAAGTTTTCAGTGACAGTGACGGTTTGACGTAATTGATCGTTAGAAGACGACGACATTTTCAAAGATTTGTCTAAAATTGGAACTAAAAGGGACAATGCAGGTTCGGTAACTTCAGCAACAAAAGTCACAGAAGAAAGGTTCTTGATACATTCTGGAACCTTACTAGGGTTAGCCAAAGTATCGACAATCAAATCGTACTTGTTCTGCAAATCCAAGTTGTCCAATACCTTGACAAACTTTTTGAGAACCACCAAACCACGCTTGGAAAGTTCAGGCTTAAAATCAGTGGAAAGATCGGTGAGAATTGGAACCGATCTAATAAAGGTCATTTCAAGAATATCAGCGGGGACGTCATCAATGAGTTTTTCAAAGTAGCCAAGAGCACCCAACTTTGAGTTCCATTTGGCAGACGACGACAAGTAGTTAAGAAGTTCATCAAGTACTACCGTACCTAAAGCTTGTACAGGAAAATCGCCGTATAATGCATCAGCAGCCTGCTTAGCAGCTCTGGTACATCCTTTATCTTTGTCAGCAAAAGAATCAAAACAAGTCTTGAAGAATTGAACCAAGTATGCTTCTTGTGGAGTCTTGCCCCCGAAGCGGATAGCCATTTGTTGAACAAGTATCAAGGCGGCTTCTCTAACTGCTGGAGAATTTTTGGGCTTAGCAAATGACTTCAACACCTCGCTCAATTTCCATTCATTGACCTTTTCAATCCCTTCTTTTTCAAGCTGAGAAACGATCTCATCGATAGAGGTCTTGGCTTCGGCAACCTTGGAGATTTTTTCCAAATTTTGAAGCTGTTCGCTGATTGGCGTATTGCTGATATTGAGCCTATCTAAGGCGGTGTTTAACGATGACAAAGATGCAGTGGAAGAGTTTGGACCAGGAGATTTTGGAGTGGCGGTGCCACTTGTGGGGACACTTTCCGGCAAAAATTGATTGTATCCTTGCTGATATTGGTGACCATTGAAAGATGGATCTTGCTGAAACTGAAAGTTTTGATTATTATAACCATTATTTTGATTGCTATATCTATACCCGTAAGCGGTATTCTGCTGCTGGGCTTGTTTCTGCAGCCTCAAGAAGTCATCGAACGACTGTTTGGACATTTTGATTAGCAGGTGAAACAAAAAATTTACAAAAAAAATTAAAAAACCGTGTTCCACATGGTATGCAGGGAAGCGATGAGATTAGCCTATTCTATGTCATAAAAGTTGAAATTGTCGCCAGTGACCACCACTCGCCCACCTATCCGCCGTAGAGTCCCATCAGCTGTGGTGTATGAGATGAGCTCTAATTTGCTGTCATAAACCTCGAGCCGATGGTCGTGCATCTTATATATGGCGAAGTCTTCTTTAGTTGCAACCACTGCTAATTGGAGGCTTTCAGGACTTTCACCAACATTAAACTTGAGCATTTTACCAGTGGTTTCTTCCTTATCGCAATCGTATACTCTGACCTGGAGCCTTTTCTCCAAATATTCGGGCACGAGTATGATGTTCTTATCAAAGTAATTTCGAACATGAACACCGTACGCTAAATTTTCACTATGCACAAGCTGCTTGTATGAGCAAGGGTTCAAATCTAGCTTGACGACCGAAGCGCCCAACTTGAAGACGAGGGTGTTTTCTTCACCGACCCAGTGAACTGCTTCGAATGAATGAGATGCATTGGCACGGATCGTAGTAAAGTACTCACGATCAAAGGATTTTTCTCTTGTTACTGATTTCTCTTCAAGACTGTAGATGTTCAACATGGGCAGCGAAGCTTTCAGAACCCCATTTATAGCCAACAAGACTGAGCCCTGTCGAACTGCCATGTCGGACGAAAACACTCTGTTGTAATCGTCCATAATGCCATTGTATGTCACTGTGTCTAAAACACCCAGTTCGTCAAGTGTTATAACCTTTACAAGCCCACTATCAAGTACAAGCAATAAGCGATAGGGACTGGTATCTATGCAGAAGATGTCGATGACCGAGCTTTCCAACTGAGAAATGTTGACGGAAAGGGTAGGATCGTCATCGATTGTGGTGATATTGATGGTCTGAGACCCGTTTACATTCATGGTTGACACCACACACTCGTGGATATCACAGAAGAACGATTTTGCTGACTTGGGAATCTGGACACTTTGCGTTCGTTTGAGTACACGAGCCTGTTCGTCGTTCATGTCTAACGGCTCGTCGTCAAGAATTACTGTTTCAGTGTCGCTTTCTTGCTCTGGTTTATGGGAGACATTTGAAGCTGAAGACTTTTGCTTGCCATTCATTTCATTGTATGCTTCTTTGTTTCGAGATTCTTGTGGCTTTGGTTGGTCTTGGGGCTTCTTGATCGGGATGTCTTCCAAGTAATGAGCGAATACAGACAGCTTTGGTTTTTGCGTGGGTTTTTCAGCAAAAGTGAAATCATCGAGTTTTCCAGACAATTCGTTATCATTATCGAAAAGCTCTTCAAACTCATTTTCTCCCTCACCAGGATCAGGTAGGTTCAAATACGATGCATTGGAAGGAGCTGGAGACTTCAACAATTGCACCACCTCTCGCATAGACGACGTGAGTTGGTTCCGTGCATCTCTAATGAAATCTAGGTCCACATAAGGGATTTTATCAACCTTTGGAAGTGCATTGTTGGATCCGGGCGCCTCCAGGGTGTTTTTGATTTTTTGTTCCAACTCGGCAATGCGTACTTTCTGGTGTTCGTTAATGTATTTGAGAGAATTGACCTGACCCTCGAGCTCCACTATCTTGTATTTCATCTCCGACCGTTCGAGATTGGTCATGATCTTGAATCTTTCCAAATTGGTGAACTCGGAAGTGAGATAATTAATCACACCAGGTAAAGTGTAGTTGGCTACTGGTGGAGGAGTGGATTGCTGCTGACGTTGTTGTGAACTTGGAAAGGCGTTTTGGCCCTGAGGCTGTTGCCCCAGCCACTGGGAGTACTTCTGGCCATTGGGAGCCTTGGAAAGAGGCCGGGCGTCACTCATGGCAATTGACGATATGTTGTGATCTGGCGTCTGGGGTGCGATTTGGTGCAGGGCGGTAGAGAGAGAGAAGTGAGAAGAGGAATGAGAAGAATGAGAAAAGGGAATGAGGAATGGGAAAAGTCATTAAGTAAATACCATTACAGTGTGCCTTTTATTACATCTTGGGCTATATGCTAAGGATATATCTTCTTGAATCCGTTACACTTTCACTCTTACTTTCACTTACTCTTCCTACACTCTCTTCTTCACTTATCTATCTCCATTATTCACTACTTCTTGATCCAGTCGTTCAATCCCGCTCTGTTTCTTGCAATCTCTATGGCATAAAACTGGATTCTGACCACGAAAATTGTGCCTTCCTGGTCGTACTCACTACTGGCTTTGGTTCTCAAAAGAGTTCCAAAGTTGTAGTCTTCAATCTCATTAAACTTTTCACAAAAGGCTCTCCATCTCTCCTTACCGCTCTTGCTCTTCATGTCTTCCTCGTTGATCACAGCCACGGATTCTGGAGTGCTGTACTCGGGAAATGCTTCAAGAAACTGTTCGTAAATGTCATCGTCGTGTTGTGTGAGTTTTAGTTTGGATCCAGGAATCTTCTCCAAAAGTGAAAAGTAGGTTTCCGCTTGCATCACTGCCTTCACGGCAAACTGCTTTTCGATGTCCTCCAAGTTGTCGGCGGTCTCGGCGTCAAAACTCATGGTGATGAGATGAAGAAAAATCCAATATGAGCTTATATTCTCTAGGTATACATGCAGGACCAGAATGTCTAAATGCCTACTATAGTGATGCCTTTTGCTTCCATTCGTCCAAAATCCATTGAGCTTCTCTCTGACCACTCATATAGGCGCCGTGGACACACCCTGCACCTTCTAGGGCGGTATGTTCACCAACAAATCGAATCCGCTCGTCACCAGGTCCATAGCCATTATCGGTTCCAAGAAAGTGGTTAATTCCTTCTGCTTCGTCTCCAGGATGCAATGCTACGTAGGATCCACGAGCGTAAGGGTTCTGGGTCCAGGGACTTGTTATGGTGTTGATAGGGTCAGGAACATTGGATCCTTTCGCTAACTTGCTGAGCATAGGTTTGTAGTAAGTCCATGCTTTTTCTGGGTTTGCTTCCAAATAGTTTGTCAATGGTGCTTGAGTCAAGAGAACGAGACTGGCACGAGGGTTCTTGTGATGCACAGCTGCATAGTTGACTGCAAATGTAGGGTAAGTATATGGTGGTGGTATATCATCTAGTTCCTTCTTGACATTCCCAGCGTTAGCCTTGGGGAGAATCAAGAACCTATCCTGGTCAGTGGGCCACCATACGGTGTCGAACTCAAAAATCACCTTGCCGAGTGCACCGAAATGCAAGGAATCTAAAGCTTTGGACATTTTCTTGGGAAGTGGTGGGTTCCAGGAGATCCCATATGGGTGCAGTGGTTCAAGCTTTAGGATACTCAAAGGCACCGACAACACAACGTAGCGAGTTTTCAACTTTAAACCGCTGGTTGTTTCCACCTCCACATACGACGCATTAGAGGTGTCGATAGACTTGATTTGCTGGTTTTTTCTCACTGTACCTTCTGGAAGTCCCGCTGCCAACTTTTGAATCACAAAGTCGTAGCCTTTTATATTGTACAAATTGCGGCCATTGTGGTCCATGACACAAAACTTGGCACTTATCTGGTCCCACGATATACCGTCCCAAAGCTCGTAGTAGCGCGTAACTCGTTCGCAATACTTCTTTTGTTGTGTCGTCAATCTGGACCCGTACTTTTCCATGTATTTCACCAAAATTTGCGGTAAAGACATGTCTTCCGTGCCAAGATTTTCAAAGAAATGGATCTCGATGAACTTTTCCATTTCTTCCACTACTCGGTTGATCTTGAGCCCATCCATGTCCAATGGCCCATCGTCTTCTTCAGCATATACCGCGATGTCCTTATCGTCATAGTAACCGTCGGTGTCAAAATTGAAACTCCCATCATCGATAGACTCTTGTAGCACTACATTGGTAAGGCTATCATGAAACCAAGCAGCTCCCAAGTCGTAGGAATACCCGTGTTTCGACAGGCTGGTGTCTGTAAGTATTCTGCCTCCAATGCGTTGCTGAGCCTCCAATACCACAATATCGCTCGGTGAAAATTTGTTGGACTTGTCGTTAACGAGAGCATGGGCACACTTGAGTCCTGACACTCCTGCGCCCACCACGCATACCTCAACATCCACAACGGTCATTTGTGTCATACTCGGAAACTGTGCCCTTATATATAGTCAGCGGAATTCGAATTCCTATCGCTGAATCGGGAAGCTCCATACGGCGCGCCGCATTTTAAAGCCCAAGACTCTGTCTCACGTGTGATCTAACCTGGCGGTCAAACTCTTGTCTATGGTCTCTCCAGAGCTTACAGGCGTCTACGTTGGCTCCACTCTCCGGATTGGGTTCCGCAAGCATCGAAACCACACTAAGTAGAATCTTCTCTATACTTTGTACCGGCGACCATCTTTCTTCGGGCCGCTCGTAGTGATTAGGATCTTCACCAGGAGCATGTAAAATGGATATACACACTGTTCCGTCGGCGTAGACATTGGGATGAAGGATGGGAGGATCAAATTTGAGCACCGGGGGACTGAGAGGGTAATCTTTGGGGAACTCAAGAATAGCAGGAAACACTCCATTTTCATATGGGGTATCCGTCGGACCTTCGAGAAGACATTCCCACTTGTAGAGGTCATTTTCTGATACGGGGCCGGCAATTATACCTTCTGGTGGGTCCCTGGAGAGCTGTTGAAATTCCTTGAGGAGTCTACGTTGGGCAGTGGTACGTGGCATTGTGATCACAAGTGAGAAATTTGGGTGCGAAATGGTGGGAGGGTCGGGACGGTGCGGGACAGTGTCGCTAAATCCAGTGTCGCTAAATCTCGCTGTTCGCACCCTTCCACTCCGCTAGCTCTCACGCGCGCTTACGCTACGTTTACACCTGTAATCTCGTCGGTGCGAACTCTCCACGATGCCACAACCATTGGTAGCAAAAGTGAAAAACGTCTTGAGTGGCGACTCGGTGGTGCTTGTGCCTGCTAAAACAAACCAGGTGCCTGCCCCCGAGAGAATTCTCACCCTTTCAAATGTCCGTGGTGAATCTTACGCCGCCAAGGAGTATTTAAGACAACTTTTGATCGGCAAAGAAGTCAAGTTCACGGTGCTCTACAAGACCCCCAGCGGCAGGGAGTTTGGTGATTTGCATGCGCCAGTGTTCGACTCGCTTATTGAACATCTCTTGGCGAAAGGCATGGTTAAACTCAAGGAAAATGATACTGAGAGTGTTCCCGAATTGGTCACTGTCGAAACCAAGGCTCGTACAGCAGGTTTAGGGGTCTGGGGAGGTGAAAATCTGGTTTCTGTGGAGGAATTGACCCCGGATATCAAGGAAAAGTCCCAAAAAACTCCCATTTCTACCGTTGTTGAAAAGGTGATTTCGGGTGACAGAGTCATGGCTCGCATTATCGTCAACAAATCTCACCATGTGGTCACCCCTCTTTTGCTTGCAGGTATCCGTTGCCAGCGCACTGACGACGAAAATGCAAATAAAAAGATTGCAAACGAAGCAAAGGCTTTTGTAGAGGATAAACTCTTAACCACGAATGCTGCTATAAAGGTGTCTGTGGTTGGAGAAAGTCAATCGGGTGTTCCAATTGCACTTTTTATCCACCCTTCAGGAAACAGTATCCACGAAAAATTGCTTGAGAACGGTTGGGCTGAAATAGTTGACTGGCAACTGCCACTTCTCGGTTCCACGGTAATGGGACAATTGAGAAAAGCTGAACAAACTGCCAAGGCTTTAGGTAAAGGACTCCATGCTTCTGTCAAACCAAAGATTTTGGGTCAAAGCTCGAGCTCGTCAAAGTCTCTTCGTCCTGGACAAACCGTCGAAAATGTGACAATCGCCAAAATTGTCGGCGCAGATACTGTTGTCGTTCGTCTTCCTTCAGACGAAGAATTGACGGTGCAACTTGCATCTGTTAGGGCACCTCGTCCGCTGGACATTACCATTACCACTAACTCGCAATTGCAAGGCTCAATAGTCAGTTCTGCTAGAGAGTTTGTGAGACATTTTGCAATTGGCAAGAATGCTGTGATGCACATTGATGGGCTCAGAGCCGCCAACAAGGACCTTGGCTTCGACAGCCGTTTCCTCGTTAGACTTGTTGTAAGCGGTTACGACTTGTCGGAGGTTGTAGTGAAGAATGGATGGGCCACTGTTATCAGACACAATAAGGCTACTTCTGGAGAGAGAGCCATGAACTGGGATAAATTGATTGAATTGGAAGAAGAACAAAAGAAGTTGGCCAAAAAGGGTATCTTTTTCTCGGGTGACATTTCCAAGGTTGTGACTGTTAGTCCTAGAATTGTTGATGCTTCTGAAAATTTGACTAAAGCAAAGACTTTCTTGCCTGGGTTCAAGCAGAAGGGTAGAATTTCTGGTGGGTATTACGTCGAGTATGTTTCCTCTGCTAACAGAGTGAAGCTCTTTAACCCTAAGGAAGGCACCAAGTTGACATTAGTTCTTGGTGGCTTGACCAACAATAAGAACAGTGCTCACGCTGAAAGTGGACTCAAGTTTATGAACAGAAAGTTTTTGCAACGTCCCGTTGAGTTTGAAGTCTACGATACCGATAAAGTCGGTAGTTTTATTGGGAATCTCTACGCCAACTCCAAGGCACTTTCTCCAGTGCAAGTTACTCTTTTAGAGCAAGGTTTCGTTGCAACCCATGAAATTTCTCTTCGCTCCAACAAGTTTGGCGCCGATATGGAAAAAGCAGAGGAAGATGCCAAGGCTGCGAAAAAGGGTATGTGGTCCAATTACGACGCAGCTGCTGAAAGAGCCCAGCAAGAGGCCAATGAAGCCAGGATCAGCTCGTTATCATTGGAGGCTACTAAGCCTAAATTTTTTGATATTGAAGTTACCGATATTGATCCCAGTGGGGTTCTTTCGTTCCAGAAGTTGGACGCCGACACCGAGGCTCGGTTTTCTTCGTTCAAGAAAAAGTTTAGTGAGTTCCACGCTCAGCCACCTAGTGCTAGCGAGAACTCCACTGATTTACCGCACAACTTGAGTCGGGCTCCAAAGAAGAACGAATTGATTTCCGCCAAGTTTTCTGAAAACGGCAAATACTATCGAGCCAAGGTTGTTAATTACGATCGTACCAGCGCCAAATATGAGGTGAAGCACATTGATTTCGGTAACATTGACAAGGTTTCCTTAAGCGGCTTGAGATCACTTCCCAGTCAGTTTGGGGTGGCCCAGTACCCTGCTTTTGCCAGCACCACCAAATTACAAGGTTTGGTGCTTCCTCCCACAAAGCCCACCGACTACCTTACCGAAGCTTTGTATGCATTAGAAGACCTTGCATTCGACAAGAAGTTGGTATTGAGTGCTGTGCCATCTTCAGACTCTAGAGTCGACTATGACGGTATCATCTATGACGCCGAGCAATCGCTCAAGGATGCTAGTTACACCATTAACAAGCAACTTGTGGCCGACGGATGGGCATTGGTAGACAAAGAAGTCAAGGACCATCCTCACATCAAAGACATCTACCAGGGTTTGTTACGCAGTCAAGAGAGTGCCAGAAGCAGCCATGTCGGGTGCTGGGAGTTTGGAGACATTACATTTGATGAAGACGCTGCGTTGTGAGATGAAGCAATATAAAAGTATATAGTAATTGCAAAATCTTGAAAATATGCAAGAGGAGAAAGAAAATAGAGAAGAACAGGAAAAGAAGTAAGAGTTGAAGTCAAGAGTAGGCAAGTTAACTATTAAATATAGCAAAACTCTATGAACTTAGGTCTATAAACTTGGGTCTATCAATTTGCAAAAAGACAGTTTACTCTTCACCTCGTATTTCAAGCCGCAGCTCGCGCTCGCTCCGAATCTGCTCTGCTCCGCGACATTCTTTATCGGCGCCGGGTAACTTGTAACGCCGCCATTTTTCAACAGCGCGGCAAAATCTCGTTGCAAACTACACCTTCACCATGAATCCTGCCGTCAGCAATTTGGTGGTCATGCTTGTCATGATGCAGCTCGCTAGAAAAATAAACTTCGAGGACCCAGATATTCTCTTTTATGTGCGTGTTGGTTACTTGTCGTGCCAGGCTATTGCCTTTCTCATCTACCTTATCACTCGGGCAAAGATCAATGCTAAGAACGATTTGACTACACTTAAGTATGTGGAACCAGCCAACCCTCTTGGAGGAGCCGCCACAGAGAAGGCTGTTGTTACTACCGTCAAGGATTATGACTTGCAACAAGTCAATGCGCAAATCAAGTCAATCTTCACCTCCATGGCGATGATGGGATTCATGCACATTTACATGAAATACACTAACCCCTTGTTTATGCAATCTGTGACTGCCGTTAAGTCTGCTTGTGAGGCCAACATCGTCAAGATTCACCTTTTTGGTACACCTGCTTCGGGTGACTTGAAGAGACCTTTCAAGGCTGCTCCAGGTTTCATGCAAGCTTTGTCTGGTGCCCAAGACATCAAGACCGACAAGCATTCGGTGGAGGCTGCTGAGGTCAGCGGCACTGGAGGCATCAAGGAGGATTAAATAGACTATGTACTAGGCCCTACTAAAATGCACTCTTGGTTTTTGCCTCGGTGAAAACTGATTGCATCCAACAATAGACCACTGACAACCATGTCCTCTACTTTCCACGACCCGACGCCGTAGATTTCAGGAACCATCTGTGAAAGCGGCACAACTAGCTCTTGGTATAACTCTTTGTGTTGAACAACCGCCATGGCACTAACGGTGGTTTTCTCCTTCAATTTGACAAATGCGTCATGAACCCATTCAGGCAAGTAATTTTCTTCCTCGTCGTCTTTCAGCTTTATATACTGCGGCCGGTTGTAACAACGCATTAACCAAAGGAGCCAGCATTGGTCTTGAAGCTGGTTTTCTATCAAGGTGTCGTATGAAGTAACTCCTAGAGTCACCAATAATGATTGTTGGAACCGAAGATCGTTCTTATAGACAGTTTTCAACGAGATCAAACGAGGTTTGATATTGGGATCCGCCAACATGTCTTTTTCAATATGCTTGATTTGCTTAACACAAGAAGCCAAAATGACCTTCTGTGACTCGACATAAATTTTCATGTTTCTGTAGTTATCATTGTCCACATCAGGAACTTTGAGTGCTGCGTGGATGTCAGCCTTAGCCTCGAGAGCTTTGCGAAGCTGATTAAGACCGGCTAACTTCATTCTTAGTGTGACTTCGGTTTCCATTTCGTTCTTAACAAGCACTTGGAAAAGAAGAATCAAGTCGGGCGGAACAACATTTTTTTTGAGAAAATACAAGCCTTCGTGGTTCTCGTTGTCGTTAGGATCAGTGTCTGGCTTTTCCACAATGGAGTTTGTATGATCTTCAAGACGAGGTAAACGGACTCCAAACTGCTGCAACTGAGGTAACAATTGTGGAGGCACCTTGATTTTTAATGCAGATACATCCGACGAATTGTCCTCAAGACAGAAGCCATATGCCAAAAGTAGCTCTTCATTCCCCTTCATGCCATAGTTGTTGAACAATTGTGAACCCGATTTTACATCATCCGACTTGAACACAAAATAGCTCTTTGATTCTTTACGCTCCAAGCCCCACTCCACGTGAGCTGAAGGCAGATGATTCAAGAGGTCAATCACCGGCAATAGCATCGTATCGTGCCGCTTAACGTCCCAATCTACAGCATCTGCTATCAAATAGGCTGGGAACGACCGAGACTTGAGAATGATAGAAGCCCATAAAAAGTTTGGAAAACTTGTCCAGTTTGCTGGATCTTCGTTGGTGACAAAGTATGCGTATGCGTCGTCATCTGTGTAAAACTTGGACTCGTAATAGTATTTCATATTCACAAAATGCTGTTCTGGCTTCTGTACCAGGTCGGGAAGTAAATTGATGATTTTCCACCATTCTTCAACCAAAACGCCAATGTTTTCCTTCAATGAGCTACCGAGGTTGGTTCCTTGAAGATACCTCTTTGTTTCTGCATCCCAGCAATAGGGAGTGTTCATTTGTTGAAGTGTTGGTAGACACTCAAGATACTTCTTGATTGTTGAATTTTTCAACCGAGATCGCTCTCTTGCCAAACACAACTTGAGAACCGTGTTTGAGCTATCACATTGGTCCCGCAATGCCTCCAAATCTTGACCAAAACTTCGAAGGGCAGAATCAACCGTGATAGCCAATTCCACTGGTAAGCGAATATATGGCTTTTCTCCATTGTTGGTTGTATAAAAAGCCCCCGTATTATTCTCCCCAATACCTCTGAACTCTATGCCTTCGTTGAGCTCCAAACCCTGTGTTTTGGCCCATTGGACCAATTCGGCTACCATACTAAACGGCTGAGTCTTCGCTGCGAACTGCGAAAGTGGTGAGAAACATTTCGCACTGCTTACAATTTCATCAGATTGAATAATGCTCAGAATCACCCCACGCAGGTTCCAGCACCTCTCCGGGCTCAGAGGATGCAGAAATTTGACCTTTAGCCACTTGCGGCTCCAGGAAGCCAGGAAACCTAACCAAAATGAAAAAACGACATCTTCTCCGTCAACTCAACCGACCTCATCAGAGCCCACTACATCTACACCGAAACCCCAAAAACGCCCTTTGAGTAGAGTCGCCATTGGAGGATCGCAGAATACCGACAAGAAATACGCCGCAACAAACAGCGTTGAGTTTTCTGCTTGGAAAGCTGTTGTTTTACTTGTTGCACTTGGTGGTGGAGTCACCTGGTGGTTTGCCAAAGAAAAAGAAAGATTGAGGATTCAAAAGGAAGTGGAATCAAAGCGGGGACATGGAAAGCCTTTGATTGGAGGTCCTTTTGATCTTATTGATACCGAGGGAAACCAGTTTACCGATGCCAATTTGAAAAATGACGAGAAGAAGTTTTCCATTATTTACTTTGGATTTACTCATTGCCCTGATGTGTGTCCCGATGAACTCGACAAGTTGGGAGAGATGCTTGAGGAGCTCAAAAATGAAAACGGTATCGAATTGCAACCAATTTTTATAACTTGCGATCCTGCTAGAGACACCCCTGATATCATCAAGCTCTACTTACAAGACTTCCATCCTTCGATTATTGGTCTTACAGGAACTTACGAAAAGATAAAGCTGGCCTGCAAGAAGTATCGTGTTTACTTTTCAACTCCACCGGATGTCAAACCTGGACAGGACTACTTGGTGGACCACTCCATTTTTTTCTACCTCATGGATAGCGAGGGAGGTTTTGTCGATGTTATCGGAAGAGAAGCTACCGCTAAGGAAGGTGTGGAGAAGATTAAGAAACATGTGGATGCTTTCATTCCTCAAAGCGAAAGAGAGGCTCGCCAATCGTCATGGCTCTCCTTCTTGTACAAATGATTTAAAATAATAGGCATGTAAATAGCAAAAATTGATAATATGATGATTCTATATTCTCTCATATGATGAATTCTATTCTCTATACCTGTGGCATGCATCGAAGAAGGCAATTTCCAAATCAATTGCTTTCACGAAAACCGCCTCACTGAGTCTTTGGTTTTCGTCAGTGGTGGTGACTCGATTCACTTCATCTTCCAAAAACTTTACCCATGCTGAAAAATCGTTTCCACTATGCAATTTGATCCATTCCATGTACTTGTAGGGAAGAGAATCTTTAATAATTTCAGTTTCATAGTTGTGCTCGGCCCAACCAAGATACACCTTCTCCATGATGTACAAAAAAGTTATCACTTCAGCATAAGATTTGCAGTTGTTGCTGATATCTTCGAGCAAGTTAATATACTTCTGAACCTCAGGGAGCGCTGGTGCTTCTCCTAGCATACTTGGACATTCCTTTTTCAATTGCTGCAAATTATGTGATTCGATTTCAGAGATGGCTTTTCGAAAATAGTCGTTTTCATCGTTACAAATGAACCCGATTTGTTTCCCAAGCGTCAATATAGCAACCTCGTTGTCACATAAAGCAATTGCCTTACCGAAAACTCGAAGTCCTTCTAAGAAAAATTTGAGATCTTGCTTAAGATAGACATAAAGAGCGGTATCTGACAAGGTACCAGCACAGAGCTCATTAGTTAGCGGGTGAGTGATGGACTTGGTGAATTCTTCTTGATGAATTTGGTGTAATTGCAGCGTATAAGTCATTAATTCACTTTGAGTATTGTACGGTACTTGCTGCTATATATGGTGAAAAATCACCATATGCGCTTACGAGGAACCGGCATGAGCGATTATGAATTTACTTAAAAGATTGCGTTGACAAACCACTTTTCGTATGTCTGATAGCACAACAACAAAAAAGGCAGAGGCCATTGAATCCGTCAGGACATACGAGGTTATACCTCCAAAAGTTCCAAAATATCTTCGATGGATTTATCTACTCGATTCTTTCGGAGTCGAGGCGCATGGAATCGACCGATATACGCCCGAAGAGCGTCTTGAATATGTCAATTCCACCAGAAATGGAAGATCATGGCAGTTTTTTCACACGTTTGGATTATGGGTAGCTGCTTGTGGAGGACTCACTTCCATGTCTTCTTTCTTTCTACCTACATTGGTCTTTGGTTTGAACTTGCGAGACTCAATGGTATCTGGAATTATATCCATGAACCTTGGCTGTGCCGTGGCAGCCTACTTCTCCACTATGGGCTCCAAGTCTGGGTGTAGGCAGATAGTTGGAGCTAGGCTACTTTTTGGAACTTGGGGAGTCAAATTGGTGTCTGTAATTTGCATTGTGGGAGGTGTAGGATGGTCAGTGGTGAACTGTGTTGTGGGAGGACAAGTGTTTGCTGCTGTTTCTGGGGCTCCATTGGACGTGGGAATCGTCATAATATCAGTATTGAGCGTGGTAATTGCGGTGTTTGGTATCAAGGTACTAATCAGATTCCAGACGATTTTGTCACTTCCAATCATCATAGCAGTAATCCTTTTTTATGTGGTGGTCTGTGACAAGGCACATCACATCCCAGCTTCCAATAAACTCATAAAAGATCTGGGATATTCCCTGGAAACGACAAGAGGTAATTGGCTCTCGTTTTTCACCATTGGCTATTCTGTGACAGCTTCGTGGGGTTCTGGTGCTTCAGATTACTATGCTATGTTTCCAGAGGATACATCCAGCTTCCTGGTGTACTTTTTAACATTTCTTGGCTTGTCAATTCCAACTACCCTAGTAGCAGTGGTGGGTACCTTGTGTGGTACCATTGCGTATTCTTACCAGCCGTGGCTCACAGCCTATAATTCAGGAGGCGTAGGAGGACTCATGAACGAGACATTTGACAAATGGGGCCGATTTGGACAATTTGTCATGATCGTATGGTATTTTTCTCTCATTTGCAACAATATCATGAACACCTATTCGGCAGCATTTGAATTCCAACTTTTGGACGAAAGACTCATCTACGTGCCTCGATGGTGTTGGGCGTTCTTGATAGCCCTCATTTATTTTGCATTATCAATCGCTGGTAAAGAACATTTTTCTACCATCATTGGCAATTTCTTGCCGATGCTCGCATATTGGATATCCATGTATATCACCATTCTCGTATTGGAAAACGTCCTTTTTCGCAGAACGCCAAAGCTACGGAAAATGCACTGGCGTGAGTTTGAAAACGACGAAACCTCCGCCGACAAATACCTCTTTAATTGGAACAACTGGGACAGCCGTGCGAACACAACTAACGGTTTCGCAGCCATGTCGTCGTTCATTGTGGGTGCAGTGGGTGCAGTGGTGGGTATGAACCAAACCTATTGGCAAGGTCCTATAGCCCGTAAAATCGGAGCTTACGGAGGAGATATTGGGTTTTGGTTGTGCATGGCGTTCACAGCGGTTATCTACCCTCCTTTGCGGTACTTGGAGTTGAAAAGGTTTGGAAAGTGAATAATGGTTATATAAGCAGACTTTATCTCGCATCGAAATTACTGATAACGATCAGTTCCTAATGTATGAAGCAGGACTTAGTTCTGACGAGGTAGCGTTGTTTCGCCGCGAGGGGATAATATGTCTTCCTGATTTCTTAGCTCCCGAGGAAGTTCTGGCGCTTTTAAATGAGTCTAAAGGATTACTTTCAGATTTTGATGTGAGTTCCCACCCTATGACCCAATTCAAAGTGGGTGAAAACGACCATATAGGCGATGAGTATTTCTTCAATTCTTCGGATAAGATTCTGTTTTTCTTCGATACGGATGCTTTTGACGAATCTGGGGCACTCAAGTATTCCAAAGAGCAATCAATCAACAAAATAGGCCATGGATTGCACATGAGAAATCAAGTATTTCGTAAGATCACTATGGACGATAAGGTGGTGAATGTGGCCAAGAGTTTGGGGTACAAAGATGCCCGAGTTCTTCAGAGTATGTGTATCTTTAAGCATCCCGTAGGAAGCACCAATGATGAAAGGGAAAACGCTGTCCCACCACATACGGATGCAACGTTTTTGTTCACACAACCTCAAACTGCGGTAGGATTCTGGTACGCATTAGAAGATTGTACCCTTGAAAATGGGTGTCTTTGGTACAATCCTGGTTCACAAAACGTGTTTCCGTTGACCAAAAGGTTTGTGAAGGTTAATGGAGGAAAGGATGGATGTACAATGATCCCATTGGAGTATGATACTCAGAATGTTCCAGAGGATAAACCCGAGGACTACGTTCCCGTGGAGTGCAAGGCAGGTTCCTTGATACTTATTCACAATTCTGTGTTGCACAAATCCGACAAGAATCGCAGCCACAAATCACGATTCGCTTATGCATTCCATGTTATAGATGGAACTTCCAAGTTTGACGAGCTCAATTGGCTTCAGGTCCCCGTTAGCGGCGGGTGTAATTTTACCAAATTGTACGAATAGACTCGAACAATTCAATGACTCTCGTAGCTATCGTCTCTGTACTGCCCATCCCAACACCAGGCACGATCGCGATAAGACCCAAAAAATGCGGGATTGAATCCTCATCGCCACAACAAACCACAATGGAAGAACTTTCAAATGTCATTCCCGAAAGCGGCGATTCCGATCAAGTGATTATCGTGGACACAGAAACAGTATCAACTACTAATGGACTCGGATCCTTGCAAAAACAAGAAATGGTATCCTCCGTGGAGCCTATTGAGGACGAGCAGGACAGCGATTTGGAATCCTTGAACAGTGACCAGGAGAGTCAAGGCGACCAGGAGACTCAGAATCCTTGTCGTAAGGTATCTCTCTGTGTTGGAGAGCGTGTAGTTGTGGGAAGAGCGTCAAAAACCAATGCGGAAAGACATCCCGAGTTCGACAACCTTTTGTTCCATAATGCCCACCTTTCTAAGGTTCATGCTGAAATCGAGTACAAACCCGGATTCTATATCAAGGATCTTGGCTCGTCGTTTGGAACGGTTGTCAATGGTCTCGTTTTGGCACCGGAAGAACCTTTAAAGTTGAAGGACGGTGATGTTATCGGATTAATTATGTTGAAACCTTCGAAGAAGATTGCAAAGGTGTTTGACAAGTTCACCAGCGAAAAGCTTATTCCGTTGAATGAATTCGGAAGTCCTCAATTAGACATCAAGAAGCGTGTGTTTATCAAGGGCAACACCATTGAATTCTACGATGTGGAGGGCTCAATTGACAAAGTATCCGTTGACGAGACCGACTCCGCTCTGGAACTGGTCGAGCAAGTCCAGGAGTTGATTCAGCTCTCGGAATCTGAGGTTTCGGAGTCCGAGGTGTCCGAATCTGACTTTTCATCTGGTGATGAAATCTCTCACACTCAGATTATCTTTGACTCGTTCAGCGATGACGACGCCAGCACTCCTTCCGAAGAAGAAACGGAACCCGAGTCTCGCAAGAGAAGCCGTTCGGATATGGAAAACCAAGACTCATTCATCATGCTTGTGTCTGAGAACGATGAGGATCTTCAACAATTACTCGCACCTCCTCCTCCTCCTCCTGCAGAACCCCAACAGGTGAAGCGTCAAAAGACGAACTCATGGTCTGTCAAGACAGTTCTTAAGGAAGTTGGTAAAGCATTTTTCTATACTGCTGCCACAGTGGCAGCATTGGGATTGTATGGCAGCACCATTGATCCTGAGAAGTAATGTAATGTCGTTAATGAGTCTTTTGTTTGCGTTTTGTTTTCTGTGTTGTCGTTTTAATCACTAGGAGTATATATGGTATGAAATCAAGGTCTATATCATTAATTAGCCGTTTTTTCTCTGATTGAGGTACTGTTGCTGCTGCATACCACCCATATTGGACTGCTGAGCCATCTGCTGTGGAGGTGACAATCCCATCGGTCCGTTTGGTCTCTGTTGCTGCTGTTGTTGTTGTTGTTGCTGCTGCTTTTGCCTTTGTTGGATAATTTGCAATTGCCTCAAACGCTGGAAATAAGCCGGAAATGTTTGTAGCAATTGCTGCTGGATCAACTTGGCTTGTTGAAGTGCTTGCTGCTGCTGTTGTGGATTGAGAGGAGTTCGGTTTGCAGCCATTCCAGTGTTGCCCATCATAGCCAAAGCGTTCATTCTGGATTGAAGTTGACGGAATGTCTGTTGTTCCTGTGGAGATAAAAGGCTCTGGAAAAGCTGTTGCTGCTGTTGTTGCATTCCACTCAAAGGTCGTTGTTGTGTCTGTTGTGGTGGTTGTTGCAGCTGTGGCATATTAGCTTGCTGAGGAACTCTCCGTGGAACGGCTTGCTGCTGTTGTTGTTGCTGTTGTTGTTGCATGTACATGTTACCATTCATAACTGGAGTTCCCATATTCGAGGGTGATTGTGAGTTCATCTGCGATGCCATTTGAGAGTTCATTTGTGGCATCTGTTGGGCTTGCTGACTCATAGGAACATCAACCCGTTGTCTTTTATTTGGGATTTGGCCTCTGGTTTGCATTTGCTGTTGAAGCTGTTGTTGTCTCTGCCGCTGCTGTTGCTGTTGTTGTTGCTGTTGCTGTTGCTGCTGTTGCTGAGCATGAAGCTGTTGTGCCCGCAAAGCTTGTGCCTTATCAGCCAAGATTTGCTGCTGAGAAGAACCAGGAATACTTGGTGGTTTGGCAACATTTGGTTTCTGGTCGGAGGTGGGAGCATTCTGGCCAATAACGTTCATAACATTATTTTGGGCTTGAACCGCTACATTGGCCTCATGCTGGGCCTTTTGGGCTTCCCGCCGTTTTCGTATCTCTTCTATGAAACGAAGTCTCATGAACTGACCAGTGGTGTTGGCCGTAGAAGAAGTGTTGGCATTGGCACTGGCTACAACTGCCGCTGTTCCTGACGACAAGCCACCATTCGAGCTCTTGGACTTGTCGGGGCCGTCGACTGTTCCTGTTAAGGCGGATGGACCAACCACAACAAGATGTTTTTCCAGAGTTTCGTCGGTCTTTTTATGCTTATTGGAAAGAAGAAACATGATCTCCTCATATTCTGACGACTTGTGGAGCACAAGTTCATCTTGATGGAGCTTACGTGGTTGGCGTGCAACCTCTTTGCGGTGGCTATGAACCATCTTGTAATCCTGTAATTTTTCATCCCATTCTACCTTTGGACTGTCGACGTCTGGTTTGAGTAATGGACCACAATTGTATGGGTTTAATGGCACCGCCAAATCGAGTTTGCGGTTTGTGAGAGTGAGAATCTCTGATTCCATCTGAAGCGCCAACGGATCAGAGAACTTTGTGAGTGCCGAGTCGGTATGGTAAAGTAAATCATAGTACAATGAAAGAGGCGTGGGACGCAACAAGGCACGATAAGTTTTGGGTTTGGAAGCAGGAGCTGGAGTCGAAGAACTGCCATTGGAAGCAGGAGCGGTGGTTGGACTTTGCTGCAGTGGAGACAGTCGTTTTTCACTGGGGTCTTCTTTGGTAGGAACCACTGGTTTACCGGTCTCAGAAGAGATCATATTGCGATGGTCGTAGACCTGGAGAATGAGGCACCCGTCGTACGAGCGGATAGAGAAGTCTTTAATCAACTCGCTCATTTCGCTTGGTATTTGTTCTCGAACGATATGCTGGAGAAAGCTCTTGACCATAGGTGAATTTTTGGGTAGAATTTGCGAGTCTTGCGAGTTGTTGAACTTGTAATGTGATTCGTAGATGTGGAAAGTTAGCGACGGAGGGTATTTGGCGTATTTTCGAAGAATATCTTGGGTGGAAGTAGCAAATTGATAAGTTAATGGGTTTCGTTTCTGGCCATTGGCACCAGTATTGGTGCTAGTACCATTAGCAGCAGCCTTTGCTGCCGCTTGGAGATTGCGGGCATCACTGCGAGTGGTCATCTCCAGCGGGGAGGGTTGGTTTGCACTTCTTGTTGCCTGTGGTCGACTTCGTAACGAGCTCATGATTTTGGTGAAGGTGAGTCAGGCGTCAAAATCAACTAAAAAGTATGGACCTATTGGCGCAATCTGACCACCAGTGGTGATTCAACGAGAAAGCAAACAGAAATCACCGACAAACCTCGATGTTGTTGTTTGGTACTCTACCAATGATGGTAATATATTTCAACAGTTGTAACTGAATAACGAGCAAAAT